>NC_092337.1:184075625-184412500 GCF_046630445.1 Rutidosis leptorrhynchoides
TATAAAAGTTTTTTTAAACTTTTACAAACTTACAAGTATTATTATTATGGTAGTAGTGGGCTGATTTGGGTCTCCAAGAAAAGAACACACATGCTCATACTTGTTACTTTTGAGATAGCACATAACACAAGTAGATGGAAAACACTTAAACCAAGTTTTTACTCTATTATTCAAGTTATTTTTTTCTGCACAAAAACTCTCTCTTACAGCTGCTGAATATCACGAGCTGTAGAAGGGAGAGAAGGCAGTTCTTAAGCTTGGTTTTCAAGTGTTTGAGTGTTAAAAAATCCTAACCAAACAAAGGCTTAGGTGTTGGGGTTATAGCTTGGGGTATACTACACTTGAGGCTTCAAGTTAGAAGCTCATTTCATCATCATCTTTGAGGGTTGTTGCTGTCCAAATTTTCCAGCAACTTATGAGAGGTCTTCAAGCTTGTTCAAAGGCGATTAAGGTTCCAAAGTATAGCTAAGATTAAGGGTGGTGTTGGAGCATAAGAACTTGGGGTTCTACACACTTGAAGTTTCAAGTTAGGAGCTCTTTCCACCTTCATCTTCATCAAAGTTTCTGCACTTCTTGAGCAGCCCTCAAACTTGTTTTGAGGAGGTATAACATCTTTCCTTTCTTGACAATTAGTAAGCATATATTCATAACTTGATCCAAGATGGGATTTAGCTTTAATTGGTTTAAAGATAACAAGTAAAATTTGATAATTACATGCTTCCGCTTTGATAAAATTCTTAAAAGGTTTTAAGTATTATCAAACTTGTTAAATCCCAACAATGGTATCTAGAGCCGAAGTTGTTGAAATATGCTTCAAATTGTTGTCTTTAAACCCACTATATTTGCATTCCAAGTACATG
The DNA here is from genome assembly GCF_046630445.1 of Rutidosis leptorrhynchoides. Taxonomy (NCBI): domain Eukaryota; kingdom Viridiplantae; phylum Streptophyta; class Magnoliopsida; order Asterales; family Asteraceae; genus Rutidosis; species Rutidosis leptorrhynchoides. The sequence continues at coordinate 184,076,486 of NC_092337.1, forward strand.
CATGAAAATGGAATACAAAAATTTTCGGGTTTGGGTGGGTTTGAGGAGATGGCCGAATTTTGGAGGTTCCAAAAGGGGTTTGGAACTTGCCATTTTGGTCAATTTTGGTTGCATGTTAATGTTCACAATCCTAGCCTTGACCTTGTGTTGCATGCATGTGTGTTTGGTTGATTTATGATTCATTTGGTATGTATTATTATTCATTCAAATGGCATGTAATAATTATTCAATTGGTATGTAATAATTCATTCTTTTGTTATGTAATTCATTTTTTTGGTATGTAATATAGAATAGGTTGTAAATTCATTTTCTAGATAAAATGTATTAGGATACATATTTTGTAAAAATGAAGATACAAGATCATGAAGACTTGAAGAACACAAGGAGCATTTGGATGCAAGGTTAAGTGGGAGATTGGAAATCTCTTGCTTTGTGTTAAAACCCCTTAACCGGTGGGATTTGTTTTCGGCTAAACAAATGCTCACCAAAATGGCTAGATTGTGAACATACTTACTTTGCATGTGTGGTTGTTTGTATGATTATTGCTTTGTATGTTTGGTTGATACAATTAATCACAAGATAACACAAACAAAACGACAATTTAATTGGTTAAATTAGACGTTCTAAGTACATGCAAAACGGAAATTTAAATGGTTAAATTAAAATAGCAACCAAAAACCTTAATAAATGGTTATTAAGAACAAGAAAAGGATAACGTATATAAAATGGTTTATATCAAGTAATTGGCTCAATTACAAGACATGAAATTGGTTTTTCATAAGTACCATACACTAAATGCATGTTAGTGTATGGCATAAAAGTTTTCCCCAAACTAGAATTAACGAAAACTCAAAATCCCTTTAACAAACAAGCTTAACAAGTTTAACGCCATCCTTTTGTGAAAACACTTAGACATATTAAGAAACTCTTGACGGGATAAAGGTCACCTAACCGTCATGAGCGGACTAATATCAATAAGGTAAATTTCGCACACTTGTGGGATAAAGGTCACCTAACCACTTGTATGTTGAATTTACATGTTTACACAAGTGGGATGACTTGATTTGGGAATCATGAACTTAGGGTCACCGAAGCATGAGGAACAAATAGGCGTTGATGGGATAAATATGCCATGCAAAAGGATTGCATGATCCCATAACTTAGAAGTTGCAAAAGGATTGCAATTGTCATATAATGACTACCTAGCTAAATCAAATAACGGGATAAAGGTCACCTAACCGAAATTTGATTTACCGTTGGATTCTAAAATTTAATAAGTCAATTAAAATTTTAAAAGGGTATTGAATGTTACATTAAAATCGATACTTAAACGAACTTTGTTAATTTTGTAGATGGCCGCCAATAACAACAACAACATTCCAAACGCACCACTTAACCTGAACCACCTATCATTAAGGTCTCTCTTAGAGAAAGACAAACTCAACCACACAAACTTTATGGATTGGTTCCGCAATCTTCGGATTGTCCTCAAACAAGAGGATAAAATGTATGTGCTTGAGGACCCCATTCCCGATCAACCGGATGAGAATGATGTGGAGGCAATGGCCTCTTACGATAAGTATTGCCACGACTCCCTTCAAGTCTCATGCTTAATGCTTGGGACTATGATACCCGAACTCCAAAAGGATTTCTAGCATCATAGTGCATACGACATGATAACGCAATTGAAGGAGATGTTCCTCCAACAAGCGCGTGTCGAACACTTCGAAACGGTTCGGGCACTACATGCTTGTCGTATGGACGATACCCAATCGGTTTCATCTTATGTACTTAAGATGAAAAGCCTTATCGATCGTGCTAACCGTCTTAACCTAAACATATCTAATGAGTTAGCCACCGATCTTATCCTTAACTCCCTATCAAAAAGGTTTGATCAATTTGTAATTAATTACAATATGAATGGGATGGATAAGAGCATAGGTGAGCTTCACGGTATGCTTAGAACGGCGGAAACTAGCATGGGTAAAAGAGCTTTACCCGTGTTAGCAATCGATCAAGGTGGATCCAAAGGTAACACCTCTAAGCCAAAGGTGGCTAAGAGGAAAGGACCCGCCCATCAAGGCAAAGGGAAGGGGAAGATGGTTACCCCAACCAAGAACAAGGCTAAGAAGCAAAAGGTAGCCGAGAAGGCAAACCCCAAGGAAGACCCATGTTTCGGTTGCGGTGAAATGGGTCATTGGAAACGAAACTGTCCGGTCTATCTTAAGGAGTTGAAGGACAAGAGGGATGCAGGGCAAACCTCAGGTAATATATGTATGGTATATATAGAGCTTAGTATTACTTCTTCTAATACATGGGTATTAGACACTGGATGTGGAACTCACATTTGCAATTCATTGCAGGGGTTCAAAAGAAGTAGCAAGCAAACGGGAACATCAAGTCTCTACATGGGTAATGGGGCCAAAGTGCAAGTGAAGGCTCAAGGAGACTTTGTGTTAAAGCTTCCAAGTGGTTTGGAACTTATTTTGAAAGATGTTTTGTATGCACCTGATTTATGTCGAAACATTATTTCCATTTCCCGTTTGAAACAATGTGGTTTTTATCTTAATTTTGTTAATGATGATATCCATATTTATTTAGATAATGTATTCTATTTCAAGGCTTCACCTTCAAATGGAATTTATGAATTGGTTCATGATGACACATCATCTAGTAGCTCAATGTACCATACAAGCACCAAGAAACTCAAAAGGGATTTGAGTGATTCCTATTTATGGCATTGTCACCTTGGTCACATAAACAAGAACCGAATGCATACACTTCAAAAGGATGGACTTTTGAAATCAAATGAAATGGATTCGTTTGATGTATGTGAATCTTGTTTACAAGGCAAGATGACTAAAGCACCTTTCAAAGGGACTTATGAAAGGGCTAAAGATTTATTGGGATTAATACATTCGGATGTATGTGGACCCTTTAAACCCATGACTAGGAATGGTGAAAGATACTTTGTTACATTCATTGATGACTTTAGTCGTTTCGGATATGTCTATTTATTAAGACACAAGGACGAAACGTTTGAAGCATTCAAAGAATATCAAAACGAAGTACAAAATCAACTCAACAAGACAATTAAGGTACTTCGTACCGATAGAGGAGGTGAATACCTAAGCGATGCTTTCCAAGATCATCTTAGGAGTTGTGGGATTATCTCACAACTTACTCCACCCAGAACACCCCAACTTAATGGAGTTTCCGAAAGGAGGAACCGAACCCTAATGGATATGGTTCGATCTATGATGGCAAGAAGCTCGTTGCCTCTATCATTTTGGGGTTATTGTCTAAGCTCCGCGGCTCGTATTTTAAATATGGCCCCAACCAAGAAAGTGGAACGAACTCCTCACGAGATGTGGTTTGGCAAACCTCCATCTCTATCATACTTAAAGGTATGGGGATGTGAAGCTTATCCTAAGCGTTACGTCCCTAATAAGTTGAATGCTCGATCCACGAAGTGTATCTTCATAGGATATCCCAAGGATGATATGGGATACTATTTCTATGATCCATCCGAGCAGAATGTATTTGTTGCTCGGAAGGCGGAATTCCTTGAAACTAAGTTCCTAATGGAAGGAAATAGTGAAAGGAAGATAGATCTTGAAGAGGTTCAAGATCAAGTAGATGATACACAATTGGTTAACACTAGCACTCAACATGAAAATGTTGATAGTGATCAAATGGATGATCAAAATACACAAGACATTCGTAGATCTGGTAGGATTAGCAATCCTCCTGAGAGATATGGGTTTCTCATAGATGGTTGCTATACGGTTGATTTGGATGAACCAATAAACTACCAAGATGCTTTATCAAGGATTGATAAAGATAAATGGCAGGATGCCATGGACGCCGAGATGCAATCCATGTATGAAAACCAAGTGTGGGAACTTGTTGAGCAACCTCCTAGCTCTAAGCTAGTTGATTGCAAATGGCTTTTCAAGAAGAAAACCGACATACATGGAAACTTGGATACATATAAAGCTAGACTTGTAGCAAAAGGTTTCACTCAAACTCAAGGGGTTGATTATGATGAAACTTTCTCGCCAGTGGCAATGCTAAAGTCTATTAGGATATTATTTGCCATTGCTGCTCACTACAACTATGAAATATGGCAAATGGATGTCAAAACCGCTTTCCTAAATGGATATCTTATGGAAGATGTCTATATGGTCCAACCTGAAGGTTTTGTTGATCCAAAATATCCTAAAAGGGTATGCAAGTTAAAGAAGTTAATCTACGGATTGAAACAAGCATCTAGAATGTGGAATCATCGTTTTAATGAGGAAGCCGAGAAATTTGGCTTCATTAAAAATGGTGATGAAGCTTGTGTATATAAGAAAGCTAGTGGGAGCACTATCATATTCCTTGTACTATATGTGGATGATATATTATTATTTGGGAATGATATTACCACAATGCAAGGAGTCAAAACTTGGCTAAAGAGTTGCTTCTCCATTAAGGATCTTGGAGATGCACAATACATATTGGGGATAGGGATCTATAGGAATAGATCCAAGAGATTGATAGGTTTGAATCAAAGTGCATACATTGAAAAGGTCTTGAAAAGGTTCAAGATGGAGAACTCTAAGAAAGGTTTGGTACCTATTCAAAGAGGAACACTTTTCAGTTCATCTCAGTGCCCCACCACAAAAGATGAACAGGAGAAAATGAAGAATGTCCCATACGCGTCTGCTATTGGGTCAATCATGTATGCAATGATATGTACTAGACCGGATGTGTCATGCGCTCTTAGCTTGACAAGTAGATACCAGAAAAACCCAGGAAACAGTCATTGGATTGCTGTTAAAAGTATATTGAAATACCTTAGAAGGACTAAGGATATGTTTCTTATATACGGGTCTGGTGAGGAGGAACTTGCAGTAAAAGGTTACGTGGATGCGAGTTTCCAAACTGATCGAGATGACTCTCGATCACAATCCGGTTATGTCTTCACATTAAATGGAGGTGCGGTCTCTTGGAAGAGTTCAAAACAGGATGTTGTTGCATTATCCACTACAGAATCGGAGTACATTGCCGCCTCATTGGTAGCTCAGGAAGCTGCATGGATGAAGAAATTCATCGACGACTTAGGAGTGGTTCCTACCATTCAAGACCCTCTTGAGATCTTTTGTGACAACGAAGGTGCGATTGCTCAAATCAAGGAACCTCGTGCTCACCAAAAGACCCGTCACATTGAGCGGAGATTCAACTACATTAGGGATGAAGTTGAAAAGGGAAAGATATGTATTCGCAAAGTTCACACAGATCATAACATAGCGGATCCACTCACGAAACTCTTATATGGAGCAAAACATGAAGGACATGTTTGTGCATTAGGGCTTCGATATTCTAGTGATTGGTCATGATCTATTTAAGTATTGTAATGGAACGAAGTGGTTCAAACTCATTAATATAATTATGGTTTAATTTATTTTGAGTTATGTTCCTATTTTGCATATTTTATCCATGAATAAGTAATTATTCTAAATTCCGTAGTCGATCACATTTGTGGGAACAAGTGTGAGGTTTAGACTATTATGAACTTGGATTGGTATACATTCACGGACGGAATGTGGGGCAAAGTTGCTACCAAGGTTCATAAATATTTGTGGGATACAAATATTGGAAGACCCGCTCTCAAGATTTACTGTATGGAGCCTTTGTGGTTGATCACGTGAAATCTTGAGTAAAGGCGAATATCATCGTATCCTCTGACCTGAGATACATATTGGGTCCTGATATTCACCGAGTATTATGCCTTGATTCTTTCCTTCGCTATTCCGAAATATGGTAGTACATAAGGAAGAGCTCAGGTATAATACAAAGTGTGTATCTAGGACGTATGTAGTCAAGATGGAATTTGTCCCTCTTATTCGTTGAGAGTCAGATGTCTAAGGCCTGATAAAGTTAAATCTATAAGAGAGTGATCACTCTGTATCTCTTGGATTTAACATGACATCTAGGATGAAAGGAAACAATGAAAGATTCACCTATTCATGTTCGAGACGGGAACTCGAAAAGGATGATGTTATTGAATGGCACAAAGTCATAACATATTGGGGGTGATGGACGGTCGTTAGGTGGTATCCGTCACTTGCATTAATTTCTTATGTTTCTCGTGCAAGTGGGAGATTGAAGGTATTTCGTATGCCCGAGAGACATATTAAATTAATGTGGCTAACATGTTATGATCCAAGTCGGGTCATACCCAATAACAAGCTTACCGACACCTTATAAGTATTAATCTTAACGATTGGCTCGTTAAATGAATACGCGACACTTGGATTTCAGAAAATCGGGTTTCTGAAATATAATCACTTAAGATAAATTATTTGGATAATTTATATATAATTATTTATAGGTTTAAATAATTATATTGTGTTATATTTTATAAGTGGTTTTATAAAATGTATAAGTAACAAAATAATACATAAGTTTATAAAAGTTTTTTTAAACTTTTACAAACTTACAAGTATTATTATTATGGTAGTAGTGGGCTGATTTGGGTCTCCAAGAAAAGAACACACATGCTCATACTTGTTACTTTTGAGATAGCACATAATACAAGTAGATGGAAAACACTTAAACCAAGTTTTTACTCTATTATTCAAGTTATTTTTTTCTGCACAAAAACTCTCTCTTACAGCTGCTGAATATCACGAGCTGTAGAAAGGAGAGAAGGCAGTTCTTAAGCTTGGTTTTCAAGTGTTTGAGTGTTAAAAAATCCTAACCAAACAAAGGCTTAGGTGTTGGGGTTATAGCTTGGGGTATACTACACTTGAGGCTTCAAGTTAGAAGCTCATTTCATCATCATCTTTGAGGGTTGTTGCTGTCCAAATTTTCCAGCAACTTATGAGAGGTCTTCAAGCTTGTTCAAAGGCGATTAAGGTTCCAAAGTATAGCTAAGATTAAGGGTGGTGTTGGAGCATAAGAACTTGGGGTTCTACACACTTGAAGTTTCAAGTTAGGAGCTCTTTCCACCTTCATCTTCATCAAAGTTTCTGCACTTCTTGAGCAGCCCTCAAACTTGTTTTGAGGAGGTATAACATCTTTCCTTTCTTGACAATTAGTAAGCATATATTCATAACTTGATCCAAGATGGGATTTAGCTTTAATTGGTTTAAAGATAACAAGTAAAATTTGATAATTACATGCTTCCGCTTTGATAAAATTCTTAAAAGGTTTTAAGTATTATCAAACTTGTTAAATCCCAACACATGTAAATCAAGATTACATTCCTTCAAAGCCCAAAATGCTTTGTGTTCAATTTCTACTGGAAGATGACATGCTTTTCCATAAACAAGTCTAAAAGGTGTGGTTCCAATTGGAGTTTTGTAGGTTGTTCTAAAAGCCCAGAGTGCATCCTCCAATTTAATGGACCATTCCTTCGGATTTGATCCTACGATTTTCTCTAGAATACGTTTTAAAGCTCGGTTGGTATTTTCAACTTGTCCACTTGTTTGTGGATGATATGCGGTGGAGATTTTATGAGTTACTCCATATCTTTTAAGAACTTTCTCAAGTTGATTATTACAGAAATGAGTACCCCGATCACTTATTAAAGCTTTCGGTGTTCCAAACCTTGCAAAAAGACGTTTTAAAAAGTTGACTACAACTCGTGCATCGTTAGTTGGGAGAGCTTGTGCTTCTGCCCATTTAGATACATAATCAATGGCTACGAGTATATATAGATTATTATGAGATTTTTGAAATGGACCCATAAAGTCAATACCCCAAATGTCAAATACTTCACATACTTGGATGACATTTTGTGGCATTTCATCACGTTGACTTATTTTTCCGGCTCTTTGACAAGCATCACAGGATTTGCAAAGAAGGTGTGCGTCTTTGTAAATTGTAGGCCAATAGAATCCAGCATCATAAACTTTTCTTGCTGTTAGTTGAGGCCCATAATGCCCTCCTGTTGGTCCTGTGTGACAATGGTTTAATATTTTACTAGCTTCATCTCCAAATACACATCGGCGTATTATTCCATCGGGACAACTTTTAAACAGATGTGGATCTTCCCAAAAATAGTGTTTTATGTCACTGAAGAATTTCTTTCGTCTTTGGTATGATAATCCTTTTTCAAGGAATCCACAAACTAAGTAGTTTGCATAGTCTGCAAACCATGGGATTTCTTTATAATCTATCTTCAATAGATATTCATCAGGAAAGTTGTCTTGTATGGCCGATTCATTTAGAACTTCTAATTCGGGATTTTCAAGACGAGAAAGATGATCAGCGGCGAGATTTTCTGCTGGAACAACAAAATCTACTGGAAATATTAAAGTACCAACTTTAACTAGCATGTTCTCCATTATCCCTCTAGGATATTTTATTGATCTATCGGCTAGTTGTATGCTTATTCTGGTTGGTTTCAATTCTCCAAGGTCTAGTTTAGCGTATAGTGAATACGGAATTAGATTTATACTAGCACCTAAGTCTGCCAATGCTTCTATTGAACTAAGACTACCCAGAAAACATGGAATTGTGAAACTTCCTGGATCAAATAGTTTTTCTGGTATCTTATTCAACAGCACTGCTGAACAATTAGCATTCATGGTAACAGCCGAGAGTTCTTCCATTTTCTTTCTATTTGAGATTAGATCTTTCAAGAATTTAGCATATCTAGGCATTCCTGAAATCACATCAATGAAAGGAAGATTTACATTTATCTGTTTAAACATATCTAAGAATTTGGATTGCTCGGCTTCAAGTTTCTCTTTCTTCATTTTACTCGGGTAAGGAAGTGGTGGTTGGTATGGTTTAACATAAGGTTTAGCCTTAACTGTGTTATCTTCATTAACCTTTTCAACTACCGGTTCTTTTTCCTTATCTTGATCAGGTTGTGGTTCTTGTGGAGTAGGAATAGCTTCATCAGAAGTTACAGGTATTTCTGGTGGTTTAAGTGTTGTACCACTTCTTGTGGTAATGGCTTTAGCTGTTTCATTCCGGGGGTTAACATTTGTATCACTAGGTAGACTTCCCGGTTTTCTTTCACCTATTAACCTTGCTAGGTTACTTACTTCTTGTTCCAGATTTTGAATAGAAGCTTGTTGATTTCTAAATGCTTGAGCATTTTGTTCATTAGTTTGTTTCTGAGATGTGAAAAACTGCATTTGAGTTTCAACTAGCTTCGTCATCATATCTTCTAAATTCGGCTTTTTATCATCGGTTTGTTGTGGTGGTTTGTTTTGAAAATTAGGTCTTTGCTGATTGTAAGTATTATTGGATACTTGTTGATTGCTAGGACCTTGTTGGTTGTTGTATGGAATATTTCGGTTATAATTCTGGTTTTGATTGTAAATCGGTCTTGGCGGTTGATAATTATTCTGATAATTATTTCCAGGCCTTTGGTTTATGTATGAAATATTCTCTCTTTGTTCCATTGTTAATTCAATACTGAGACAATCTTTTGTCAAATGTGGTCCTCCACACTGCTCACAACTAATTCGTATTGAGTGAATATCCTTAGTCATCTTTTCCATTCGTCTCTCGACAGCATCTATCTTTGCGAAAATGGAATCTAAGTCATGGCTAGAATCGGCTCTAGCTGCTTTAGATGATCTAACAATATCTTTTTCTTGGTGCCACTCATGTGAGTGGGAAGCAGTGTTATCAATAATTTTGTAAGCATCAGTTTCGGTTTTCTTCATAATAGAACCACCAGCTGCTATATCTATGTCTTTCCTTGTAGTGATGTCGCATCCTTGGTAGAATATTTGTACTATTTGACAGGTGTCTAAACCATGTTGCGGACATCCTCTTAACAACTTTCCATATCTTGTCCACGCCTCATATAGAGTTTCATTTGGCTTCTGTGTAAACGTAACAATTTCTGCTTGAAGTCTTACGGCTTTAGATGCAGGAAAGAATTGTTTAAGAAATTTTTCAACTAAAACATCCCATGTCTCAATCGCCCCTTCAGGTAACGATTCCAACCAATCTTTGGCTTCTCCCTTTAAAGTCCAGGGAAATAACATGAGATATATCTGTTCATCCTCCACTTCTCGGATTTTAAATAGTGTGCAGATCCTATTAAAGGTATGTAGATGTTCATTTGGATCTTCCTTCGGCGCACCACTAAATTGGCATTGATTAGTCACCATGTGTAGAATTTGTCCTTTGATTTCATAATCTGGCGCATTAATGTCTGGATGAGTAATTGCGTGACCTTGGCCAGTGCGTTTAGCTCTCATTTGGTCTTCCATACTTAAAGGTTCCAGATTCTCCATAATTGAACTTGTTGAATCGGAATCACTAGAGGATTCTGATTTAATAGTTCGTTCCTCAACAATCTCTGTTTGAATGATTGGTGGTTCCAGAGGAAAGTTTAGTGGTTCAGGATCTACGAACCGTTCCTGAATAATCTCCGGATTCTCAATTGTGAGGTCGGGTTCAAAAAATGGATTATCGGAAATTTGAACTGGAGTACTTGGTCGACTGGATGACGATTCTAAAGAGAAATCAACGGCAGTAATATTTGCTAAATGTCTTGATCTAGTTACAGGTGGTGAACGTACAAAAGGTGGTGAACGTCTTGCTCGGTGCATTCACTGAATATCCTCTTAGTTTTTAAAAGGAAAGAAAAATTATAATAAGTTATCCAATCAATAGACTTTTCTGATTTTGCCCACGTTTCGAATAGCCAAAAGATGCAGCAGAGGGGCAGGATTTGTTTGGTCTCAATATAATTGAGGACTGTTTGGCTCCAATAACCCGGTCCACGTACAAATCCAACTATTACTACGAACCAGAAAATTTTGATGTCTATCAATTTAACCACTTAAAATAAATTTTCGTAATTTTAAGAAATTTAGATAAGAAGTAGATTAAAAATCTATGTCCTAAAACTAGAATAGCGAGAAATAAGAAAGAAAAAGAGTTCGTCGAAAAAAGGTCGAAAAAGAAAAATGATTGAAAAATAAAAGGTGACGGAAAAATAAAAGAAACTTATAAAACTTAAAAATACTTGACTAACCTAACCTTATTACTACAACTAACTTAAAATTATAATCGCAAATTGAGATTACTAATTGGAATGATAATTGATACATAGGTAAAAGTCGTCTAAAAATATTAAAGCTTACAGGAAAAACTATATCCCAAATGGAAATAATTTAAAAAGAAACTAAAACTTAAAAAGGCGTCGCAAAATTCTAGAGCACCTAAATCTTAGTCTAAAGAAAAAGCACTTAAGGAATTCTACGGCAAAGCCTAAAAATCTAGAAGTAAAAATAACTATGGCAAAAACTAAGTTTAAAACTAAATATGAGCTAAAAATACAAATATTACGCTAAAACGATTAGAAAGGGACAAAATATAAAAATATACAAAAAGTTGTAAAAAGTACAATTTTTATAAAAATATTATTTTTATATTATTTTATAAAAGTATTAATTTAAATATATAAATAAAACTAATTAAAACTTAATATAACTAAATAATTAAAATTAAATATTAATTTAATAAAAACCTAAATCTTAATTAATTAATAATAATAATTATTACACCGTATTAAATGCGATTAGGGTTTCTGTGTACCCGTGTCAGAGTGGCTCCGCGAGTTGCGGTATTCCAAGCAGCAAACCTCCGCGAGTCGCGGGGTTCCAAAAATCAACTCAGGTACGTTTTTTATTCGACGTTTTTTTTTTCTGTTTTTATATTTTCTGTTTTATATCAAAATATTTGTATAATAAAAACTTATATTTAAAAACTTAAATAAAAATAGAACTACTTTATAATTGTAAAAATATCTTAAAAATAGATTTATATATATTAAATTTTTTTATTTTTTTTTCGGTTTTTTATATTTATAAAATATATTTATAAAATAAATTAAATAAAACTTATATTTTTACAAACTAAAGAAACTTTATAAAACTTAAATATTTATCTAACTTCTAAAAATATTTATATTTTTGTTTTTCTTTTTATATTTTCGAATATTTAAAACGTATTTTTATAAAAACGAATTTTAATAAAAGTAAACTAAATTTTTTTTTTTTTTTTTATATTAGCGTTGCGCTTCCGGCGTTTAAGAGTTCCCCGGCAGCGGCGCCAAAAATACTTGATGTTTTAGCAGAGTAGTATATAAAATAGCTTATATTTTTACAGGAAATACTATTAAATACGATACAATTTTACACAAGATATTTATTTATTTATTGAATGGATATACTTAAACCTTGCTACAACACTTATAGGCAGTGTACCTAATCGTACAGTAGTGTAGTTTTTAGTAAGTCCGGTTCGTTCCACAGGGAATCTTTTTAAACAAAGCTTAACGCTATATTAGTTTACTTTTATAAAAATACAAATATATATAAGTGTAATATTATTATTATAAAAAGGGGGTTTTTACCGTTTAATGACCGGTTTGTCGATTTTAAAACTTTAGTCGCAGTTAAAACCAAATGTAAAATAATAAATAAATACAAGACTTAATTTAAAGCGTAAAGTAAATAACGATAATGAAATTGCGAATAATAAAAGTGCGATAAAATAAACTTGCGATAATTAAAAAGTACGATAATTAAAAGTGCAATTAAATAAAATAACAATAAAAATGCGATAATTAGAAGTGTAATTAAATATAAAATAAAGGAAATTAAATATGAAATAAAAGAATTATGCTTATTTAAACTTCCGTAATCATGATGTTTGACGTGTTGATTTTAGTTTTATGCCCATGGGTTAATTGTCCTTTGTCCTGGATTATTTAATATGTCCATCTGGTTTTTGTCCATAACAGTCCATCAGTCATAAATATAAAGTGCGAGTATCCTCGTCAAATTATCCTTATACCCGAAGTTAAATATTCCAACTAATTGTGGACTTAAACTGTAATAAGATTTTAATACTTTGTTTAATAATTACACCAGGATGTCGACTGAGTGTAACCCAAGGTTTTAATATTTTGTTATCAATTATACCAAGTGTCCTTGTACATAATTTCACCCCTGTTTTAATTATTCTAGTGGCTATTAATCTATTCCCGTGTCCGGTTAAATGAACGATTATTCGTACATATAAATACCCCGCCCATCGTGTCCGATCGAGTGTATATGGTAATTTATAGGGACGCCCAATTGTAAATCTTTATATTAACATTAACAAACTATCATTTAGTTAAACAAATATAAAGCCCATTAATAGCCCATAGTCTAATTTCCACAAGTGTCGTTCTTTTGTCCAAACCCCAATTATGGTACAAAACCCAATTACCCAATTTTAGTAATTAGCCCAACATCATGATTACTTCGGATTAAATAAGCATAATAATAACTTAGCTACGAGACATTAAATTAAAAAGGTTGAACATAACTTACAATGATTAAAAATAGCGTAGCGTTACACGGACAGAATTTCGACTTACACCCTTACAATATTCGCTAACATACCCTTATTATTAGAATTAAAATTAAAATTAAAATTAAAATTAAAATATAAATAAAAATATTTACGTATTATGAGAGAAGAAGAAAAAGGATGTGAAAAATGATCAGAATTCGGTTGGCTTTATAGGGACTTTCAGAATTTGGGCCTCCGCGACTCGCGGCATTTTTTGCCTTCAAACTCCGCGAGTCGCGGAGTTTGTAAATACAGCTCACACAAGTTTGGCTCTTCGCTAACATACCCTTATTATTAGAATTAAAATTAAAATTAAAATTAAAATTAAAATATAAATAAAAATATTTACGTATTATGAGAGAAGAAGAAAAAGGATGTGAAAAATGATCAGAATTCGGTTGGCTTTATAGGGACTTTCAGAATGTGGGCCTCCGCGACTCGCGGCATTTTTTGCCTTCAAACTCCGCGAGTCGCGGAGTTTGTAAATACAGCTCACACAAGTTTGGCTCTTTGTTTACCGACGGTTTTATAAATAAATATAATATATTAAATAATTATAAGAATTATTTAAATATTATATTATATTTATGTGCATAGTTGACTTGTAATTTTTAGTCCGTTGCGTCGAGCGTTGAGAGTTGACTCTGGTCCCGGTTCCGGATTTTCGAACGTCCTTGCGTACAATTTAATATCTTGTACTTTGCGTTTTGAATCTTGTACTCTTGTAATTTCGAGACGTTTCTTATCAATAATTGGAACCTCTTTGATTGTCTTTTGTACTTTTGAGCTTTTTGGTCGTTTGCGTCTTCAATTCGTCGAATCTGTCTTTTGTCTTCACCTTTTATTATTTAAACGAATATCACTTGTAAATAGAACAATTGCAACTAAAAGCTTGTCTTTCTTGAGGAATAATGCTATGAAATATATGTTCGTTTTTAGCATTATCAAATATTCCCACACTTGAGCGTTGCTTGTCCTCAAGCAATATCGTCTTGAAATACTAGAATCACTTCTTTATTCTTCACACTTTGTACATCAGTGATTTCTATACGGTGGTATAAACAATGGTTATAATGATATGGTTTACAGTCCCACATGACTATAAAAATTTAGATCCATTAAGGAAATTGGATCTTTATGAAAACATTTGATCTTTTGAAAATTAAATCTAGTTTTTACCCAAGATAAGTTTTCCGGAATAACCCTTCACCGGTGTTTGCAAAATATTTTTGTGGGTTTGGTGGGTTTCAGATTTGAAAATTTTAGCTCAAAACTTATGGTTTTGTGTCACCCACTTGCTAACCTTGTATTTGGAAAGCAACACGTCCAGTTTACTTGTCCCGTATATTACCTTTCAGTAAACTACCGTCCAGTTGTAAAGGAAAGCGTTGAACAAGCAACTGTTAAGGCAATGTCTAATAACATGCATTTGATTATGGTCTATAACGTGTCAGACGCAATTACTATCCTTGGTAGGAGCAATAGTAAAGCTCACCCTTATGATTTTTCGGTCTGGCACAAGGTCCTGTCTTTGACCACTATGCAACCACCGTTCTTACGGTTGACACCCGATTTAGTTCAGGTGACCTAATGAATTCCAGGTGAATTCCTAGGATTTTACGTTCAAAGGTAATGAACGCATTGAAAATAGGGTTTTCAGAAAACAAATCGGTTTGTAATTTTGATCAAAATATTTTCTCGTTCAAGCTCGAGTTTAGATATCATTGAATTCTATGAGTTTGTGATTCTCAATCTTTAAGGTCAATCTCAAGGATTGAGTAATATCAGGCTTAAAAGCTGATTTTTGATCTTTTAAGGAGATTATCCTTTCTGGGGATCTGATTCATTAGTCTTATCCAGCTAATTTGCATGGTGCCCCCCATTGTACGAGATAAATCCTTCTCATGGTAAGGATAAATCTGACCACTTGGCGACCCTGTTTAATGCTGAGGTCCGTGGATTTTCTGCTGATTTTAGTGATGACTTTTCTGGATTTTTCGTCAACCTACAGCTGGTCTGGACGACAACTTCATGACCTAAATCAAGAAGCGCGTTTCTTTTTCGGAAGACTTTACTTCCTTTTAATGATGGAATTGATTCATCGTGTAGATCCATCTTTCTTACAGTAAATCAGGTAAAACTTTTTAGTTTAGTCCAAAGCAAAAGTATTTTCGGTTATTTGTACAAAAATATGTGATATATGTTTTGAATAACTTGGAGAATTTTCCCACACTTGGCTTTTATTTTCCTTTTTATCATCCTCTATTCCATTTTAAATGAATTTTAACATTTTGGTTTGTTTCTCAATTTATGTCCTTTCTGAGGTTACAATAATTTCGGTGTTAAAACCCAGTTTTATCGTTCATAAATATGTATAAACATGATTTTGAGTTCATTTAATTGAAAATTTTGAAAAATTTTACTAGAATTGGGTAGTCAGTATATAAGACTAAGGCTGTTCTTTATTATCAGAGAGCACTAGATTCTAATACAACTACTTCTTTACTAGTATTTTTAATGGTAACCAAGTGTTTAAGATAAAAAATATAAAATCCGAAAGAATTTAACCCCTTCCCACACTTAAGATCTTGCAATGCCCTCATTTGCAAGAAATCAGTAACAATTTAAATTATTGAGGGTGATTTGTGTGAAAATGATTAAATTTTTACCAAAGTTTCCAAATATATTGGCGTTTGTTTGCTGAATGATAAATGGTGCACATCATTTGTTCATTCCGTCTTGTTGTTATTTCACATATTTTTTTCATCTTGTCGTCAAAATTAGTTGCTTTTGCTGAACTTAATGCCAGTCTTTGAAAATGCGTTGTTTTACCCTGTTGTGTACATAAGATAAACTGCAAACATATATACATATTTTTGAAGTTTGGTATATTACCCCACATTCAAAAATTATTAAAATCTAAGAATAAAAGTTAGAAAATTATAAAAACTATTACAATATTAACATAAGTATTAAACGTATCAACATTACAAATTACAAAATAAATAAAACTAAGTAGACTAGTGATGATACTGATACCAATAGGGGTTCCAAGCATAACCATAGGTGCTATAAAATGCTTCGACAGGGTTATACGTAGGATACGGTGGTTGCATCTCTATAGACTAGGGAGGGAATATGGGTTTTGGTGTAGGAATATAGTTTCTACCTATATGTTGGCAATGAGCTATGATTTGATTTTGATGAACTTGCCAATCCTCAAATGCTCTCTGTCTAGCATTTTCGTACTCCTGTGAAGCTATAAACCTTTGCATTTCTTGCATTTCATTTCCCCCTCCTACATTACCTTGCTGTTGGTTTCTCTCAACCTATGGATGTCTACCATGGTATTGTACTGAGGCGTTATTTCGCCTCTTCAAAACTTTCGCACCATGGTATACATTTAAACCTATAGTATCGCGGGGTTCTGGTTCTTCGACTAATAATCCCCCCCGACTTATATCCACACCGAGATATTCAGCAATCAAAGTAATAAAAATACCACCTCCTATTATGCTATGCAGTCTCATCCCCCTAACCATAGCTGATAAATAATAACCCACACAATAAGGTATACTTACAGCGCTTTGTGGGTCTCGAATACACATATGGTAAAACAAATCCTGTTCATTTACCTTTTCCTTGTTCTTACCTCTTTGTGTAATCAAATTTGCTAAAAACCTATGAATTACTCTTAATTCAGCTCTATCTATATCCAAATAAGAGTAATTTCCCCCTTTGAATCGGTGATGGCTTGTCATTTGACTCTATACACTGTGTGTATCAAAATTTTCATCTATCTTTCTACCATTCAGTATCAACCCTCTACAATCGGCAGATGCTAACTCCTCAGGCGTATATACACGTAAAGCCTGAGCCATGTCTAGTAAAGACATGTAGCGCATCGAACCTCCTAACAAAAATCTAATAAAAGATCGATCGGTTAAACTAGCTACCCGATCATTTATTTCTATACTACACAACAATTCTTTACACCATACTTTATATACAGGTCTACGCATGGTGAATAAGCGTACCCAGTCGTTAAAAATAGAATTACCATACCTCTGTGCAAGTAATTCCCTAATTGGCCCGGCCAATTCTACAGCTTCTAAGGGTCCCCATTCTATGACCCTAGGTACCTCAACAACTTTAGAATGAAGAGTATGCAACCCCCTTTGATACTTTGGATAATCTATCCAAAGTCTGTCAAATCTCAGGTTCGGGTGCAAATCTTCCAAGTGCATATCAGAAAATGTCATGACTGGATGAGGTATATCCTGCTTGTAGTAGTTATCCACCTCCTGTTGTTCCGCATTCTCAGCAGGAGCATTGCGAGCTTGGGATGAAGATTCACCCCTTTCAGTCTGCAAAACACATCAAACACAATTTTTGTGCATCCAAATATGCATTAGTGTCAGCAAAATCATAAATCAAAATAATTACAATGACATGATCAATTTATATCAAACTTAAGCTCATTTTCATATTTTCATCAAATCTACACTTTTTCAAATAAGCATATACGAAAATGTTTGCCAAGTTCATAAGCATTCAACTCAAATAACATGTCAAAATAATCATTACTAGCAATTAAACAAGTTTCAAATGGCATTATCTTTCAAAAATCAAGTTCATGAATTTTAGACTTGAAAAAGTCCACTTTAATTCTCAAAATCTTGTTTAGGCTCAAAGTTTGGATCATTTAACTACCTAAACATATTACACTACTTAATTTAGCAATAATTGATGACAAAAATCGGCCATAACCTGTTATATCAAAAAGCCCAAAATTGCTCAAGAACACAAACCCTAGATTACTCAAAATTTGAAGTTTAAGGCTTCTAATCATGTTAAATAGCATCAATCTAGGTTATACAAGCATAATACATAAACAATTTAAGCATAATTACACTAAAAAGCATCAAAATCAAATTGGGTATAAAATTGCTCAAGAACACTAATTTTCGGATTAAATGGTGTTTAGGTGTAGAAATTTACCGTTTTTCTTGAGTAATTCCTTGATAGCATCCTTCTCAACATGATTTTAGTAAAAGATTTGATGATTAACGGTTAAAAATTGTGATTTTGGGGGTGTATTTTCGAGTTTTTTCGGAGTGTTTTCGCAGTGTTTTCTGTTTTTGTGGGTTGGGACTGAGCTGTTCGATCAGTATATTTTTTTCTGGTTTTTTCATCCTCCGCGAGTCGCGGGGTTTAAGGCTTCAAACTCCGCGAGTCGCGGAGTTTGTTTTTTTTTATATATATCTTATACTAATTAAAACTATTATGTAATTAATTTTAAAATTTTGTTTCCCTTGTTATTTAGGACGAGGTCGTTTCGGATCGATGTCCTAGTCCGTCCCTCGACAAAATTTTAAAATTTGTCTTTTTGTAGCGATTGTTTTAAAAGCTAAGATTTTTTTGGGTTTTTTATTGTTTTTGGCATACTTTAATTCAATAAGATTAAAAATAATGATAATAAAAGTTCTCGTCCCTCCCTCGGGTAAAGCAATTTCGGTTTAAAGACCTAGTCTTCAACTTACGACGAATTTTAAAAATCATATTTTTAACTTAATGAGATAAAGTAAATTTTTGTTTTTAAATTCACACAATTTAAATATAAAATTTAAAATTAATATTAAAAATTCACAACAAACTTAAAATTTAAAATGCATAAAATTAAAAATTCATATTTTAAAAATTAAAAATTCACACCAAACTTAATTTAAAAATTCATATTATAAATTCACACCAAATATTAATTTATTTTTTTCAAATATTTACAATTTTAAATATATTGTTTTTACAAAGTTTACAATATTAATTTAAGATTTATATATTAATTTTAAAAACATGGTAAAAATAAAATTAAAAATCTTTTTGGCTTTTTATCCCACTTTAATCAATCAAATATTATCAAAAATATACGCCCCTCTTTTCGGTAAAGTAATTTCGGTTCCAAAACCTAATTTAACTCATGACGAATTTTTGAAATATTTTGGGTTGATTGATTAAAGATATTTATACCTTAAGAATAAACGTTAAATTTCGCAGTGATGTAATAAATTTTTGAATGATATCAATAATTTCGGTCGCCAAACCTAATTTTATTCAATACCAATTTAATACTTTATAGCGAACAAATTAGCGTTTATTATCAAAAGGTTAAAAATAAAATAAAAAATAAAAACTGTACAGACTTACCTGTGAGATAGTATTCTTAGTTATATGATTTATCCCATTCATAAGATAGTCGGTTTAATTGGTTTTCCATGGCTACATAGGCGTAACCTCGAGCATTCAGTGTCTTTTCTTCTAAACATATGAACGGTCCGTCTCTGCATAAAGTAACAAATTCGGTGTTTGAATAGGTTTGATTATTTGAACATTTACCTCCATGTGACCATTTTCCGCATTTGTGACATCTTTCTAGGTGTCGTGCTCTTCTTTTTGCTGCGGATTTTGATTTTCCTTTACCAAATTGTAACTTATTATCTTCGCATCTGGATTCTTTTCTAACTCCGTCAATTCTTTCTCTAATTACTGATACTATTTCACTCGGAAGTGTGTCATTATTACGTTTAGTGATCAAAGCGTGTAGCATTAGACCATGGTTTAGTTCACAGGCAGTCTTCATTTTGTAAAAACCTAAAAAAATAAAAATTCAGAATGGGGGGAGAAGACTAGTTCTTTAGGGTCTGCTAGGGAAAGACCATTCGGGTTCCATTTTCGAGAACTACACGAAAACAGACAATCTAACTCTAACAGAAATACATATTATCCTTTAAAGACTTGATTCTCCCCGAACTTAGTTAGCTGTGGTGTCGAAATTGTGATTAACTTCGTTGTCGACTTCCATCGGACCATGTATGTAGTGTTTAACTCTGTGACCATTAACTTTAAATTTAATCCCATTTGAATTTATCAATTCTACTGTTCCGTATGGGAAAACTCTTTTAACTATGAATGGTCCAGACCATCTTGATTTCAATTTTCTAGGAAATAGCTTGAATCGTGAATTGAAAAGAAGAACTTGGTCTCCTTCCTTAAATTCTTTTGAACTTCTAATTCTTTTATCATGCCATTTCTTCGTTCTTTCTTTATAGATTAACGAATTATCGTATGCTTCATGTCTTAATTCTTCTAATTCGTTTAGTTTACTTAATCGTAGACGTCCGGCTTCATGTAAATCAAGATTACATTCCTTCAAAGCCCAAAATGCTTTATGTTCAATTTCTACTGGAAGATGACATGCTTTTCCATAAACAAGTCTAAAAGGTGTGGTTCCAATTGGAGTTTTGTAGGCTGTTCTAAAAGCCCAGAGTGCATCCTCCAATTTAATGGACCATTCCTTCGGATTTGATCCTACGATTTTCTCTAGAATACGTTTTAAAGCTCGGTTGGTATTTTCAACTTGTCCACTTGTTTGTGGATGATATGCGGTGGAGATTTTATGAGTTACTCCATATCTTTTAAGAACTTTCTCAAGTTGATTATTACAGAAATGAGTACCCCGATCACTTATTAAAGCTTTCGGTGTTCCAAACCTTGCAAAAAGACGTTTTAAAAAGTTGACTACAACTCGTGCATCGTTAGTTGGGAGAGCTTGTGCTTCCGCCCATTTAGATACATAATCAATGGCTACGAGTATATATAGATTATTATGAGATTTTGGAAATGGACCCATAAAGTCAATACCCCAAATGTCAACTACTTCACATACTTGGATGACATTTTGTGGCATTTCATCACGTTGACCTATTTTTCCGGCTCTTTGACAAGCATCACAGGATTTCAAAAGAAGGTGTGTGTCTTTGTAAATTGTAGGCCAATAGAATCTAGCATCATAAATTTTTCTTGCTGTTAGTTGAGGCCCATAATGCCCTCCTGTTGGTCCTGTGTGACAATGGTTTAATATTTTACTAGCTTCATCTCTAAATACACATCGGTGTATTATTCCATCGGGACAACTTTTAAACAGATGTGGATCTTCCCAAAAATAGTGTTTTATGTCACTGAAGAATTTCTTTCGTCTTTGGTATGATAATCCTTTTTCAAGGAATCCACAAACTAAGTAGTTTGCATAGTCTGCAAACCATGGGATTTCTTTATAATCTATCTTCAATAGATATTCATCAGGAAAGTTGTCTTGTATGGCCGATTCATTTAGAACTTCTAATTCGGGATTTTCAAGACGAGAAAGATGATCAGCGGCGAGATTTTCTGCTCCTCTTTTATCTCGGATTTCAATATCAAACTCTTTTAAGAGTAAGATCCAACGGATTAATCTTGGTTTAGCATCTTGTTTTGAAAATAGGTATCTAAGAGCAGAATGGTCGGTATAGACCACCGTTTTTGCTAGAACGAGATATGATCGAAATTTGTCAAAAGCAAAGACAATAGCAAGGAGTTCTTTTTCAGTAGTTGTATAGTTCGTTTGTGCTCCTTGTAACGTCTTACTAGCATAATATATAGGTTGAAATCGTTTTTCAATCCTTTGTCCTAAAACAGCTCCCATTGCAAAATCACTTGCATCGCACATTAGTTCAAATGGTAGATTCCAATTTGGTGTTATCATGATCGGTGCATTAGTGAGTTTTTCTTTAAGAATATTAAAATATTTGATACACTCATCGGAAAAGATGAATGGAGCATCTTTTTCTAGGAGTTTATTCATAGGAGTGGCAATTTTAGAAAAATCTTTTATGAAACGTCGGTAAAAACCGTCATGCCCTAGAAAACTCCTAACTCCTCTAACATTGGTGGGATGTGGAAGTTTAGCAATTATATATACTTTAGCTCTATCCACTTCAATTCCTTCTTTTGAAATTTTATGACCAAGAACGATGCCTTCTTTAACCATGAAATGGCATTTCTCCCAATTAAGAACTAGATTTGATTGTTCGCATCTAATAAGCATTCGTTTAAGATTAGCTAGACATGATTCAAATGTATCACCGAAGACTGAAAAGTCATCCATGAAAACTTCCATGCATTCTTCTATCATGTCGTGAAAAATCGCCATCATGCACCTTTGAAAGGTTGCAGGGGCGTTGCAAAGTCCAAATGGCATACGTTTGTAAGCAAAAGTACCATAAGGGCACGTGAATGTGGTTTTCTCTTGATCTTCGGGTGCTATTGGAATTTGAAAATATCCGGAAAATCCATCTAGAAAACAATAGTAACTATTTCCGGCTAATCTTTCCAACATTTGATCTATGAAAGGTAAGGGAAAGTGATCTTTTCTGGTGGCGTCATTTAATTTTCTATAATCAATACACACACGCCATCCTGTTACAGTCCTAGTAGGAATAAGCTCATTTTTCTCATTTGTAATGACAGTCATGCCACCCTTCTTAGGCACGCATTGAACTGGGCTTACCCATGGACTATCAGAGATTGGATAAATTAAACCTGCATCTAGCAGTTTAATAATCTCTTTCTTAACTACATCTTGCATATTAGGATTTAGTCTTCGTTTGCGTTGCACATACGTTTTATGACCTTCTTCCATAAGGATTTTATGTGTGCAATACGAAGGACTTATTCCTTTAATATCATAAATCTTCCATGCAATGGCTGGTTTATGAGCTTTCAACACAGAAATGAGTTGTGATTTCTCATTTTCAGTAAGAGAAGACGATATTATTACAGGTAATTCAGATTCACCATGTAAATAAGCGTATTCCAAATGGTTTGGAAGTGGCTTTAACTCTAATTTCGGAGGTTCTTCTATCGATGATTTGTATCGATATCTGTCTTCTTCTTTTCGCATTTGAATTTCTTCTGTTGTTGGTTCATATCCATTAGCTATAAGTGTAGCTAACATTTCAGCTTCATCAATTGATTCATTACCTTCTCCTAAAGAACATTCTCCTGTTCCTTGTAATTCTAGAAATTCTTCTAATAATTCTGCATGTGCATCTATAGTTTGAATATAATAACATGTATCATCTGCAGATTACGGTTGTTGCATTTCTCTATCAACTGAAAAGGTAACACTCTCGTCCTCTATACTTAGGGTCAATTTCTTACCGAACACGTCTATCATTGCTTTAGCCGTGTTTAAGAATGGTCTTCCTAATATGAGAGGAACTTGAGAATCTTCTTCCATGTCCAGAACAACAAAATCTACTGGAAATACTAAAGTATCAACTTTAACTAGCATGTTCTCCATTATCCCTCTAGGATATTTTATTGATCTATCGGCTAGTTGTATGCTTATTCTGGTTGGTTTCAATTCTCCAAGGTCTAGTTTAGCGTATAGTGAATACGGCATTAGATTTATACTAGCACCTAAGTCTGCCAATGATTCTATTGAACTAAGACTACCCAGAAAACATGGAATTGTGAAACTTCCTGGATCAGATAGTTTTTCTGGTATCTTATTCAACAGCACTGCTGAACAATTAGCATTCATGGTAACAGCCGAGAGTTCTTCCATTTTCTTTCTATTTGAGATTAGATCTTTCAAGAATTTAGCATATCTAGGCATTCCTGAAATCACATCAATGAAAGGAAGATTTACATTTATCTGTTTAAACATATCCAAGAATTTGGATTGCTCGGCTTCAAGTTTCTCTTTCTTCATTTTACTCGGGTAAGGAAGTGGTAGTTGGTATGGTTTAACATAAGGTTTAGCCTTAACTGTGTTATCTTCATTAACCTTTTCAACTACCGGTTCTTTTTCCTTATCTTGATCAGGTTGTGGTTCTTGTGGAGTAGGAATAGCTTCATCAGAAGTTACAGGTATTTCAGGTGGTTTAAGTGTTGTACCACTTCTTGTGGTAATGGCTTTAGCTGTTTCATTCCGGGGGTTAACATTTGTATCACTAGGTAGACTTCCCGGTTTTCTTTCACCTATTAACCTTGCTAGGTTACTTACTTCTTGTTCCAGATTTTGAATAGAATCTTGTTGATTTCTAAATGCTTGAGCATTTTGTTCATTAGTTTGTTTCTGAGATGTGAAAAACTGCGTTTGAGTTTCAACTAGCTTCGTCATCATATCTTCTAAATTCGACTTTTTATCATCGGTTTGTTGTGGTGGTTTGTTTTGAAAATTAGGTCTTTGCTGATTGTAAGTATTATTGGATACTTGTTGATTGCTAGGACCTTGTTGGTTGTTGTATGGAATATTTCGGTTATAATTCTGGTTTTGATTGTAAATCGGTCTTGGCGGTTGATAATTATTCCGATAATTATTTCCAGGCCTTTGGTTTATGTATGAAATATTCTCTCTTTGTTCCATTGTTAATTCAATACTGAGACATTCTTTTGTCAAATGTGGTCCTCCACACTGCTCACAACTAATTCGTATTGAATGAATATCCTTAGTCATCTTTTCCATTCGTCTCTCGACAGCATCTATCTTTGCGGAAATGGAATCTAAGTCATGGCTAGAATCGGCTCTAGCTGCTTTAGATGATCTAACAATATCTTTTTCTTGGTGCCACTCATGTGAGTGGGAAGCAGTGTTATCAATAATTTTGTAAGCATCAGTTTCGGTTTTCTTCATAATAGAACCACCAGCTGCTATATCTATGTCTTTCCTTGTAGTGATGTCGCATCCTTGGTAGAATATTTGTACTATTTGACAGGTGTCTAAACCATGTTGCGGACATCCTCTTAACAACTTTCCATATCTTGTCCATGCCTCATATAGAGTTTCATTTGGCTTCTGTGTAAACGTAACAATTTCTGCTTGAAGTCTTACGGCTTTAGATGCAGGAAAGAATTGTTTAAGAAATTTTTCAACTAAAACATCCCATGTCTCAATCGCCCCTTCAGGTAACGATTCCAACCAATCTTTGGCTTCTCCCTTTAAAGTCCAGGGAAATAACATGAGATATATCTGTTCATCCTCCACTTCTCGGATTTTAAATAGTGTGCAGATCCTATTAAAGGTACGTAGATGTTCATTTGGATCTTCCTTCGGCGCACCACTAAATTGGCATTGATTAGTCACCATGTGTAGAATTTGTCCTTTGATTTCATAATCTGGCGCATTAATGTCTGGATGAGTAATTGCGTGACCTTGGCCAGTGCATTTAGCTCTCATTCGGTCTTCCATACTTAAAGGTTTCAGATTCTCCATAATTGAACTTGTTGAATCGGAATCACTAGAGGATTCTGATTTAATGGTTCGTTCCTCAACAATCTCTGTTTGAATGATTGGTGGTTCCGGAGGAAAGTTTAGTGGTTCAGGATCTACGAACCGTTCCTGAATAATCTCCGGATTCTCAATTGTGAGGTCGGGTTCAAAAAATGGATTATCGGAAATTTGAACTGGAGTACTTGGTCGACTGGATGACGATTCTAAAGAGAAATCAACGGCAGTAATATTTGCTAAATGTCTTGATCTAGTTACAGGTGGTGAACGTACAAAAGGTGGTGAACGTCTTGCTCGGTGCATTCACTGAATATCCTCTTAGTTTTTAAAAGGAAAGAAAAATTATAATAAGTTATCCAATCAATAGACTTTTCTGATTTTGCCCACGTTTCGAATAGCTAAAAGATGCAGCAGAGGGGCAGGATTCGTTTGGTCTCAATATAATTGAGGACTGTTTGGCTCCAATAACCCGGTCCACGTACAAATCCAACTATTACTACGAACCAGAAAATTTTGATGTCTATCAATTTAACCACTTAAAATAAATTTTCGTAATTTTAAGAAATTTAGATAAGAAGTAGATTAAAAATCTATGTCCTAAAACTAGAATAGCGAGAAATAAGAAAGAAAAAAAGTTCGTCGAAAAAAGGTCGAAAAAGAAAAATGATTGAAAAATAAAAGGTGACGGAAAAATAAAAGAAACTTATAAAACTTAAAAATACTTGACTAACCTAACCTTATTACTACAACTAACTTAAAATTATAATCGCAAATTGAGATTACTAATTGGAATGATAATTGATACATAGGTAAAAGTCGTCTAAAAATATTAAAGCTTACAGGAAAAACTATATCCCAAATAGAAATAACTTAAAAAGAAACTAAAACTTAAAAAGGCGTCGCAAAATTCTAGAGCACCTAAATCTTAGTCTAAAGAAAAAGCACTTAAGGAATTCTACGGCAAAGCCTAAAAATCTAGAAGTAAAAATAACTATGGCAAAAACTAAGTTTAAAACTAAATATGAGCTAAAAATACAAATATTACGCTAAAACGATTAGAAAGGGACAAAATATAAAAATATACAAAAAGTTGTAAAAAGTACAATTTTTATAAAAATATTATTTTTATATTATTTTATAAAAGCATTAATTTAAATATATAAATAAAACTAATTAAAACTTAATATAACTAAATAATTAAAATTAAATATTAATTTAATTAAAACCTAAATCTTAATTAATTAATAATAATAATTATTATACCGTATTAAATGCGATTAGGGTTTCTGTGTACCCGTGTCAGAGTGGCTCCGCGAGTTGCGGTATTCCAAGCAGCAAACCTCCGCGAGTCGCGGGGTTCCAAAAATCAACTCAGGTACGTTTTTTATTCGACATTTTTTTTTTATTTTCTGTTTTTATATTTTCTGTTTTATATCAAAATATTTGTATAATAAAAACTTATATTTAAAAACTTAAATAAAAATAGAACTAATTTATAATTGTAAAAATATCTTAAAAATAGATTTATATATATTAAATTTTTTTATTTTTTTTCGGTTTTTTATATTTATAAAATATATTTATCAAATAAATTAAATAAAACTTATATTTTTACAAACTAAAGAAACTTTATAAAACTTAAATATTTATCTAACTTCTAAAAATATTTATATTTTTGTTTTTCTTTTTATATTTTCGAATATTTAAAACGTATTTTTATAAAAACGAATTTTAATAAAAGTAAACTAAATTTTTTTTTTTTATATTAGCGTTGCGATTCCGGCGTTTAAGAGTTCCCCGACAGCGGCGCCAAAAATACTTGATGTTTTAGCAGAGTAGTATATAAAATAGCTTATATTTTTACAGGAAATACTATTAAATACGATACAATTTTACACAAGATATTTATTTATTTATTGAATGGATATACTTAAACCTTGCTACAACACTTATAGGCAGTGTACCTAATCGTACAGTAGTGTAGTTTTTAGTAAGTCCGGTTCGTTCCACAGGGAATCTTTTTAAACAAAGCTTAACTCTATATTAGTATACTTTTATAAAAATACAAATATATATAAGTAATATTATTATTATAAAAGGGGGGTTTTTACCGTTTAATGACCGGTTTGTCGATTTTAAAACTTTAGTCGCAGTTAAAACCAAATGTAAAATAATAAATAAATACAAGACTTAATTTAAAGCGTAAAGTAAATAACGATAATGAAATTGCGAATAATAAAAGTGCGATAAAATAAACTTGCGATAATTAAAAAGTACGATAATTAAAAGTGTAATTAAATAAAATAACAATAAAAATGCGATAATTAGAAGTGCAATTAAATATAAAATAAAGGAAAATAAATATGAAATAAAAGAATTATGCTTATTTAAACTTCCGTAATCATGATGTTTGACGTGTTGATTTTAATTTTATGCCTATGGGTTAATTGTCCTTTGTCCTGGATTATTTAATATGTCCGTCTGGTTTTTGTCCATAACAGTCCATCAGTCATAAATATAAAGTGCGAGTATCCTCGTCAAATTATCCTTATACCTGAAGTTAAATATTCCAACTAATTGGGGACTTAAACTGTAACAAGATTTTAATATTTTGTTTAATAATTACACCAGGATGTCGACTGAGTGTAACCCAAGGTTTTAATATTTTGTTATCAATTATACCAAGTGTCCTTGTACATAATTTCACCCCTATTTTAATTATTCTAGTGGCTATTAATCCATTCCCGTGTCCGGTTAAATGAACGATTATTCGTACATATCAATACCCCGTCCATCGTGTCCGATCGAGTGTATATGGTAATTTATAGGGACGCCTAATTGTAAATCTTTATATTAACATTAACAAACTATCATTTAGTTAAACAAATATAAAGCCCATTAATAGCCCATAGTCTAATTTCCACAAGTGTCGTTCTTTTGTCCAAACCCCAATTATGGTACAAAACCCAATTACCCAATTTTAGTAATTAGCCCAACATCATGATTACTTCGGATTAAATAAGCATAATAATAACAACTTAGCTACGAGACATTAAATTAAAAAGGTTGAACATAACTTACAATGATTAAAAATAGCATAGCGTTACACGGACAGAATTTCGACTTACACCCTTACAATATTCGCTAACATACCCTTATTATTAGAATTAAAATTAAAATTAAAATTAAAATTAAAATATAAATATAAATATTTAAGTATTATGAGAGAAGAAGAAAAAGGATGTGAAAAATGATCAGAATTCGGTTGGCTTTATAGGGACTTTCAGAATTTGGGCCTCCGCGACTCGCGGCATTTTTTGCCTTCAAACTCCGCGAGTCGCGGAGTTTGTAAATACAGCTCACACAATTTTGGCTCTTTGATTACCGACGGTTTTATAAATAAATATAATATATTAAATAATTATAAGAATTATTTAAATATTATATTATATTTATGTGCATAGTTGACTTGTAATTTTTAATCCGTTGCGTCGAGCGTTGAGAGTTGACTCTGGTCCCGGTTCTGGATTTTCGAACGTCCTTGCGTACAATTTAATATCTTGTACTTTGCGTTTTGAATCTTGTACTCTTGTAATTTCGAGATGTTTCTTATCAATAATTGGAACCTCTTTGATTGTCTTTTGTACTTTTGAGCTTTTTGGTCGTTTGCGTCTTCAATTCGTCGAATCTGTCTTTTGTCTTCACCTTTTATTATTTAAACGAATATCACTTGTAAATAGAACAATTGCAACTAAAAGCTTGTCTTTCTTGAGGAATAATGCTATGAAATATATGTTCATTTTTAGCATTATCAGTGGTTATCAAGGTGTTAAGTGGTGGTGGTTTATGGGTTTAAGATGATCATGGAGATGATCAATTGAAGGTGGGTTTGAGTTGAAGAAATCACAAGGAAGAAAGAAGTAGATGGGTGTTGTGAAAGAATGAGAGAGTCATTTGATTATTTTCTCATGTGTTTATATATAACAGATGGAATAGAGATAGTAATAAAGATCGACAGATGGAATCATTCTAGGAAGAAGAAAATAAAAATATGGAAAGTAGATGGAGACTCTCAACAGATTTTGTTTGGATACTGGGTTGAATTCGTTGTGTAATTCAGATTAGAGACAAGAGTACAAATCATGTACAGATTGATAACAGAATTTGCTTTATAGCTGAAAGGAATTTGATATTTAACAGATATTATTACAGCTAATCTGACTCAATTGAAGCTTGTTTTGTAGCTTGATTCGTTCGACAATCAAATATTATGTCAGAAGATAAAATTAAAAAAAATCACCTTTAACTGCTCTTGTTTGATATCGAGACAAATGGAATCGATTTGTACTATCCTTGATTTAGAAAACAAAATTTGCTACAGCTTGAAAGTTATGTGAAACTGAATTGGATTCCCAAATTTTACGCGTATGATTTTATATAATTATTATTAATAATTAATAATTATAATTATATTAATAATAATCTAAATGCAAATAATAACATTAATAATAACAAAAAGAGTAATAATAATAAGTCACAAAAATGAAAATTTTAATGAAATTGATTATAACTATTATTAATAAAACTATTCATAGTAATATTAAGTAACAATGTTATTAATACTAAAAATATTAATAATAATAACAATAATAAAATTAATAATAATAATAATATCAAAATAATACTATTAATAATTATAATATCAAAATATTAAAGAGAACTAATGATACTGATATGATAACATTTATTTGATATTGAATATTATATATATTATTAATTGAAATTATATATATACATATAAAATCAGGTATATGTTTGTATATATATTCATTTTAATAGTACTTAATTATTTTATTTATTATTTTACATTTTCAATTCTAGTTGATTAAAGTGTATCTTATTTATTCAAAATATTCTCTATACACTTATATATATATATATATATATATATATATATATATATATATATATATATATATATATATATATATATATATATACACACACACACACCATTGTCCGTGAATTGTCGAGAATAGTCAAAGGTCAAATGGATTCATAAAAATAGTTCAGAAATTTTGAGATTCAATTTAATAGACTTTGCTTATCATGTCGAAACCATATAAAGATTAAGTTTAAATTTGGTCGAAAATTTTCGGGTCGTCACAACCTCATCATTGACATATCCCTTCCATTGAATTGCTAGTTTGACCCATTTTTCCCATGTTCTCAACTCTCCTGATAATAGACAATGGACTTTGATTACATGATTTGTATTTGCTAGAGTCGTGACACAAATTCATTTTAAGTTTATCTTTTGATGAATCATAACTAGTCATCTTTTCAATCTTTCTTTTCAAAGTGTTATTTTCATCAATTATGACTTTGTTAAGTTGCTTAACTTTGTGTGATTCTTTTTCCAAAAGTTTTACTTTGTCACAACTACTATCATATAAAAATTTAATAGTTTTTTTATCATCTAGCAATTCTTCATAAATAGATGGATAGAATACATGTACCTCATTGCAATCCATGCTTGAGACATCATCATCTTTGAAGGGAGATTCAACCTCTTCTTCACTTTGATCATCTTGAATTGAGTTACTCCAAGAACCCATGAGGCAAACATCTTCATCTCCATCCAAACCTTTTTCTTGATCATCAGAATCTTCAAGCTTCTTCAAATTCTCTCTTACCTTTTTACCCTTTAAGCTCCTTGAGTTTTCTTCTTCTTTAGGGCATAGTGAGTCCTAACATTTCTTTGCACTTTCACATGAAATTATCTTCATTCTTTCTTCACTAGGAAGAACTTCATGAAGTGGTGAAATAGCATCAAACTGTTTCAAAATTTCATTATTTTGAAATGTTGACTTCACTAGTTTTGAACTAGCTTGTGGAACAAAGTCTCCTACTTTGATTATCCTCCACAAGTAGTAATCCTCAGATTTGATCTAATCTTCAAATCTTGATTTCCACACATCTATATCTCTTTTATCAAAGATTGGTGCTTCTTTCACCAATTCTTTCAAGTATCCCATAATTTGAGTTGATCCGAGAATCGTTGACTCAAGTTTTTTGCACAAAACAAATTTTGACAATTTTAAAAATGTTTATAGAGCAATGATTTGAGCAACCGCTCTGATACCAATTGTAAGTAACTAGAGAGGGGAGAATAGTTACTTGATACGTTTTTAACACTTTTTCGATTGATCACCAAATTCGATTAACTATGATCAACCAACTCAACTCAAACTTGATGTGTGTGGTGTGTATGTTCAAAATGATGAATAAAGTAATGTAAAGAACATAGACACGAGGATTTATAGTGGTTCGGGTGGATGTTAACTAATCCACCTTAATCCCTTTGAAAGATCAACTCCAACCTAAATCAACTTATCTTCACCTTGGACAAGAATTAATCTCCAAATAAGTTTAATCAACTTCATAAGTCCCTTTAAAGAAGTAGATCACTAAGCTAGCCTATGCTTCTACTAATTTAAGTTACAAGACTTATACAATTTGTAATGATGATCCTAAGATAATACTAGGACATACATTACATTAATTAAACTTACAAGATAAATGATTTTGATTAGTAAGTTTACAAAAACCAAATTCTATATCTATAAGATCATAGAATCTTCTCTTGCTTGATCACATTTGAGTAGTAATTAGAGCCCTTGTGATCTCTGGAAATAAGCTTTTGAAATATGCAAGAGGGTAAACTTCAAATGCACTTCAATGCTTGCCTTTTATAGTGAGATTCAAAAAATAGCCGTTGTCACACGGTTGCCAGCACGGTCGATCGTGGTTCGACCGCGCGTGCTCTTGTCTAAAATATGTATCCGTTGTATAGCCTTTTGACTCAGACTTGAACATCACATTTTGGAACCTTTACTCCATCTAGCACCTGCAAAAGAAACATAACATCCTACACAAGTACTATATGTATTAAGTGTGTGGGATTTGGTCTTATTGAGTGAAAGTGACATAACACTCCAAGAGTGGTAAACCCAACATTCTTAAAGAAGTGTCTTGATTGATATTTTAGGAAATCTCAGTTTGGTCAAGACTTAGTTAGCCACATTAATGCATTTGGTTCAATCCTAAAGACTAGTCAATATTTCATTAACTTCCTAATTTCAATTAATCACAAGTCATATTCATTTTAAGATTAAGTAGAGATTAATTGAATGATGTCTTTCTAAAATAATCATTTAGTGTGTAAAGACATCAATGTTAAGTCATACTTGGATAAGTAATCACAACTTGTTACTTAGACAAGACCAAATAGACAATTGACCATTATTCTTTGGTTAACCATTTTACACTTAATTTATTGGAGTAAACTAGTTACTTGAATCCTAGTATTCTAACTAGTAGCACATAGCAAGCATGTTAATCAAGTTGGAAAATTAATGAGTATTAAACATATTAGCAAGTAGCAAGTAATACTCACACATAGCAAGAGATAGTTATTCTAAAATCAATCATATAGATATTTGCACAACATTATAGGTTAAGCTTTTAGCAAGCTTACTTGCAATATAACATATTGCATGATTAATGTGTAAGCACACATTAATGTCCAACACATGCACAAGGGAAGATCAATCTCTATTTGGGACTTGGTGACCATTATAAATGTATCTAAGTGTATTTTAGGATTACAAGTCATTACTAGTTATACTTGAAAGCATTATTCTTCATTTAGCTTTAATTAATCACTAAGTCATCTTTGATTGTAATTAATGTTCTAGTGACATTAGCTTAAGTGTGCTGGTGATCATACAAAGGATATCTGGATAAGTTTTAAGATCACAAGTTGTTGATTAACACTTATGTGTTATGCCTAATCTTGGTTAATTTGTCATTAAGATGTAATTAAGCGTAATTAACCAAGATTAGTGTTTTTATGACCAAGACTCAATTGAGATGGAAATGACATCTATTCTAAGCGTATTGAAAAAGGTTTCATGAATTATAGATGTCAAGAACTAGTCAAAGTAAATATGGTCAAAAATGGTGACAGAGAAAACTGCAGTCGCACTGCGATTGACCGTGGTGGCGATCGTGCAACTTGTGTTCACAAAACTGCGTTGCAATTCAGTCTGGGCTTCTACAGCTGGGTATCCGGTCGACCGTACCTTGGCCATGTATTTAGCTGACCTTTATTTTCATTATTTAAGTTTTGTTTAACTTGGTCATTTGCAAGATCAAGTATGGATTAGTGACCTTGCGTGTTGTATGTTAAGATGTTGATCATCACTTATGCATATGTATGTGTCATCATCAAAATATATTCTTTGGTTAAGCGTCATACTTAACTTTGTCGTTTAGTCCATTAACCAACATTCAACCAACATGGTTATCTCGGAATATTGTGGCAGGTCCGTCTAAAACGTGACGGATGAATATCTCACCTTTTGGTTAGGTAAAAGGAGTTTGCCTAGTTTTTATTCGAAGTGCTTCTTCCAGTTGTTATGACCGAAATGGATGATTTATTTATGCACCGTCCTTAGGCCGCAAGGCGTTAGAATCAGCTAATGAAAGGTGAGAGCAATAGTTTTAAATTTATATTTAGCGGGGCCTAAATTGTACTACTTCTTATCATGGTGAGTAAGGGAATTATGACCTAGGGTTGAATTTTTAAGATATCAGTAGAATCGAACCTATATCTAAAGCTTAAGATAATCCTAAAGTGGAGGAGTAGTGGTTTGTAACCTAATTTTGGGTTTTCTAGTTTATAAGAAAAAATAAAGTAAATGCAATAAAATTTCTAATTCAGATAAGGTTAAAGCAAGTGCACACTATGGTTTCATCAGTTACTTTGCTGAGATTATGGAATGCTGGCTCATGAATAGGTAGTGACCTTGTATTTACTACACTGGTCCTAACGCCCCTGTCATAAGACATGTCACTGGGTAATGCGTTAGGCTTGAAGATTTTGAATAGACATCAACGTCACTTACCCTCGACGCCCGTGTAGTCTAACTACAGGCATACACGTTCAGACGGCTCATCCAATTGAGCGACTCGGTTGGGTGAGGTATTAACATTCCATAAATGTCCAAACTTTCTTAAGCATAATAGAATACAAGGTATGCCATATCCAAGAGACGTGATGTGTTTTGATGCTTTCGTTAATGATTGGGTTTAAAAAGATAGTTAGGCCCTTTAGAAAGAGTTCAACCATAAAGAACACCATGGCCAAGTCTGTATGACTTCCATGAACACGTACGGTTATCCTAACGGTCCAATCCTTTATGTGTTTAAATAAATAGTTCCTTAATTAACTAAGAATCCCTTAATCGGGGTGCAATACTTGAGATTACATTATGGTGAAGTGTACTAATCAGCACTGACCGGGTTCCATGGCCTTACTTAGCAGAGGTACAGCTTACAACAACCGTTGTACTTCAGCATGCACGTATGAAGTTTATATGCTTGGTGACTACACTAGCATGATCTAGGACCACCAATGTACTAGGGACCTAGTTAGATGTTTCACTATGAAAGAGTCCTCAGTCGGAATCCAAGGCTCGGTGGACTTACTACAACTGGTGTGCCTCAGTCAAACTTAGGTTGTATCAGATAGACTTCTCTTACCAAGGGGTAACACAGATAGTGTACTCTGAATCGGGGTTCGCGACTTCCCAATAACAGAGCCGATAACTACGTTCTATTTGTTGGAAAAGCGATCAAGTTTAAAGCATAATCGGAAAGCATCTCAATAACGTACACAAACCATGATATTATTTCGGCATTATAACTGACTACATCATAGCTTACCTTAAGGATAACTACTCGCAAATCATGGTAACAATATCACAAATCATAATAATGAAAGATATTATATAAATACAAAGGATAGAAGTCCCAGTAGATTAAACGAGTTCCGAATACAAAAGTGACAACTTCAAACTCTAGACCGCTCCTAATACAATCTTCGGCGTTCTTCTCCGGGTACTAGGTTTCCCGCACGGAGTCGAAGACCTTAAAAGTATGATTAATATTGTAGAAAGAGATAGAGAAGTGAATTGAAGTGTGTGTAAAAATGGATGACAAATTCCATTTAAATGGAATTGAATTTTGCCTGCATACGGCTGACAGGCCGTATGACAACCCGTATAGCCTGCCCGTATTGCAGGGTAGCCCGTTTGTTGTGCCCGGATGCATGGCAGACCGTATCCATACATGGAAGGCCGTATGGCAAGCAGGATGGAAAGTCGTATGACCTACCCTGGTTTGCTGTTTTGCTAGATCGTAACTTGATTTTCGGGGTCGTAATTTGTCTTTCAGCATTTTCGCTCTAGAATCTTCGTTTTTAGCTCCGATTCTCTTGATTTTTTTTGCACCGGCTTCGTAATCACTTGATCTTTAATTTATTCTGACAAAGCGAGTATTTTGGAGATAAATCTTGGAACTTTATTGTTTTTGGGCCTCAATACCAGGGTGAAAACGTGACTTTTAGCCGATATCAACGGTATTTTGTCGACCGGGTAAGATTGAAACCGGTTCATTTTGCTATTCGTAATGACCTTGTAAAGATGGTAGGATGATCGGTGTGTTTGACTAAGCAGGCTTTGATGTGGAAATATGGTTTGTAAACTCTCGGTGCTTTGTACCTGGGAGAGTGGTGCCGATGACCTACACACTTGTCCAGTTAAGTGAAGCGACCCGTCCTAATCCATAAGGACGAATACAATAACATATGGTTACATTGCGAGGCATTTGACCTCTATATGATACATTTTACAAACATTGCATTCGTTTTTAAAAGACAACCTTTCATTACATCTAAAGTTGACAGGCATGAATACCATTTCGTAATATATTCAAACTATAAATGACTTAATTTGTCATTTACTTAATAATAATCTTTATTGAACTCAGCGACTCGAATGTAACGTCTTTTGAAATATGCCATGAATGACTCCAATTAATATCTTTAAAATGAGCAAATGTACAGCGGAAGATTTCTTTCAAACCTGAGAATAAACATGCTTTAAAGTGTCAACCAAAAGGTTGGTGAGTTCATTAGTTTATCATCAATATTCATATCCATCATTTTTAATAGACCACAAGATTTTCATATTCATAACAATCTTACACTCGCAAGTGTATAAAAATCATTCATATGGAAGTTCAACACCTGATAACCTATATTAACAAAAGGCATCAAAAATATCCCCAAGGATAAATAGAACCACTCGTCTGTAGAGATTATATTGACAGAACCACTCGTCTGTAGAGAATAGATCGACAGAACCACTCGTCTGTAGAGAACAAAACCACTCGTCTGTTAGAGAATTGATCTATCATTCGCTTCAATTAGTGGCAATTATAATAAACACTAATTCTTATGTTAACAAGCTAATAGAGTTAATATCCGGTATAATAATCCAACCATAGAATGTAGTTTTGATAGTGCTCCAAATGAACCTATTTTTAGGCACAATATCCTTCCAATATATAAAGCTTTTAGTTACAATTGTTCTATTTTTATGTAATAATCGTTTAAATAAATAAGTGCGAAGACAAAAGAAGAAAAAATCGATTTTAAGATGCATATGACCAAAAAGCTAAAAAGTACAAAGTACAATCCAAGTGGTTCGAATTATTGATGAGAAACGTCTAAAAATTACAAGAGTACGAGCCGCGAAACGCAAAGTACAAGATAATAAATAGTACGAAAGGACGTTCGATAATCCGAAACCAGGACATGAACCAACTTTTAACGCGCGACGCAACGGAGCTAAAATGACAAGTCAACTATGCACATGAATATAATATAATATATAAATAATTCTTAAAATTATATATATATATATATTATATTATATATTAAAAACCGTCGGCAAACTAAAAAACAAAGGATTGTGAGCTAGCCAGAGGGGCCATGCAATCGCATGGCTTCTGTGCTATATCCCCATGCGATCGCATGGTGAATAGGAACTCGAATTTAGCCTATAAAAAGCCGGGTTCTGATCGAGCAAAAACACATCTTTTTCTTTTCCTTTCTATGTAACGTAAATATATATCTATTTATAATATAATTTTAATTTTAATTTAATAATAATAAGGTTATTTTAAGAATGTTTTACGGGTTTTAAGTCGAAATTCTGTCCGTGCAACGCTACGCTATTAATCACCTCTGTAAGCTATGTTCTTCCTTTTTAAATTAATGTCTTGTAACTAAGTTATTATTATGCTTATTTGAGCCGAAGTAATCGTGATGTTGGACTAAAAATTAAGATTGGGTTATTAAATTTTGTACCATAATTAAGGTTTGGACAAAAGACCGACGCTTGTGGACATTGGACTATTGACTATTAATAGATAGGGGGTATTGTCTAATCGAATGACAATTCATTAGAATCTGTCGAACCTATCTTTAATTTAGTTAATCTAATAATTATTAAAATGATTATGTATGTTCTATTTAGTGACGTTTATACAACATTTTTTACGATCATTTAATTAATTATTCGGGTTGGGTAATTGATTATTCATTCTGATCAAGTGGGTAAATTAATATTCATATCTCATTAAAACAGGGGTGGATTACATACAAGGATAATTGGTGTAATTGTTAACAAAGTATTAAAACCTTGGATTACACGCAGTCAATAACCTGGTGTAATTATTAACAAAATATTAAAAACTTGTTACAGTTCGAATCCCTAATTAGTTGGAATATTTGACTTCGGGAATAAGGTTAATTTGACGAGCATTTTATAATTATGACCGATGGACTATTATGGACAAAAACTAGATAGGTATCAAGTAAACCAGGACAAAGAACAATTAACCCGGGTAACAATTAATTAAAATCAAAACGTCAAACATCATGATTACGGAAGTTTAAATAAGCATAATACTTTTATTTCATATTTCATCGTACCTTTATTTACTGTCATTTTAATTACTGCAATTTACTTTATCACAATTTAAATTCTGTCATTTATATTATCGTCATTTATCTTTACGCTTAAAATATAAAATCGACAAACCGGTCATTAAACGGTAAAAACCCCCTTTTATAATAATATTACTATATATAATTATATATATTTTATATAAATATAGTTGTTAAAAATATAGCGTTAAACTCAGCTAGCTCCCTGTGGAACGAACCGGACTTACTAAAAACTACACTACTCTACGATTAGGTACACTGCCTATAAGTGTTGTAGCAAGGTTTAGTTATATCCCATTTATATAAATAATTAAAACTTGTGAAAATTGTATCATATTTCATATTAAAAATAATAGTATTAAGTACTACACCTCGTACACATCAAGTATTTTTGGCGCCGCTGCCGGGGAACATCTTAAACGCCAAAGCAAAACGCTATATATAAAAAAAATTATTACATTTTTAAACTATTTTTGTAAAAATATAAAAAGTTTTAAATATAAAAATTTTAAAACATAAAAAGAAAAATATATTTCTATATTTTTAAGTATTTAAATTAAAAAGTTTATATTTATATTGTTAAAAGTTATAAAAACTAATAAGTAAATTATATTTCTATAAGTTTTATTTAAGTTATTTTATTTTTATTTTATTAAAATCAAAAAAAAAATTTAGAAGTAATCGGGCCACTACACTGTAGCAGCCCAATATTTGGCCTGGAAACCGGACCCATGCGACCGCATGGCTATAAATCCCTCAAGTCATGCGATCGCATGAGCTGAGGTGACAGCTCTGATCATTGGACGTACGAATTAGGGTTAAAGTATTAATAATTATTATTATTAATTAATTATAATTAGGGTTTTTAATTTAATAATATTTAGTTTTAGTTGTATTTAATTTGTAATATTTAGTTTAAATTAGTTTTATTAATTATAAATTGATACTTTTATAAAATAAATAATATAAAAATAATATTTTTATAAAATTGTATTTTTATAACTTTAAGCTTATTTTATATTTTGTATCTTTTTATTAGTTAAAGCGTAATTTTATAATTTTTCGTTCGTAATTAGTTTTAATCTAGTATTTTGCCGTAGTTACTTTATTTCTATATTCTTAGGCTTTGCTGTAAAATCCCTTAAGTGCTTTTTCTTTAGATTAAGATTTAGACGCTTTAGAAATTTATGACATCGCTTATCGCTTTAGTTTTAAATAAAGTTTTAGTGCCTTTTTAAGTTATTGCCGTTTTGAATATAGAATCCCTTTTAAGCTTTAATACCTTTAGACGTAAGTTTTAATTTTTAGTATTTAGTACCTTTTAAGTTTCGACGCTCTACTTTCTTATTATTGTTTTTCGACTTTTTATTTTTTGACGTTTTTAGACGCACTCTTTTTCTTTCTTATTTCTCGACGCTCTAGTTTTTAGGAAATAGAATTTTCTATTTCTTCTCTAAAATTTCAAAACGGAAAATTATTTTAAGCAGTTAAATTGATAGACATCCAAAATATTCTGGTTGGTAGTAATAGTTGGATTTGCTAGTGGCAAGTTGTGGGCTTCCGATTTAAAGGGTCCTGGCTACCTGCTGCATCTATTGGCTATTCGAAACGTGGGCAAAATCAAAAAAGTCTATTAATTTGATAACTTATATAATTTTTATCTTTATAACTAATAGGATATTCTGTGAATGCACCGAGCAAAACGTTCACCACCATTCATACGTTCACCACTTGTAACTCGATCAAGACATTTAGCCAACATTGTCGCCGTTGATTTTTCTTTAGAATCATCATCCAGTCGACCAAGTACTCCAACTCAAATTTCCGATAATCCATTTTTTGAACCCGACCTCACAATTGAGAACCCGGAGGATATTCAAGGACAATTCAGAGATCCTGAACCACTAATCATTCCTCCGGAACCACAAATTACTCATCCAGAGATTGTCGAGGAAGAAACCATTAAATCAGAATCCTCTAGTGATTCAGATTCAACAAATTCAATTATGGAAGTAACGGAACCTCTAAGTATGGAAGATCGAATGAGAGCTACACGCACTGGCCAAGGTCACGCCATTATTAAGCCAGATATTAATACGCCAGATTATGAAATCAAGGGACAAATCCTACAAATGGTAACTAATCAATGCCAATATAGTGGTACGCCAAAAGAAGATCCAAACAAACATCTTCGAACCTTTAATAGGATCTGTACTCTATTTAAAATCAGAGAAATTGAGGATGAACAGATCTATCTCATGTTGTTTCCCTGGACTTTAAAGGGAGAAGCCAAAGATTGGTTAGAATCATTACCTGAAGGGGCGATTGATACATGGGATGTGTTAGTTGAAAAATTTCTTAAACAATTCTTTCCGGCATCTAAAGCCGTGAGACTTCAAGGAGAAATTGTTACGTTCACGCAAAAGCCAAATATAACTCTATATGAGGCATGGACAAGATTCGGAAAATTGTTGAGAGAATGTCCTCAACACGGTTTAGATACTTATCAAATAGTACAAATATTCTACCAAGGTGTCGACGTTGCTACACGAAAAGACATCGATATAGCAGCTGGTGGTTCCATTATGAAGAAAACCACAACTGAAGCTTACAAAATCATTGATAACACAGCCTCTCACTCTCATGAGTGGCACCAGGAAAAAGATATTTTTCATTCATCTAAAGTGGCTAGAGCCAATTCTAGCCATGACTTTGATTCCGTTTCCGCAAAAATAGATTTTTTGAGAGACGAATGGAAATGATGAATAAAGATATTCACGCAATACGAATCAGTTGTAAGCAATGCGGTGGACCACACTTAACGAAAGATTGTCACATTGAGCAAACGATGGAACAACGAGAGAATGTTTCCTACATGAATCAAAGGCCGGGAAATAATTATCAAAATAATTATCAACCGCCAAGGCCAAACTTCAATCGAAATCAAAACATTCTTTACAATCCAAATGGACCCAACAACAACTCGTACAACCAACAAGGTCCAAATAACCAACCAACTCAAAATAACACTTTCAATCAACAAAGACCTAGCTTGTATAAACCACCACAACAAATCGAAGAGAAAAAGCTAAATCTGGAAGAAATGATGGCAAAGCTAATGGAATCTCAAACACAATTTATTACATCTCAAACCCAAACAAATGAGAGCTTTGATCAGTCACTAAGAACTCAACAAGCTTCCATTTTGAATCT
Source organism: Rutidosis leptorrhynchoides (assembly GCF_046630445.1). Lineage (NCBI taxonomy): Eukaryota > Viridiplantae > Streptophyta > Magnoliopsida > Asterales > Asteraceae > Rutidosis > Rutidosis leptorrhynchoides. The sequence continues at coordinate 184,118,104 of NC_092337.1, forward strand.
AGAAAAACACGTAGGTACTCTTGCTAGTATGATGAGTGAGAGGGAACAAGGAAAGATACCGAGTAATACTGAAGTAAATCCTTGAAATGAGAATGTTAATATGGTGTCAACAAATTCTGAAAAACCAGCATTAGAAGATGGGAAGGTTTTCGATGTGAGTAACAATGAAGAAGTTACGCCACCACCACTAGCCGAGTATGTAAAGCCAGTGGTGGCACCATACAGACCACCCATCCCGTTTCCAAGAAAAGGAGTTGAGTATGAGCAAGTAATAGATAATAAAGTTTGTGATACCTCTAAAAAGAAGAAAAACAATAAGAAAGTACAAGAAATAAAAACCGTAAAGATAAACCCAGTAAAGACAGTTCCACCGAAACCTCTACCCAGGGTGGGTGATCCGAGTAAATTTATTGTTCCTTGTCTACTTAGTGAATGTTTCATGTATGATGCACTAGCAGATTTAGGTGCGAGTGTGAGTGTTATGCCTCTTTCATTATATAAGAGATTAGGAGTAGGTGAGTTAAGTCCAACAGAAATGAGTGTTCAACTCTTTGATCAAACCATTAGGCACCCAGTTGGAATTGCTGACAACCTACCCATTCAAGTGGGTAATTTAACCTTTTTAGTCGAATTTATTGTCATTGACATAGAAGAGGACTCAAACATTCCTCTAATTTTAGGTCGACCATTCTTAGCGTCCACCGGGGCGTTATTTGATGTAAGAGAGGGTAGAATGACACTTATTAATGTGACAAATCGGTCACCTTTGTGATTCGAATGAATAAATCTCCACCAACCAAAACTGTTGAACCAACAAAAACGATTGGTAAGAACCATGTTGTTTTACCAACTCCAACGGTAATGCTTAACAATAATAAAACACCTAAGTGTGGGGAAAATGAAGTAACACCTGATTATGACCTGATAACAAAGAACCCCGTTGTTGATACGAAATTAAATGACTCCGTTATTAACAGTTCAATGAAGAAACTTATTAAACGGATTCGTGATGCTAGAACCAAGGGGAACTTTAAGTTATGTAACCGGTTAGTATCTAATCTATCGCCTAAAGAAAAGGCGAAACTAGTTAAATTTGTGGATATTACACAGGAATTCGACCAATGGCTTAAAGCAAAAGTCACAGATATGCAAGTTGATTATGGTCTAAAAGAAATTGACGATGAAGTTAATCACAATTTCGACACCACAGCTACCTAAGTGTGGGGAGATTCAAATGTTCTAAAAAGAAAATGCTGTATAGAGTTAGTTGTTCTGTTCTCGTGTAGTTTCGAGAATGGAATCCGATTGGTCTTTTCCACTAGCAGATACTAAAGAACTAGTTTTCTTCCCTCATTCTGAATTTTTTTTTTTGTAGGTTTTGTATGAAATTAATACGCTTTTTAAATTTAAGTTTTGTGTGAATTTAAAAACAAAATTTACTTTATTTCATTAAGTTTAAAAAATGATTTCTAAAATTCATCGTAAGTTGAAGACTGGGTCATGGAACCGAAATTGCTTTGCCCGAGGGCGGGGCGACAAATTTTGTTATCATCATTTTTAATATTATTGATCTAAAGTATACCAAAAAAATTAAAAAAACCCAAAAATCTTTGCTTTTAAAACCATCGCTTTAAAAACGACAAATTTTAAATTTTGTCGAGGGACGGATTAGGTAAACGTACCGAAACTACCTAAAGTAAAAGGAAACAAAATTTAAAAAAATTATTCATTTAAATTGTTTTAATAAATAAAGGTTTTATAAAATATATATATATATATATATATATTATATATATATATATATAAAATATGAAATAATATATGAAGTATAAATTATGTAAAATGAATCTATCCACAATATTATATACGTGACAATAGCTTATGTTTGTAGTTTATCTCATGTACAAAACAGGGTAAAACAACGCACTTTCAAAGATTAAGTTCAGCAAAAGCTACTAATTTTGACGATAAGACGCAAAACATATGTGAAATTACAACAAAAGGAATGAACGATGAAGCGCGCCATCTATCATTCGACGACCTTAGTAATTACAAACTGAGTATTTTTAATTACTTTTCTACACTAATCACCCTCATGAATTTATAATTATAGTCTGATTTCATGCAAATGAGGGCATTGCATGATCTCAAGTGTGGGGAAGGGTTATAAATTCTCTCGGGATTACACTTAGTTTAATTGCCAAATTTTGTGAAAATTTGAAAAAATTTCAACTTAATGAATTCAAAATCATGTTTATACATATTTATAAACGATAAAACTAGGTGTTAATGCCGAAATTATTGTTACCTCGGAGAGAACATAAATGGAGAAACAACCCAAAACGTTAGAATTCATTTAAAATGGAATAGAGAAGAATAAAAAGGCAAAGAAAAAAATAAATAAAAACTAAGTGTGGGAAGAATTTACCAAGTTATTTAAAACACATATCACATATGTTTGTACAAGATTATTACAGGTACTTTTGTTTTGGACGATTTTAATCAGTTTTACCTAATTTACTGTAATATATTTGAAAGAATAGATGGATCTACACGATGAGTCAATTCCATCATTAAAAGGAAGTAAAGTCTTCCGAAAAAGACACGCGCTTCTTAATTTAGGTCAGGAAGTTGTCGTCCAGACCAGCTGTAGGTTGACGAAAAATCTAGAAAAGTCATCACTAAAATTAGCAGGAAATCCACGTACCTCAGCATCAAACAGGGTCGCCAAGTGGTCAGACTTATCCTAACCATGAGAGGATCTATCTCGTAAAATAGGGAGGGCGTCGTGCAAGTTAGCTTGATAAGACTAATGAATCAGATCCCCAGAAAGGATAATCTCCTTAAAGATTAAAAATCAGCTTTTAAGCCTGATATTACTCAATCCTTGAGATTGACTTTAAAGATTGAGAATTACAAACTCATGAAATTCGATGATATCTAAACTCGAGCTTGAACGAGAAAATATTTTGATCAAATTAAAACTGATTTGTTTTCTGAAAACCTATTTTCAATGCGTTCATTACCATTGAACGTAAAATCCTAGGAATTCACCTAGAATACATTAGGTCACCTGAACCAAATCGGGTGTCAACCGTAAGAACGGTGGTTGCATAGCATGGTCGAAGACAGGACCTTGTGCCAGACCGAAAAACTATAGGGTGATCTTTACTATTGCTCCTACAAAGGATAGTAATTGCATCCGACATGTTTTTGACCATAATTATCTGCATGTCACGGAACATTGCCTTAACAATTGCTTGTTCAACGCTTTCCTTTACAACCAGACGGTAGTTTACCGAAAGGTAATATACAGAGCAAGTATACTGGACGTGTTGCTTTCCTAATACAAGGTTAGCAAGTGGGTGACACAAAACCACAAGTTTTGAGCTAAAATTTTCAAAACTGAAACCCACACAACCCACAAAAACATTTTGCAAACACCGGTAAAGGGTTATTCCGAAAAACTTATCTAGGGTAAAAGCTAGAATGAATTTTCAAAAGATCAAATGTTTTCATAAAGATCCAATTTCCTTAAAGGATCTAAATTTTCATAGTCATGTGGGACTGTAAACCACATCGTTACTATCATTGATCATACCGCCGTATCAAAATCACTGATGTATAAAGTATGAGAATAAAAAAAAGTGATTCGAGTGAAGTGTGATTTTATTTTAAGGTCTGTATTGCTTGAGGACAAGCAACGCTCAAGTGTGGGGATATTTGATAGTGCTCCAAATGAACATATTTTTAGGCACAATATCCTTCCAATATGTAAAGCTTTTAGTTACAATTGTTCTATTTTTATGTAATAATCGTTTAAATAAATAAGTGCGAAGACAAAAGAAGAAAAAGACGATTTGAAGACGCAAATGACCAAAAAGCTAATAAGTACAAAGTACAATCCAAGTGGTTCGAATTATTGATGAGAAACGTCTAAAAATTACAAGAGTACGAGCCGTGAAACGCAAATTACAAGATATTAAATAGTACGAAAGGACGTTCAAAAATTCGGAACCGGGACATGAACCAACTTTCAACGCGAGACTGTAACACCCCGTTTTTCTAAACATGAAGCTCGGGGCATCATTTGAAGTCCAATAATGATTATTTAATAGTTTGGATGTAATGAGTTGACCATGTTTGACTTTGGGATGTTTTAAAAGTGAAATTGGAGTACATCAGGTAATCTGTCGAGTTTGAGTGCACTTTGTCGCGTTCTGGTGTGTCGCTTTCCGTGACAAACATGCTTGAAATGCGACAACTTTTGATGGTGATTTCTGACCACTTTGTCGCGTTTGAGTACTGTTTATCGCGTCCTGGTATCGCGAAACGCGACGAAGTGTCGCGAAACGCTACAAATGTCGCTGAAATGACTTTTAAGTCCATTTTAATGGCATCTTTTGGGGGTATAATAGTCCTTTCACTTGTGGCCGGTTTTGGGGAGTCTAAAGCTGATTCAACCTTATCCAATCCCCATTCATCCCATTCTCATCTACGTAAATCAAATCTAGAGAGAGAGTTGAGGTTTTTAGTGAGAGAGAGCTCACTTGGAGAAGAAGAGACCAAATCTCGCCCGAGCCCGAGTTTTAAAGTTGTTCCTTATGTCTCTAGCTACGTTGTGATAGTATTGGTAAGTTCTAACTCTGAGTTTTTGAGTTCAATTTGGTTTATAGCTAGGGTTTGTTCGTGTGTGTCTTGTAAGACCTATTTGGGGGTTAAATGGGTGAATTTGGGTTAAATTGGTGTAATGAAACCCTAAGGCTTGTAATATAGGGTTTGGTCTTGGACTTGGTGTTTGTAAGTGTTAAATTGATGTTAAAAACACTAGTACACTTGTGAATTTGTGAAAGATTGTTAATGGGTGCAAGTTTGACCAAAATATAAGTCTAAGTGTCGAAATGGGTCAAATGCATAATGGTTGACCTAGTTGGGTAAGATGGGTATGAAATACCCATGGTTAGTGTTAGTTGGTGTTAGTAGACTTTAATCACTAGCTTATAGTGATTAATGATGAGTCTTGGCCTTTAATGGGCAGTTTTGGTGTAAATGGGTCATTTAATGCAATTGGGTCATTAAATGCTCGAGAGTTAAGTGTTGGTGGTTAGTCCCACTAGTTTATATGTTGATTTGGGTACTTAATGTATTAGGTACTTCGCTTGAAGCTCACGGAAGTGTTTTAATCACCACCTGCGTGATAAGGTGAGTGAAATAATTATATATGTATATATATGATTTATTTATTCGTGTCGTAGGCAATGAGGGTTTAAATCGATTTGACGATATCTCATTGTCATGTATGTATGATATGGTCTTAAATTCGATTTGTCGATACCATATCAATGATTTGTATTGGAGGGTAATGAGGGTTAAAGTTCGATTTGGCGATACCTCATATGTGGGTTTTAAGTTCAATTAGACGATACCACATTAGACGGGTGATATGGGTTAAAGTTCGATTTGACGATACCATATCACTATTGTATAAAGGCGTGCGATGAGGGTTTAAAGTTCGATATGGTGATACCTCACATGTGGGTTTAAAGTTCGATGAGACGATACCACATTAGACGTGACGTGTGGTCTTAAGTTCGATTTAGCGATACCACTCATGGGGTTTATTTGGTAACCCGAGGGATGTTGTGAACATCGGTAACTTGTACGCGGGGATCTTATCCCTTATTGTATTTCGATTAGTTTTATTGTACGTCATTGGTGTTTATATTTAGCATTATTACATTGTTGTGTTTATTATGCTAATATTGTGCTAGTTGTATGTTGTTACTAGCTCGTTATGCATGCGTAGTTCGTGTTTGTGGATACGAGTAGGTAAATTGTATATGTATGTGTATAATTGTTTTACTCACTAAGCATTAGCTTACCCTCTCGTTGTTTACATTTTTATAGGTTGAAAGTGGCGGCTTGGGTTTGCTTGGGGACTAGTGCTTTACGAATCGCTTTATGCTTTTGATTAGGATTGGGTAGCGTTCCCAATCACCATGCTCGATTTTTGTTGTAAAGTGAACTAGTCGGATCATGAATTATATTTTGGATACGTCAAATGGGTCTCGGTTGCATTCCCATTTTGTAAACTTAATTTATATATTGTATGTTTTAAAGGTGTTTAAACTTATCATTGTAATGATGATGTTTTCAGAAACGTACATGGACCAATGTTGCATATATTATTATGATAAAAAGGAAAAAAAATTATGGGCCGAAAATACGACGGGTTGGGTTGTTTCAAGTGGTATCAGAGCATGGTCTAAGGGATTTAGGTGACTTGAGATAGGCTCCTAGACTTAGACTTTTTGTGTGTGCTAAATTGTTGCGGCACTTGTAGGATTTTGAGTCGGCTCCGATTATAGCTAGTGCCTTAGATTGTAGGTGAACTAGCTATGTATTGATTATATTGTTACTAATCATGTTGTTTGTGTTGGACATCTAGCAAGATGGTTGTTGTATTTATGAGCTCGGCATGGCGTGTGAGCGTAATAATGCTTCGCGACCATTAATACGGTTGCAAGCCAAGTCAAGTGAGTAATGTACAACAAGTATTGAATTAGATGGGGTGTATGAACGGTAATGTATATATATGATTACGGATATAGATCGTGGCGGTGTATGTAATTTATTTGTGTTGCGTTCCTAATCGAGTTCATTTCTTAGAATGACGACAAGGAACAAACAAGTTAACGAGGAACAAGGCGACGACTCTGAGTTCACGGCTAAGGTTGAGGCCATCTTTAAACGGAAAAAAGCGGAGTTTCTCAAGGATGTTAGAAAGGTTTTCCAGGAATCGGTTGATGGGCAACTAACCGAGTTAATCAACGAACTAATGAATGTCGCGATCGAAGAGGCATTCGAAGCTAGAAACATTTATCCTCGCGGTGAAGGAGGTGATGGTAACGGTGGACATGGAAGGCGAGACTTCCATTACAAGAACTTCAAGGATGCTCAACCTCCTATGTTTAATGGGGTGAGGGATCCGTTGAAGAGTACATGTTGGGTTTTCGACATCGAGGGGGCTTTCCTTACTAGTGAATGTCCTCCCGAGAAGAAAACGAGATACGGTTCTAGTATGTTACTTGAAGAAGCCAAGTTGTGGTGGGATGACAAGATTCAATTGTATGGTGAAGAACAACGTATGAGCTTGTCATGGGAAGAGTTTAAAAAGGAGTTCTTTGATGAATACCGAACTCAGTCTGACCTTAATAAAATCCGAGACGAGTTGCGTGATTTGCGACAAGGTTCGATGGACTTGGTTACTCTCAAGTCTACTTTCTTGTCAAAAACTCGTTTCTGTCCGGAGTATGTCGTTGATGACCGAATGTTGATGCTAGATTTCTATCGTACTTTAAGCGATGAATTGAAACGTAAGATTAGTCGGGGGATGGCTAAGTCTTTCGAAGAGTTGTTTGAGTTAGCTCGGGGTTTCGAACTGGAGGTGTCGAAGGCAAGCGGTTCAGATGTTAGTAAGCGAAAGTTTGAAACTACGATATATTCGAACAAAAAGAGTAAAAGTGTGACCGAAGTTGTCGGTAGTGTGAAGAAGGATGGCTCCGGAAATTACCTCCCTGCTTGCTACAACTGTGGGTTACGGGGTTATTTGTCTCACGATTGTACAGAGCCAACTTCCAACCAGGTTACGTGTTTTAATTGTCAGAAAAAGGGACACCGAAAGTCGGAGTGTCATGAGTTGGTTGGTGATGCGCGGAGTAACTAGCCATAACGTTTGAGGTACTTTTCGATTATGTTAATGGAATGTACTTATGAATTTTTGGTTGATGTACTGTGTTAAGTGCTTAGTGAAAGGAAGGGTAGCATTCCTTACGGAATTACCCCATGATGATGTTTGGGATGACGGTCGAAGGGCGTAAGACTTGGTGCTTCCAAGCATTCCTAAGTGTGGGGTAAAATATTTTACCAAGCCGTGGGAGTAGACTTTGGAGTTACTTGTTAATGCGTGGTCACTTTTGTGTTGTGAGATTATGAACCATAAGGTTCGAAGAGCACGTATGACTTAAGGTCATTCTAATTAGGATATAGGTATCCGCGAGCGGATGGAACCCTAGGTAACAAGTCTTTTGACTTTGATAATGTTAGTAGTGGAGTCTAAATGACGCGATGTCAGGTCCCTTTTTCATACCTGCAAGCGTAATGTTTGACTCTGATGGTGTTGTTGTTACGTTGTACTTAGGGTACCGGAGAGAAAACTTTAGGTACATGAGTGACTAGGTGAAACCTTGACAAATTATGGCATTCGGAGAATTGCAAGAATAACGTTTGTGTAATTTGTGATGAACTCTTCGTTGAAGTGATTAAGGATAGGTTAAGATTCCTTCGTATGCTCAAAGTTGGAGCAAAATGAGTTGTTTGAAAAGTCTACTTTACGGGTAGCAATGCATGGATGTGCGAAATGTGTACGTGTTTGCTTTATGTAGTTACTTAAATGATGTCAACGGGTAAGGGTGTGCGTCAACTTTTAGTGTTTGAAATGAACTCTCAGGAGCTCGAGGACTACGACCGATGGAGTGACTGGTCACGTATTTTGGAGAAACTTAATTATCACATGATGATATTATCTTGACAATGTGATTATGGGACGAGATCCTAAGTGGGGAAGTGTTACTCCCGCACAAAGGAATTATAATGTGAAATTCCGAAGGGTGTATGTGTTAGATTTGGAATTCGTGTCGAGCCTTGAATGGTCGAATGATGGAAAAGTACAATTTAGGTTGAAATTGTATTTATTGATTTAGATTTAAATTACTACTCGAGGTAGTAACGTTGATAACTCATCGAGAGTTAAGTGAACGGGTTTGACGAGCAATATGAGGCCTCGTGGATAAAGAATGACGTGTCGAAATCTCTTTAGAGAATCGTTGTTTTGTGCATATTAGTGATGCAAGTGACTTTTACTAGGTCATGATGTCGATACATGTAATTAGTGAACGGAAATTCCAAGTCGAGTAGAATTATACTAAGTATGTGTACATACTTAGCGTACGTGCAATGAGGGTTAAGTTCGATTTGACGATACCTCATTTGCAAAAGCGGTGAAATGAGATATGGGTTTAAGTTCGATTTACCGATACCATATCAAAGCGTGAGTTGGCATGAGATATGGGTTTAAGTTCGATTTAACGATACCATATTGATAGGTGCGTTAGTATGTGATGTGGGTTTAAGTTCGATTTGACGATACCATAGCACTTGGTGAGTTTGCTTTCTTGCAAATATTATGTCGAGCGTTATCCAATCGTGAGGATACGCCTTTTTGTTGGCTCCGTTGAGTCGTTTGTGACCACGTTGAGTGGTAAGTGTTATCCGTAAGGATTCGCTTTGATTCGGTCTTCATCTGCTAGATGGTTGACTTTATTTTGGTATGTGGTTGTACTAGCGATGTACTTGGTATGGTACGCTAGGAAGATTGGTTGAGTTTTCCCGATGTGAGCGATTGAGCAAGTTTTGTGCTCGGATTTGTGGATTCAATAAATCGTGGGTGACGATTTAGTTGTTAAAGGTGACTCTTTGAGAAGAATCGCCTAGAGGAGTGGAAGAATACATGGTGATTCCGCGTATTCTAAGTGATCGTTATAGACTTCGGATGTTTTGCACGGCTCGGAATGTGTGCAAGTGTGTATTTAGTTAATGGATTAGTCTTCGGGTTAATGAGTAATGTGGTGGAAGTCGGATTGGAACGATTGTTTGAGAACTATAGCGTGTAGATTCGGATTGGTTAAGTGACTAGGATCACGAGGACGTGATCGAATTTAAGTGGGGGAGAGTTGTAACACCCCGTTTTTCTAAACATGAAGCTTGGGGCATCATTTGAAGTCCATGAATGATTATTTAATAGTTTGGATGTAATGAGTTGACCATGTTTGACTTTGGGATGTTTTAAAAGTGAAATTGGAGTACATCAGGTAATCTGTCGAGTTTGAGTGCAGTTTGTCGCGTTCTGGTGTGTCGCGTTCTGTGACAAACATGCTTGAAACGCGACAACTTCTGATGGTTATTTTTGACCACTTTGTCGCGTTTGAGTACTGTTTATCACGTCCTGGTGTCGCGAAACGCGACGAAGTGTCGCAAAACGCGACAAATGTCACTGAAATGACTTTTAAGTCCATTTTAATGGCATCTTTTGGGGGTATAATAGTCCTTTCACTTGTGGCCGGTTTTGGGGAGTCTAAAGCTGATTCAACCTTATCCAATCCCCATTCATCCCATTCTCATCTACCTAAATCAAATCTAGAGAGAGAGTTGAGGCTTTTAGTGAGAGAGCTCACTTGGAGAAGAAGAGACCAAATCTCGCCCGAGCCCGAGTTTTAAAGTTGTTCCTTATGTCTCTAGCTACGTTGTGATAGTATTGGTAAGTTCTAACTCTGAGTTTTTGAGTTCAATTTGGTTTATAGCTAGGGTTTGTTCGTGTGTGACTTGTAAGACCCATTTGGGGGTTAAATGGGCGAATTTAGGTTAAATTGGTGTAATGAAACCCTAAGGCTTGTAATATAGGGTTTGGTCTTGGACTTGGTGTTTGTAGGTGTTAAATTGATGTTAAAAACACTAGTACACTTGTGAATTTGTGAAAGATTGTTAATGGGTGCAAGTTTGACCAAAATATAAGTCTAAGTGTCGAAATGGGTCAAATGCGTAATGGTTGACCTAGTTGGGTAAGATGGGTATGAAATACCCATGGTTGGTGTTAGTTGGTGTTAGTAGACTTTAATCACTAGCTTGTAGTGATTAATGATGAGTCTTGGCCTTTAATGGGCGGTTTTTGTGTAAATGGGTCATTTAATGCAATTGGGTCATTAAATGCTTGAGAGTTAAGTGTTGGTGGTTAGTCCCACTAGTTTGTATGTTGATTTGGGTACTTAATGTATTAGGTACTTCGCTTGAAGCTCACGGAAGTGTTTTAATCACCACCGGCGTGATAAGGTGAGTGGAATAATTATATATGTATATATATGATTTATTTATTCATGTCGTAGGCAATGAGGGTTTAAATCGATTTGACGATACCTCATTGTCATGTATGTATGATATGGTCTTAAGTTCGATTTGTCGATACCATATCAATGATTTGTATTGGAGGGTAATGAGGGTTAAAGTTTGATTTGGTGATACCTCATATGTGGGTTTTAAGTTCGATTAGACGATACCACATTAGACGGGTGATATGGGTTAAAGTTCGATTTGACGATACCATATCACTATTGTATAAAGGCGTGCGATGAGGGTTTAAAGTTCGATATGGCGATACCTCACATGTGGGTTTAAAGTTCGATGAGACGATACCACATTAGACGTGACGGGTGGTCTTAAGTTCGATTTGGCGATACCACTCATAGGGTTTATTTAGTAACCCGAGGGATGTTGTGAACATCAGTGACTTGTACGCGGGGATCTTATCCCTTATTGTATTTCGATTAGTTTTATTGTACGTCATTGGTGTTTATATTTATCATTATTACATTTTAGTGTTTATTATGCTAATATTGTGCTAGTTGTATGTTGTTACTAGCTCGTTATGCATGCGTAGTTCGTGTTTGTGGATACGAGTAGGTAAATTGTATATGTATGTGTATAATTGTTTTACTCACAAAGCATTAGCTTACCCTCTCGTTGTTTACATTTTTATAGGTTGCAAGTGGCGGCTTGGGTTTGCTTGGGGACTAGTGCTTTACGAATCGCTTTATACTTTTGATTAGAATTGGGTAGCGTTCCCAATCACCATGCTCGATTTTGGTTGTAAAGTGAACTAGTCGGATTATGAATTATATTTTGGATACGTCAAATGGGTCCCGGGTTGCATTCCCATTTTGTAAACTTAATTTATATATTGTATGTTTTAAAGGTTTTTAAACTTATCATTGTAATGATGATGTTTTTAGAAACGTACATGGACCAATGTTGCATATATTATTATGATAAAAAGGGAAAAAAAATTATGGGCCGGAAATACGACGGGTTGGGTTGTTTCAGCGACGCAACGGAGCTAAAATGACAAGTCAACTATGCACATGAATATAATATAATATATAAATAATTCTTAAAATTATATATATATTATATTATATATTAAAAACCGTCGGCAAACTAAAAAACAAAGAATTGTGAGCTGTCCAGAGGGGCCATGCGATCGCATGGCTTCTGTGCTATATCCCCATGCGATCGCATGGTGAACAGGAACTCGAATATAGCCTATAAAAAGCCAGGTTCTGATCGAGCAAAAACACATCTTTTTCTTTTCCTTTCTATGTAACGTAAATATATATAGATATTTATAATATAATTTTAATTTTAAGTTAATAATAATAAGGTTATTTTAAGAATGTTTTACGGGTTTTAATTAGAAATTCTGTCCGTGCAACGCTACACTATTAATCACCACTGTAAGCTATATTCTTCCTTTTTAAATTAATGTCCTGTAACTAAGTTATTATTATGCTTATTTGAGCCGAAGTAATCATGATGTTGGACTAAAAATTAAGATTGGATTATTAGATTTTGTATCATAATTAAGGTTTGGACAAAAGACCGACACTTGTGGACATTGGACTATTGACTATTAATAGATAGGGGGTATTGTCTAATCGAATGACAATTCATTAGAATCTGTCGAACCTATCTTCAATTTAGTTAATCTAATAATTATTAAAATGATTATGTATGTTCTATGTAGTGACGTTTATATGACATCTTTTACGATCATTTAATTAATTATTCGGGTTGGGTAATTGATTATTCATTCTGATCAAATGGGTAAATTAATATTTATATCTCATTAAAACAGGGGTGGATTACATACAAGGATAATTGGTGTAATTGTTAACAAAGTATTAAAACCTTGGATTACACGCAGTCGATAACATGGTGTAATTATTAACAAAATATTAAAACCTTGTTACAGTTCGAATCCCTAATTTGTTGGAATATTTGACTTCGGGAATAAGGTTAATTTGACGAGCATTTTATAATTATGACCGATGGACTATTATGGACAAAAACCAGATAGGTATCAAATAAACCAGGACAAAGGACAATTAACCTGGGTAACAATTAATTAAAATCAAAACGTCAAACATCATGATTACGAAAGTTTAAATAAGCATAATACTTTTATTTCATATTTCATCGTACCTTTATTTACTGTCATTTTAATTACTGCAATTTACTTTATCACAATTTAAATTCTGTCATTTATATTATCGTCATTTATCTTTACGCTTAAAATATAAAATCAACAAACCGGTCATTAAACGGTAAAAACCCCATTTTATAATAATATTACTATATATAATTATATATATTTTATATAAATATAGTTGTTAAAAATATAGCGTTAAACTCAGCTATCTCCCTGTGGAACGAACCTGACTTACTAAAAACTACACTACTCTACGATTAGGTACACTTCCTATAAGTGTTGTAGCTAGGTTTAGGTATATCTCATCTATATAAATAATTAAAACTTGTGAAAATTGTATCATATTTCGTATTAAAAATAATAGTATTACGTACTACACCTCGCACACATCAAGTTTCAAGTTCTTGTGTCTATTTTGTAAAACATTATAAAAGCAGCGCATGTATTCTCGGCCCAAAAATATATATAAAAAGGGAGAAATGAAACTCACCATACTGTATTTTGTAGTAAAAATACATATGACGTCATTGAACAAGTGTAGGGTTGGCCTCGGATTCACGAACCTTTATTAAGTATATATATTTATATGTTGGTCAATATCTGTGTAACAATTTAGGTTAAGTCGTAGTGTATCACAATCCTAATGCTCGAGATTATCATGCAAAAGTCAACAAAAGTCATCTAATCCAAAAGTGACTTTCAAAATTTATATATGTTTATTATATAATTATATTACCAGAGTATAAGTCTTGATAGATGAATAAATTGATAATTTATAAAACTCAAATTATCACATAACTGACTAAATTGTCGTATTTGGAAATTTTTAGATAAATTAATGTAACTAGTTTATATATTTATTTGAAACCTATATGTTATTTTACTGAATTATATGTTATTTTAATAATTAAATAAGTTATATTTATTCTACATATTTTAAGTAATTACGATTTATATAGAAAATATTTCTTAAATTATTTCATCATTTATTATAATGTATTTACGATAAAGAGATATGATAAAAATATATTTTTTTTATCTATTAAGTATTTTAATTTGTATAACGTTTACATAATATCATTTTAATGATAAAAATATAGTGATATGTATTATTAATATAATTTCATTATATGTAATAAATATATATTTGCATCAAATATTTATTTGATAATATAATATTAATAATAACAATAATACTAATAATGAACCAAAAGCTTTATTATTTTGTAATAATAATAATATTAATTATTTTAATAGTAATAATAATAATATTATTATTAATGATAATAATAATAATAACTATAAAGTTTATAACAATAATATTATTAATAATAATATTAATTATAATAATACTCATATTATTAATGATAATAATAATATTAGTAATAATAATATTATAACAATTTATATATATCAACTTTATATCTATATGTTATATATTGAAAATAATAATATTAATAATACTGATTTTAATTTTAATATTAATATTGATAATAATAATTTTGATAATAAATAATAATCTTTTGTAGTAATACTAATGTCATAATAATAGTAATATTACTAATAATGATAAAAATAATGAAAACGATATTTTTATATAAATCATAATCTTAACAATATTTTAACTGAATCATGATACTTATACTCATTACTTCCTAATCGACTTGTTTAATAGCTTTTAGTCCTCTTTTATATCGCATTCATAATAATGATAATAATAGTAATCATAATAGTTAGATGATACTAATATTAGTTTTAATGATAATGATAATAATAATAATAAATATTATAATAATATTAATGATAATACTAATAATAATAATAATAATAATAATAATAATAATAATAATAATAATAATAA
Organism: Rutidosis leptorrhynchoides; assembly: GCF_046630445.1. Taxonomy (NCBI): domain Eukaryota; kingdom Viridiplantae; phylum Streptophyta; class Magnoliopsida; order Asterales; family Asteraceae; genus Rutidosis; species Rutidosis leptorrhynchoides. The sequence continues at coordinate 184,133,121 of NC_092337.1, forward strand.
TAATAATAATAATAATAATAATAATAATAATAATAAAAATAAAAATAATAATAATAATAATAATAATAATAATAATACTAATAATAATCTTAATGATAATAACGATAGTAATAACAATAACAATAACAATTTTTAATGACAATACTTATATTAATAATGATAATGATAATAATAATAATAATAATAATAATAATAATAATAATAATAATAATAATAATAATAATAATAATAATAATAATAATAATAATAATAATAATGATAATAATTAGATAATAATGATAACGACGATAATAACGATGATAGTAATAATAATAATCATTTTAATAATAATACTAAAATTAATGATAATTCAGTTGACTGTATCTTTTAATCCGTTCATCGAAACCATACGCTTTCTAAATGAAAGGTTATTAATTTTTCGCCAACTTTCCAACAACATGCATATCATATACCTTATCTCAGTAGCATATGTATTAAATTCATGATTTATCATAAACTATTTAATGAAGAAAATAAGCATACAAGCATTCATAATCATATATACTAGAGCACTAATCAGGGATACACTATTAATATATAAAAGATAAGATATGAGCACGTATCAATATTGTGATTCAATATTACAGGAAAGTACGTAGACGCAATGGAAAAGGTAAACGCTAGATTGACCTCACAAGCACTACCCTCGAACAATACTCATAACCTCCATAGCTATAACCTATAATTTCCTTAGCTCTATCCCGTTTGAAAACTTATTTTGAAATCGCATGAACATAACTCTATCGTAGTATTTTATGTATGCTAATAATTTCTTGAAATAATACGGACTAAATATATATATGTAAATCGATTGAAAGAGTTTAGAGAAATATATTTTCAAGTTTCTATGAAATAATAAAACCTATTAAATTCTATTTATAATAGATTTTTGAATTTTTAAAGTGAATTATTAAAGTATGAATTATTAAAGTGAATTATTAAAGTATAAATTATTAAAGTGAATTATTAAAGTATGAATTATTAAAGTGAATTATTAAAGTTAAAGTAAAAGTAAAGTAAATGTAAAGTTAAAGTATAGTGAAAGTATAAAACTATTTACGTATAATACGCGTATAAATATATATAATATTAATTTAAATCGTTATTTATATTTAATAAAATAAAATATAAATATCTTTATCTTTATCATACTGGTTAAGTAATGAGTTGTTAAAAGTGATTCTGGATATTTATAAAGTTATATACATTTTAATAATAAAGTTCTTTTTAAACTGAAAACGTTTTTGACGTTTGAAACTAAATCAAATAAATATGATAATTTTGTTTTCCAAAATTGAATATATTTAAGAATCATTTTGTTAAAAGGTTAAAATAATGGAAATCGTTATATCATAAAATGTTTTAGAAAAGTAGAATTATATATTCATAATAGGTTTCAAGTTTTTAAATTACAGTCTATTGGTGAAGCATGGAATAAAGTCCAAAAGTTAAATAAATATATGAACTCATCTTAATGAAAAATGTCGAGTTACTTAACTTGTCAATATCCAACATCTAAGTTATTTACACTCTATGTTCTTACTTTCATATTAAATAAAATGAAAGTTAACATAGTTATCTTATCAAGGTCACGAGGAAAATATTATAAAACATGAATTGGAAATTTTACATGAATCTCCACTAACCCTTGTCTAGTTCCCATTAATTGACACATTTGTTCTTACTTATAAATCACTTTACCATTTTCCGAATGTTGTCAAAAAGAATAGAATTCTTAAATCACAGTGGACCTCATAACATAGACCCGTAATCATATCACAATCTATCTGATAATTCTATCATTTGATATTATCTTTTAATTCCGTCGATAAATATATTAAACATATATCAAAACAAATATGTTCATATAAAGTATCATACATCTAATACTTTATTAACGTTTTCAATTAATATAACTATATTTATATAATTATATATGCACATCAAGTCAAATATAATTGTTCGTGAATCGTTGGGAATAGTCGAAGGGTAATTGAACATAGTTCCAAAGTTTTCGAGACTCAACATTACAGACTTTGCTTATCGTGTCGAAAACATATAAAGATTAAGTTTAAATTTGGTCGAAAATTTTCGGGTCGTCACAGTACCTACCCGTTAAAGAAATTTCGTCCAGAAATTTGATTGGGATGGTCATGGTTGACAATAAATATGTTTTCATGACTCATATGAGTTGGAAATTAGAGTTTTATCATCATTAAGTAATATGGATAAAACAATTTGTTTATGTGAAGAGTACGAGTGAAGTTATCACAAAAGAGTGAGATGAGTAAATGTAGATTAGTTGTAACCAGTGACGTAGTCATGGTTGATTTCCGGAGTTCAAGGGATTTAGAGAAAAAATTTCGTAATAAGATTTGATTCTTCGGTAATTAAGGAAATTAGGATCCGCTTTGATTAAATACGATAATCGGTTTTGATTGCTCTATCAGATATTTTACTATATATCTACCCCCTTCGTTTACTTATTTCCACAACTCACACCTTCTATTCTTTCTCCCTCAACTCATACTTTAAAGCATTCGTTAATATGCTCCATCCAGTTCTGCTTCTTGATATATTCCTAACTTTCATATCCGTCATTCTTCTTTTTCATCTACCGCCAGAAGAATCTATTTACTTCTACTATACTCTTGGTTTTATAGTGTTTTTAGTTCTCCCGTGTCTTTATATTGCTATATGCATTGATATATATGGTTTGTAATTTCTGGGTTGTTGTTGGGCTTTATATCTTCCCTTATATTTCAAAGTCTCTGCTTCTGTCTTTTATAATCACTGTCGTCCACAGTTAATACTCTCTCCTATTTGCTGCGATTTATACTTCAATTTCTATTTCAGAGCTTCATTCTTTTTTTTTCTCTTCTTGCCATTAAGCACCGCATGTAATGGTCCAGAATTCGTAGATATGAATTTCGGAATAAACATAGTTAATGTTCTAAGAAGGAAATCGTAATGGCATGATCTTGATTTGTCAACTTACCAGAATATCCCAGAAAAGACCGAATCATCAAGAAAAATATTTTCTTGATATGTTTAGAGGTTAAGTAGAATACAAGAGTCGTGTAACATGGCACATGATGACGTTATGATCTGTGAATCATCATGTTCCATTTAGAAACTCAGCATGACTTACTGTAATATAATCACGTTGATCAAGTATCATTATATTATACTAACTCATGCTTCAGTTCCCAATACTACTTCAAAAGCATTCATATTTTAAATTCAAACTTTTTTAGAATTTAGAAACTAAAACAGTTTCTTTTATGATGTAATGCAGATAGTGCGAAGAGATAAATTATTTCAGATAAGAATAGTTATGAAAATGTCTTTAGAAATATCAAGGATATTTATAATGAAAGATATGATGGTATCTTAGAATATCTAAGATCAGAGGATGATGAAGAATATTGTCCGCAAGGGTTTAGAGTCAGGAGTAAGGTATTTGTTAATGATATCAGTAGATACTGAATCATTTGGATTCTTTGAAGGCAGATTTAGTCTTTGTGATTTGTCCACAGCCTCCTTCATAGTTTGCTCAATCCGTTTTCCAGTTCCAACCCTTCTCTTTTTTTGAGCTTTGCCAACACACTATTCTTTATGATCAAACTTTTGACTGTTAAGGTCGTTTACAGTTTTTGCTGCTTCATCAGTATTTTCAAAATTTCAAGATCTAGTTCGCAGTTTAGGGTGTTTTTCAGAAACTTCACATTCGAAGTATATAAGTCTTGGAAATAGACGTTATATGTATATATATAACTGTTGGCGTAGAATTGCTGCGAAATTTGAGAATAATGATTCAAGTTTTTTAGTATGGCAACTACCATTACAAGATGCAGATGAGTACATGACAGGGTTTCAAGTAATAAGTATAGTGATTTTTCGGAGAGGCTTAAAGATCAATGAAGTTGTTGGTAAGTTTACTGCTAATGTGACGAGATATAAAAGGTTCCCCGGTAACAATGATGATGGGGTAATCGTTATAATAAGGCTTATTCGAATGAACAATTGAATTTGATTTGCTGGAGCTGTGACAAAACTGTCTATTTTGAAAAGAGATTGAAAAGTTATTTTTTAGTAATAAATGTCAAAGGATCTGATATGGATACGTGTTAAACTATGACTTTGGTTTCGAGAGTTTTTCAGGTGCATGACTGTGGGTAACATGTGGTTGGATCATCATCTCGATTGTTCATTATTTGAAGTGTCTTCAGGAATTTCGAGGGTTTTGAACACATATTGTAATTGTTAATATATACATATGATGTTCTAGGATTTTGAATGATACAAATATTTTTCTGGGTTCTATGAATAGAAATGATATTCTAGCACAGTTTTGAAGTCAAAGTATAGCTTTGAAAGATGTAAGAATTCTAAGAGTGATGTCTTAGATTTCTTGACTTGGATTTTGATTTGTCAAAATCAGATTATGCAATCAAATTTGGATGAGAATGGTTGTTTTGATTTCTATGAAAGAATGTGTATCGTTGTGAAGGTAGTGAGTATAGTTGATGATTGTTGAATCAGAATCAAAGAATGTAACATATTAATTGTGAATTTATATATCTCTCGGGTATTACCTACCCGTTAAAAGTTTCACAAGCAATATTTTGTACAAGAGAATTTTATTACAGTCTTTATGAAAATATGTGTATATTTTCTTCAGATGTATTACAGATTTAATGAGTTAATATCATATTAAGCTCATTTGATTTTCAGCTAGAACTAGAAATGAATAATCTCTAAAACTTTAGAAATTTCGTAATCTTCGTGGATTATCGCTTCAACGTAAATGAAATTATGAATCAATACTTCATTATTCATTTTTATTGATATTTACTCAGTGAATGATGTTGGTGTTCGTGGGATTCTTGTGAACTTCGCAAGGTACGAATGATGTTGTCTAGAAAGTTTTGAGTATATTGAAGGTGTAAAATCAAATATGTAATTGAATAATACACATAGTTTATTATGAAACGGAATTCATTGAATTTGAAACAGAGATTGTAGTTAATGATGGTTAAGTTGCTAACGAAGGATGTACATTATAGCATATTAGTCATATGAATATGAATTAACCGAGTAGTATATACCCCTTTTTCAATTCATACATAATATCTTAGTACGAAAAGACATATTACGTTTCCAAAATTTATATATTATATAAATTCTTTGAAAATAATGAGTTAATACTTCATAACTCATTATTTCAATATATCCATAGGTGATTGTGGTGTTGATATCGTTTGTGGTTATGTAACTGGTGGAGCTTGTAGTGTTACAGGTGTTGCTGGTATTGGTAATACAAATGGTGATGCTGGCGGTACTGACGGTGCTAGTGAGGCTGACGGTACTGTTGATGCTACTGGTAAACAAGTCTAGCTTGTAATTCGTGCACCATCCTTGTCAGGGTTTCTATTCTTCCCTGTATCATCTCTATCCATTCATTCATCTTGGTTTACGGTTATGATTAGAATAAATAATCTCTAAAACTTTAGAGATTACATAATCACCGTAGAATATTTCTCCGATGAAGTTATGAATCAATATTTCATCGTTTGTTGTTGATGGTACTCCTTGGTATCTATGGTGTGTGTGACGTTGATGCTCGAGGTACCATTTGTGATGTTGAGGTGTGGGATGCGGATGTTGCTGTTGGTGGTGGTGATGGTACTGTTGGTGTTGCTGATGGTGGTACTGTTGATGCCGGTGATGCTGCTTGTGCTTGTAACCTTTGCGTCATATTCTCCAAAGCCAATACTCGAACACGAAGCTCATTGACTTCTTCTATTACACCGGGACGACCGGTGGTTCGAATGAGCGGGTGAATAAGATATAGAATTTGAGATAATATATAATCGTGACGAGACACTCTGGAAATGAGAGAGAAAATGGTGTCTCGGACAGGTTCGCCGGTAAGTGCTTTAGGTTCTTTGCCAAGAGGGCAATGTGGTGGATGGAAGGGATCACCTTCTTCTTGTCTCCAATGACTAAGTAGGCTACGAACTCATCCCCAATTCATCCCGAATAGATGATGGCTGATTGGTTGATCCATTCCGGTCACACTGTTTTTGGAGCTTGAGTGGAACTCCATATCGGAATCCGAGGAACTTGAACTAGTAGCGAGTTCCATTTCGTACGATTGAATAAAGGATTTTTCAATATGAAACGATTTCCGGCTATCAGATGGTATTCTAATTACATAGAATGTCTATATATATATATATATATAGAATAAAAGATTTCGTAGATTACGGAGGGATTTACGGAATATATCAGGCAAAGTTTACAGTAACAGATACGCTAAGATATGAATTAGCAGATACGCTAAGATATGAATTTTGTCTATACACTATTCATGCAATCAATGCAGTAAGATGTGTCTAGACTAAGAACAATAAGTAGGTAATTTTCGACAAGAAATGATAAGCAAAACTTTTTTACATGCAACTAAGGTTGAAGTCCAGACTCACTAATGTATCTTATCAACTATCAGTTAGACACACTAATGCAAGACCTGGTTCACTAAGACCACCGCACTGATAAAACATGAGACGACCCGTCCTAATCCATAAGGACGAATACAATAACATATGGTTACATTGCGAGGCATTTGACCTCTATATGATACATTTTACAAACATTGCATTCGTTTTTAAAAGACAACCTTTCATTACATCGAAAGTTAACAGGTATGCATACCATTTAATAATATATCCAAACTATAAATGACTTAATCTGCCATTTACTTAATAATAATCTTTATTGAACTCAGCGACTCGAATGCAACGTCTTTTGAAATATGCCATGAATGACTCCAAGTAATATCTTTAAAATGAGAAAATGCACAGCGGAAGATTTCTTTCAAACCTGAGAATAAACATGCTTTAAAGTGTCAATAAAAAGATTGGTGAGTTCATTAGTTTATCATCAATATTCATTTCCATCATTTTTAATAGACCACAAGATTTTCATATTCATAACAATCTTACACTCGCAAGTATATAAAAATCATTCATATGGAAGTTCAACACCTGATAACCTATATTAACAAAAGGCATCAAAAATATCCCCAAGGATAAACAGAACCACATGTCTGTAGAGATTATATTGACAGAACCACTCGTCTGTAGAGAATAGATCGACAGAACCACTCGTCTATAGAGAACAGAACCACTCATATGTTAGAGAATTGATCTATCATTCGCTTCAATTATTGGCAATTATAATAAACACTAATTGTTATGTTACCAAGCTAATAGAGGTAATATCCGGTATAATAATCCAACCATAGAATGTAGTTTCAAGTACTTGTGTCTATTTTGTAAAACATTATAAAAGCAGCGCATGTATTCTCAGCCCAAAAATATATATAAAAAGGGAGTAATGCAACTTACCATACTGTATTTTGTAGTAAAAATACATATGACGTCATTGAACAAGTGTAGGGTTGGCCTCGGATTCACGAACCTATATTAAGTATATATATTTATATGTTGGTCAATATCAGTGTAACAATTTAGGTCAAGTCGTAGTGTATCACAATCCTAATGCTCGAGATTATCATGCAAAAGTCAACAAAAGTCATCTAATCCAAAAGTGACTTTCAAAATTTATATATGTTTATTATATAATTATATTACCAGAGTATAAGTCTTGATAGATGAATAAATTGATAATTTTTAAAACTCAAATTATCACATAACTGACTAAATTGTTATATTTGGAAATTTTTAGATAAATCAATGTAACTAGTTTATATATATTTATTTGAAACCTATATGTTATTTTACTGAATTATATGTTATTTTAATAATTAAATAACTTATATTTATTCTACATATTTTAAGTAATTACTATTTATATAGAAAATATTTCTTAAATTATTTCATCATTTATTATAATGTATTTACGATAAAGAGATATGATAAAAATATATTTTTTTTATCTATTAAGTATTATAATTTGTATAACGTTTACATAATATCATTTTAATGATAAAAATAGAGTGATAGGTATTATTAATATAATTTCATTATATGTAATAAATATATATTTGTATCAAATATTTATTTGATAATATAATATTAATAATAATAATAATAATAATACTAATAATGAACCAAAAGCTTTATTATTTTGTAATAATAATAATATTAATTATTTTAATAGTAATAATAATAATATTATTATTAATGAAAATAATAATAATAATAACTATAAAGTTTATAACAATAATATTATTAATAATAATATTAATTATAATAATACTCATATTATTAATGATAATAATAATATTAGTAATAATAATATTATAACAATTTATATATATCAACTTTATATCTATATGTTATATATTGAAAATAATAATATTAATAATACTGATTTTAATTTTAATATTAATATTGATAATAATAATTTTGATAATAAATAATAATCTTTTGTAGTAATACTAATGTCATAATAATAATAATATTACTAATAATGATAAAAATAATGAAAACGATATTTTTATCTAAATCATAATCTGAACAATATTTTAACTTGATCATGATACTTATACTCATTGCTTCCTAATCGACTTGTTTAATAGCTTTTAGTCCTCTTTTATATCGCATTCATAATAATGATAATAATAGTAATCATAATAGTTAGATGATACTAATATTAGTTTTAATGATAATGATACTAATAATAATAATATTATTATAATATTAATGATAATACTAATAATAATAATAATAATAATAATAATAATAATAATAATAATAATAATAATAATAATAATAATAATAATAATAATAATAATAATAATAATAATAATAATGATAATACTAATAATAACCTTAATGATAATAACGATAGTAATAATAATAACAATAACAATTTTTAATGACAATACTTATATTAATAATGATAATGATAATAATAATAATAATTATTAGATAATAATAATAACGACGATAGTAATAATAATAATCATTTTAATAATAATACTAAAATTAATGATAATTCAGTTGACTATATTGTCACACCCCCAAATAGGGCCTGGGGTATTTGTGAGTAATTATATCAAATCACAGTTGTATAAACGAGAATGACTCTATATGAGACGTTTTATTGAGTTTTGCAGCGGAAGATAAATAGATTACATTGTATTTAGAACATTAAATATCTTTGATTGATATGATATGTAATGAAGACTCCAAGCATAGCAAGCAATTATCATCAAAGCGGCAGATATACAGCGAAAGCAATATTTAAGTACCTGAGAATAAACATGCTTAAAAAGTCAACACAAGGTTGAGTGAGTTCATAGGTTTATCATAAATCAATAGTTAAGTATAGCATTAGACCACAAGATTTAAGTTTAAAGTTGATTGATATCAAATATATCAATCGAAAGAGCTGCTGTTTGTAATATCGCGACTAAACAAAAGTTACCCCGTGACACCTTGTACTGTCAGTGTCGTTTAATCATTATTATGTATCCAAAGACCAATGGTCAAATGGACAGAGACGTCACTCTCAGTAGCGCTACTCACAATAACTAAGCTTGCATCTTATACCTCAGAAATTAACGATATTACGATAGGGATTTAGCATGATAAAGCACGTATATAGCATAAAAGTTTGAGTACTTGTGTCTAACGTGTAAAACAGTTATAAAAATAGTGCATGTATTCCCAGCCCAAAAATATAGATAAAAAGAGAGCAAATGAACTCACGATACGATATGATAGTTTGTAGTAAATATGCATGATGGCACTGAACAAGTGCAGAGTTGACCTCAGATTCACGAACCTATATCAAGTATATATATTAACACATATACTCGTAATCGAATAAGTTTATATATATATTTTAGTTGTTATATATTTCTATATATATATATATATATATATATATATATATATATATATATATATATATATATATATATATATATATATATTCTATATATAAGTATTTATTTGATAAAATGATATTAATAATGTGATAATGCTAAAAATGAACACATATTTCATAGCATTATTCCTCAAGAAAGACAAGATTTTAGTTGAAAATTGTTCTATTTACAAGTGATATTCGTTTAAATATTAAAAGGTGAAGACAAAAGGCAGATTCGACAAATTGAAGACGGAAAGGTCCAAAAAGCTAAAAAGTACAAGATACAATCAAAAAGGTTCAAATTATTGATGAAGAACGTCTAAAAATGACAAGAGTACAAGTTACAAAACGCAAAGTACACGATATAAAATAGTACGAAAGGACGTTCGAAAATCCGGATCCGGGACATGAGTCAACTCTCAACGCTCGACGCAACGGACCGAAAGTTACAAATTAATTATGTATATAAATATAATATAATATATAATTAATTATATAAATTATATATTTATATTATATTTATATTATTAAAATCCGTCGGCAAGTAAAGATCCAAAATGGATGAGCTGTAAAGTTGAACTCCGCGACTTGCGGAGTTTGAAGAACAAGAGTGCCGCGACTCGCGGAGATACCTGGTCCCAAACTGCCTATAAAAGGCCACGCATTTTTCGAGTTTTATATATCCTAATTCTATCTATCTCTCATAAACGTATATATATATATATATATATATATATATATATATATATATATATATATATATATATATATATATATATATATATATATTATAATTTTAATTTTAATTTTAATTTTAATAATAAGGGTATGTTAGCGAATGTTGTAAGGGAGTAAGTCGAAATTCTGTCCGTGTAACGCTACGCTATTTTTAATCATTGTAAGTTATGTTCAACCTTTTTAATTTAATGTCTCGTAGCTAAGTTATTATTATGCTTATTTAATACGAAGTAATTATGATGTTGGACTAAATATTAAAATTTGGTAATTGGGCTTTGTACCATAATTGGGGTTTGGACAAAAGAACGACACTTGTGGAAATTAGAATATGGGCTATTAATGGGCTTTATATTTGTTTAACTAAATGATAGTTTATTAATTTTAATATAAAGATTTACAATTGGACGTCCATGTAAATAACCATATACACTCGATCGGACACGATGGGAGGGGTATTTATATGTACGAATAATAGTTCATTTAACCGGACACGAGAATGGATTAATAGTCACTAGAATTATTAAAACAGGGGTGAAATTATGTACAAGGACACTTGGCATAATTGATAACAAAGTATTAAAACCTTGGGTTACATGCAGTCGATAACCTGGTGTAATTATTAAACAAAGTATTAAAATCTTGTTACAGTTTAAGTCCCCAATTAGTTGGAATATTTGACTTCGGGTATAAGGATAATTTGACGAGGATACTCGCACTTTATATTTATGACTGATGGACTGTTATGGACAAAAACCAGACGGACATATTAAATAATCCAGGACAAAGGACAATTAACCCATGGGCATAAAACTAAAATTAACACGTCAAACATCATGATTACGGAAGTTTAAATAAGCATAATTCTTTTATTTCATATTTAATTTCCTTTATTTTATATTTAATTGCACTTCTAATTATCGTACTTTTATTTATTGTCATTGTATTTAATTGCACTTTTAATTATCATACTTTTTAATTATTGCAAGTTCATTTTATCGCACTTTTATTTATCGCAATTTAATTATCGTTATTTACTTTACGCTTTAAATTAAGTCTTTTATTTATTTAATATTTTACATTAGGTTTTAACTGCGACTAAAGTTTTAAATCGACAAACCGGTCATTAAACGGTAAAAACCCCCCTTTTTAATAATAATATTACTTATATATATTTGTATTTTTTTTTATAAATTAAAACTAATATAACGTTATGCTTTGTTTAAAAGATTCCCTGTGGAACGAACCGGACTTACTAAAAACTACACTACTGTACGATTAGGTACACTGCCTATAAGTGTTGTAGCAAGGTTTAAGTATATCCATTCTATATAAATAAATAAATATCTTGTGTAAAATTGTATCGTATTTAATAGTTTTTTCTTATAAAATTTAATAGTATTTTATACCCCTTAGCTTTAACATCAAGTATTTTGGCGCCGCTGCCGGGGAACGAAGAAGCGAAACGCCACATAAACACATAAAAAAAAAACCAAAAAAATATATATATATAAATCTGTTTTTAAGATTTTTATAAAATTATAAAGTATTTCCATTTTTATTTTAGTTTTTAAAACATAAGTTTTTATTTAATTTATATAAATATTTTATTTAATTATTAAAACAGAAAATATAAAACAGAAAAATATAAAAAAAATATATAATAAAAACTGAACCTGTCAAATTTAAACCTGGTACACGTTGAACCTGCAATCTCCGCGACTTGCGGGGGTTTTGAACTGGGTTCACCGCGACTCGCGGAGCCGCCCAGACAGGTCACACAGAAACCCTAGTAAGCATTAATTACGGAGTATTTATTATTATTATTATCAATTAGGGTTAATTAGTTTAATATTTAATTTAAGTTTCAATTTTATTAGTAATAATTAATTATAATTTAGTTTATTTATATATAAAAATTAATACTTTTATAATATAAATATATAAAAATAATATTTTTATAAAATTAAATAATTTTATCAATTTTAATCTTATTTTTATTCTTGTATTTTTTAATCGTTTATTCGTAATTTTTGTATTTTTATCATTCGTATTTAGTTTTAAGTCATAGTTTTTGCCATAGTTATTTTTACTTCTAGATTTTTAGGCTTTGCCGTAAAATCCCTTAAGTGCTTTCTCTTTAGACTAAGATTTAGGTGCTTTAGAATTTTTGCGACGCCTATCTAAGTTTTAGTATTTTTTTTAAGATATTGCCATTTGGGATATAGTTTTACTTGTAAGGTTTAATATTTTTAGACGCAACTTTTAATTCTTAGTTTTTAGTTCTTTTTTTAAGTTTCAACGCGCTACTTTCTTATTTTTATTTTTCGACGCCTTTTACCTATGTATCAATTATCACTCCAATTAGTAATCTCAATTTGTAATTTTAATTTTAAGTTAGTGATAATAATAAGGTTGGATTAGTCGAGTGTTTTAAAGTTTTATAAGTCGTTCTTTTTCTTTCTTATTTCTCCAATTTTAATATCGACGCGCTCTTTTTCTTTCTTATTTCTCGCCATTCTAGTTTTTAGGACTTAGAATTTTTTTCTATTTCTTATCTAAAATTTCTTTAAATTACGAAAATTTATTTTAAGTGGTTAAATTGATAGACATCAAAATTTTCTGGTTCGTAGTAATAGTTGGATTTGTACGTGGACCGTGTTATTGGAGCCAAACAGTACTCAATTATATTGACACCAAACGAATCCTGCCCCTCTGCTGCATCTTTTGGCTATTCGAAAGGTGGGCAAAATCAGAAAAGTCTATTAATTGGATAACTTATATAATTTTTCTTTCCTTTTTAAAAACTAATAGGATATTCAGTGAATGCACCGAGCAAGACGTTCACCACCTTTTGTACGTTCACCACCTGTAACTCGATCAAGACATCTAGCTAATATTACCGCCGTTGATTTTTCTTTAGAATCGTCATCCAGTCGACCAAGAACTCCAGTTTAAATTTTCGATAATCCATTCTTTGAACCCGACCTCACAATTGAGAATCCGGAGAATATTCAGGGACGATTCATAGATCCTGAACCATTAATTTTTTCTCCGGAATCACCAATCATTCAAACAGAAATTGTTGAGGAACGAACCATTAAATCAGAATCCTCTAGTGATTCAGATTCAACAAATTCAATCATGGAAAATCTGGAACCTTTAAGTATGGAAGACCGAATGAGAGCTAAATGCACTGGCCAAGGTCACGCAATTACTCATCCAGACATTAATGCACCAGATTATGAAATCAAAGGACAAATTATACACATGGTGACTAATCAATGCCAATTTAGTAGTGTGCCGAAGGAAGATCAAAATGAACATCGTCGTACATTTAATAGGATCTGCACACTATTTAAAATAAGAGAAGTAGAAGATGAACAGATATATCTCATGTTATTTCCTTGGACTTTAAAGGGAGAAGTCAAAGATTGGTTGGAATCGTTACCTGAAGGGGCGATTGATACATGGGACGTTTTAGTTGAAAATTTTCTTAAACAATTCTTTCCGGCATCTAAAGCCGTGAGACTTCAAGGAGAAATTGTTACGTTCACACAAAAGCCAAATGAAACTCTTTATGAGGCATGGACTAGATTTGGAAAGTTATTAAGAGGATGTCCGCAACATGGTTTAGACACTTGTCAAATAGTACAAATATTCTACCAAGGATGCGACATCACTACAAGAAAAGACATCGATATAGCAGCTGGTGGTTCTATTATGAAGAAAACAGAAACTGATGCTTATAAAATTATCGATAACACTGCTTCCCACTCACATGAGTGGCACCAAGAAAAAGATATCGTTAGATCATCTAAAGCAGCTAGAGCCGATTCTAGCCATGACTTAGATTCCATTTCTGCAAAGATCGATGCTGTCGAGAGACGAATGGAAAAGTTGACTAAGGATATTCACTCAATACGAATTAGTTGTGAGTAGTGTGGAGGACCACATTTGACAAAATATTGTCTCAGTATTGAACTAACAATGGAACAAAGAGAGAATATTTCATACATAAACCAAAGGCCTGGAAATAACTATCAGAATAATTATCAACCGCCAAGACCAATTTACAATCAAAACCAGAATTATAATCGAAATATTCCATACAACAACCAACAAGGTCCTAGCAATCAACAAGTATCAAATAATACTTACAATCAGCAAAGACCTAATTTTCAAAACAAACCACCACAAACCGATGATAAAAATCCGAATTTAGAAGATATGATGACGAAGCTAGTTGAAACTCAAACGCAGTTTTTCACATCTCAGAAACAAACCAATGAACAAAATGCTCAAGCATTTAGAAATCAACAAGCTTCTATTCAAAATTTAGAACAAGAAGTAAGTAACCTAGCAAGGTTGATAGGTGAAAGAAAACCGGGAAGTCTACCTAGTGATACAAATGCTAACCCCCGGAATGAAACAGCTAAAGCCATTACCACAAGAAGTGGTATTACACTTAAACCACCTGAAATACCTGTAATTTCTGATGAAGCTATTCCTACTCCACAAGAACCACAACCTGATCAAGATACGGAAAAAGAACCGGTAGTTGAAAAGGTTAATGAAGATAACACAGTTAAGGCTAAACCTTATGTTAAACCATACCAACCACCACTTCCTTACCCGAGTAAAATGAAAAAAGAGAGACTTGAAGCCGAGCAATCCAAATTTTTGGATATGTTTAAACAGATAAATGTAAATCTTCCATTCATTGATGTAATTTCAGGAATGCCTAGATATGCTAAATTTCTGAAAGATCTAATCTCGAATAGAAAGAAAATGGAAGAACTCTCGGCTGTTACTATGAATGCTAATTGTTCTGTAGTGTTGTTGAATAAGATACCAGAAAAATTATCAGATCCAGGAAGTTTCACAATTCCATGTTTTCTAGGTAGTCTTAGTTCAATAGAAGCATTGGCAGACTTAGGTGCTAGTATAAATTTAATGCCGTATTCACCTTACACTAAACTAGACCTTGGAGAATTGAAACCAACAAGAATAAGCATACAACTAGCCGATCAATCAATAAAATATCCTAGAGGGATAATGGAGAACATGCTAGTTAAAGTTGGTACTTTAGTATTTCCAGTAGATTTTGTTGTTCTGGACATGGAAGAAGA
The DNA here is from genome assembly GCF_046630445.1 of Rutidosis leptorrhynchoides. NCBI lineage: Eukaryota > Viridiplantae > Streptophyta > Magnoliopsida > Asterales > Asteraceae > Rutidosis > Rutidosis leptorrhynchoides. The sequence goes on from NC_092337.1 coordinate 184,148,936, forward strand.
TTCTCAAGTTCCTCTCATATTAGGAAGACCATTCTTAAACACGGCTAAAGCAATGATAGACGTGTTCGGTAAGAAATTGACCCTAAGTATAGAGGACGAGAGTGTTACCTTTTCAATTTATAGAGCAATGCAACAACCACAATCTGCAGATGATACATGCTATTATATTCAAACTATAGAATCACATGAAGAATTGTTAGAAGAATTTCCAGAATTACAAGGAACAGGAGAATGTTCTTTAGGAGAAGGAACTGAACCAATTGATGAAACTGAAATGTTAGCTACACTAATGGCTAATGGATATGAACCAACAACAGAAGAAATTCAAATGCTAAAAGAAGAAGACAGATATCGATATAAATCATTGATAGAAGAACCTCCGACATTAGAGTTAAAGCCACTTCCAAACCATTTGGAATATGCTTATTTACATGGTGAATCTGAATTACCTGTAATAATATCATCTTCTCTTACTGAAAATGAGAAATCACAACTCATTTCTGTGTTAAAAGCTCATAAACCAGCCATTGCATGGAAAATTCATGATATTAAAGGAATAAGTCCTTCGTATTGCACACATAAAATCCTTATGGAAGAAGGTCATAAAATGTATATGCAACGCCAACGAAGACTAAATCCTAATATGCAAGATGTTGTTAAAAAAGAAATTATTAAACTGCTAGATGCAGGTTTAATTTATCCAATCTTTGATAGTCCATGGGTAAGCCCAGTTCAATGCGTGCCTAAGAAGGGTGGCATGACTGTCATTACAAATGAGAAAAATGAGCTTATTCCTACTAGGACTGTAACAAGATGGTGTGTTTGTATTGATTATTGAAAATTAAATGACGCCACCAGAAAAGATCACTTTCCTTTACCTTTCATTGATCAAATGTTGGAAAGATTAGCCGGAAATAGTTACTATTGTTTTCTTGATGATTTTTCCGGATATTTTCAAATTCCAATAGCACCCGAGGACCAAGAGAAAACCACATTCACTTGCCCTTATGGTAATTTTGCTTATAAACGCATGCCATTTGGACTTTGCAACGCCCCTGCAACCTTTCAAAGATGCATGATGGCGATTTTTCACGACATGATAGAAGAATGCATGGAAGTTTTCATGGATGACTTTTCAGTCTTCGGTGATACTTTTGAAACATGTCTACCTAATCTTGAACGAATGCTTATTAGATGCGAACAATCAAATCTAGTTCTTAATTGGGAGAAATGCCATTTCATGGTTAAAGAAGGCATCGTTCTTGGTCATAAAATTTCAAAGGAAGGAATTGAAGTGGATAGAGCTAAAGTAGATGTAATTGCTAAACTTCCACATCCCACCAATGTTAGAGGAGTTAGGAGTTTTCTAGGGCATGCCGGTTTTTACTGACGTTTCATAAAAGATTTTTCTAAAATTGCCACTCCTATGAATAAACTCCTAGAAAAGGATGCTCCATTCATCTTTTCAGATGAATGTATCAAATCTTTTAATATTCTTAAAGAAAAACTCACTAATGCGCTGATCATAATAACTCCAAATTGGAATCTACCGTTTGAACTTATGTGCGATGCAAGTGATTTTGCAATAGGAGCCGTTTTAGGACAAAGGATTGAAAAACGATTTCAACCTATATATTATGCTAGTAAGATGTTACAAGGAGCACAAACGAATTACATAACTACTGAAAAAGAACTCCTTGCTATTGTCTTTACTTTTGACAAATTTCGTTCATATCTCGTTCTAGCAAAAACGGTGGTCTATACCGACCATTCTGCTCTTAGATACCTATTTTCGAAACAAGATGCTAAACCAAGATTAATCCGTTGGATCTTACTCTTGCAAGAGTTCGATATTGAAATCCGAGATAAAATAGGAGCAGAAAATCTCGCCGCTGATCATCTTTCTCGTCTTGAAAATCCTGAATTAGAAGTTCTAAATGAATCGGCCATACAAGACAACTTTCCTGATGAATATCTATTGAAGATAGATTATAATGAAATTCCATGGTTTGTAGACTATGCAAACTACTTAGTATGTGGATTCCTTGAAAAAGGATTATCCACATCTGTTTAAAAAGTTGTCCCGATGGAATAATATGCCGATGTGTATTCAGAAATGAAGCTTGTAAAATTTTGAACCATTGTCACACAGGACCAACAGGAGGGCATTATGGGCCTCAACTCACAGCAAGAAAAGTTTACAATGCTGGATTCTATTGGCCTACAATTTACAAAGACGCGCACCTTCTTTGCAAATCCTGTGATGCTTGTCAAAGGGCCGGAAAAATAAGTCAACGTGATGAAATGCCACAAAATGTCATTCAAGTATGTGAAGTATTTGACATTTGGGGTATTGACTTTATGGGTCCATTTCTAAAATCTCATAATAATCTCTATATTCTCGTAGCCATAGACTATGTATCTAAATGGGCGGAAGCACAAGCTCTTCCAACTAACAATGCACGAGTTGTAGTCAACTTCTTAAAATGTCTTTTTGCAAGGTTTGAAACACCGAAAGCTTTAATAAGTGATCGGGGAACTCATTTCTGTAATAATCAACTTGAGAAAGTTCTCAAAAGATATGGAGTAACTCATAAAATATCCACCGCATATCATCCACAGACGAGTGGACAAGTTGAAAATACTAACCGAGCTTTAAAACGTATTCTAGAGAAAACCGTAGGATCAAATCCGAAGGAATGGTCCATTAAATTGGAGGATGCACTCTGGGCTTTTAGAACAGCCTACAAAACTCCAATTAGAACCACACCTTTTAGACTCGTTTACGGAAAAGCATGTCATCTTCCAGTAGAAATTGAACACGAAGCATTTTGGGCTTTGAAGACATGTAATCTTGATTTACATGAAGCCGGACGTCTACGGTTAAGTCAATTAAATGAATTAGAAGAATTAAGACATGAAGCATACGAAAATTCGTTAATCTATAAAGAAAGAACGAAGAAATGGCATGATAAAAGAATCAGAAGTTCAAAAGAATTTAAAGAAGGAGACAGAGTTCTTCTTTTCAATTCACGATTCAAGCTATTTCCTGGAAAATTGAAATCAAGATGGTCTGGACCATTTATAGTCAAAAGAGTTTTCCCATACGGAACAGTAGAATTAATAAATTCAAATGGGATTGAATTTAAGGTTAATGGTCACAGAGTTAAACATTACATAGATAGTCCGATGGAAGTAGACAACGAAGTTAATCACAATTTCGATACCACAGCTAACTAAGTATGGGGAAAATCAAGTCTTTAAAGGATAATATGTATTTCTGATAGAGTTAGATTTTCTGTTTTCGTGTAGTTCTTGAAAATGGAACCCGAATGGTCTTTCCCTAGCAGACCCTAAAGAACTAGTCTTCTCCCCCCATTCTGAATTTTTATTTTTTTTTAGGTTTTTACGAAATGAAGACTTCCTGTGAACTAAACCATGGTCTAATGCTACACGCTTTGATTACTAAACGTAATAATGACACACTACCGAGTGAACTGGTATCAGTAATCAGAGAAAAATTGGACAGAGTAAGAAAAGAATCCAGATGCGAAAATAATAAGTTACAATTTGGTAAAGAAAAATCAAAATCCGCAGTGAAAAGAAGAGCACAACACCTTGAAAGATGTCACAAATGCGGAAAATGGTCACACGAAGGTAAATGTTCAAATAATCAAACCTATTCAAACACCGAATTTGTTACTTTATGCAGAGATGGACCGTTCATATGTTTAGAAGAAAAAACATTAAATGCTCGAGGTTACGCCTATGTAGCCATGGAAAATCAATTAGTCCGACTATCTTATGAGTAGGCTAGAGCATATCACTAAGAAATCTATTTCACAGGTAAGTTTGTACAGTTTTTATTTTTATTTTTATTTTTAACTTTTTGATAATAAACGCTAATTTGTTCGCTATAAAGTATTAAATTGGTATTCAATAAAATTAGGTCTTGCGACTGAAATTATTAATATCATACAAAAATTTATTACATCACTGCAAAATTTAACGTTTATTCTTAAGGTATAAATATCTTTCATCAATTAACCCAAAATATTTCAAAAATTCGTCATGAGTTAAATTAGGTCATGGAACTGAAATTACTTTACTGAAAAGAGGGGCATATATTTTTGATAATATTTGATTGATTAAAGTGGGATAAAAGCCAAAAAGATTTTTAATTTTATTTTTACCATATTTTTAAAAATTAATAAATTAATATTAAAATAATATTGTAAACTTTTTAAATTAATATATATTTAAAATTCTATATATTTGAAAAATTAATATTTTTAATTAAGTTTGGTATGAATTTTTAATTTTATGCATTTTAAATTTAAGTTTGGAGTGAATTATTAATTTTTAAAATATGAATTTTTAATTTTATGCATTTTAAATTTAAGTTTGGTGTGAATTTAAAAACAAAAATTTACTTTATTTCGTTAAGTTAAAAATATGATTTTTAAAATTCGTCGTGAGTTGAAGACTAGGTCGTTGAACCGAAATTGCTTTACCCGAGGGCGGGACGAGAATTTTTATTATCATTATTTTTAATCTTATTGATTTAAAGTATGCCAAAAAAATTAAAAAAACCCAAAAATCTTTGCTTTTAAAACAATCGCTTGAAAAAGACAAATTTTAAAATTTTGTCGAGGAGCGGACTAGGGCATCGATCCGAAACGCCCTCATCCTAAAAAGAAAACAAAATTTTAAAATTAATTTATTAATATTGTTTTTATAAGTTAAGATTTTTATAAAAAAAAAATAATAATACAAACACCGTGACTCGCGGAGTTTGTAATGGGTAAATACCGCAACTCGCGGAGGTTGCAAAATCCAGAAAAAATAAAACGGCCGATCAGATCAGTTTGCACACAACCATACTCAAAATACTGCGAAAAAACCCACCAAAAACACTCTCAAATTCGAAATTTTTCACCAAAAATCATCAAATCTTTCACAAAATCACAATGAGGAGACTATTAACAAGGACTTTCTCAAGGAAAACGGTAATTTCTTCATCAAAACACTCATTTAATCCGAAAATTAGTGTTCTTGAACAAATTTATACCCAATTCGATTTTGATGCTTTTTAGTGTAATGATGCTTAAATTGCTTATATATTATGCTTGTATAACCTAGATTGATGCTATTTAATATGATTAGAAGCCTTAAACTTCAAATTTTGAGTAATCTAGGGTTTGTGTTCTTGAGCAATTTGGGGCTTTTTGAAAACGGGTTATGGCTGATTTTTGTCATGAATTATTGCTAAATTAAGTAGTGTAACATGTTTAGGTAGTTAAATGATCCAAACTTTGAGCCTAAACATGATTTTTGAGAATTAAAGTGGACTTTTTCAAGTCTAAAATTCATGAACTTGATTTTTGAGAGATAATGCCATTTGAAACTTGTTTAATTACTAATAATGATTATTTTGACATGTTATTTGAGTTGAATGCTTATGAACTTGGCGAACATTTTCGTATATGCTTATTTGAAAAAGTGTAGATTTGATAAAAATAGGAAAATGAGCATAAGTTTGATATAAATTGAACATGTCATTGTAATTATTTTGATTGATGATTTTGCTGACATTAATGCATATTTGGATTCACAAAAATTGTGTTTGATGTGTTTTGCAGACTGAAAAGGGTGAATCTTCATCCCAAGCTCGCATTGCTCCTCCTGAGAATGGGGAACAACAGGATGTTGATAACTATTACAAACAAGATATACCTCATCCAGTTATGACATTTTCAGATATGCACGTGGAAGATTTTCACCCGAACTTGAGATTAGACAGACGTTGGATAGATTATCCAAAATACCAAAGGGGCTTGCACACTCTTCATTCTAAAGCTGTTGAAGTACCTAGGGTAATAGAATGGGAACCGTTAGAAGCTGTAGGATTGGGCGAACGAATTAGAGATTTACTTACACAGAGGTATGGTAATTCTACTTTTAACGATTGGGTACGATTATTCAACATGCGTAGACCTGTATATAAAGTATAGTGTGAAGAATTATTGTGTAGTATAGAAATAAATGATCGGGTAGCTACTTTAACCGATCGAACTTTTATTAGATTTTTGTTAGGAGGTTCGATGCGCCACATGTCTCTACTAGACATGGCTTAGGCCTTACGTATATATACGCCTGAGGAGCTAGCATCTGCCGATTGTCAAGGGTTGATATTAAATGGTAGGAAGATTGATGAAAATTTTGATACGCATGGTGTATGGAGTCAAATGACTATCCATCACCGATTTAAAGGGGGAAATTACTCTTATACGGATATAGATAGAGCTGAGTTAAGAGTAATTCACAGGTTTCTAGCAAACTTGATTACACAGCGAGGTAAAAATAAGGAAAAGGTAAATGAGCAAGATTTATTTTACCACATGTGTATTCGAGACCCACAAGGCGCTGTAAGTATACCTTATTGTGTGGGCTATTATTTATCGGCTATGGTTAGGGGAATGAGACCGCACAGTATAATAGGAGGTGGTATATTTATTACATTAATTGCTGAGTATCTCGATGTGGATATAAGTCGGGGGGGATTATTAATCGAAGAACCAGAACCCCACGATACAATTGGTTTAAATGTATATCATGGTTCTAAGGTTTTGAAGAGGCGAAATAATGCCGCAGTACCATATAATGGAAGACATCCACAGGTTGAAAGAGATCAACAGCCAGGTAATGTGGGAGGGGGAAATGAAATGACAGAAATGCAAAGGTTTATAGCTTCACAAGAGTATGAAAATGCTAGACATCGAGCATTTGAAGATTGACAAGTTCATCAAAACCACATCATAGCTCATTGCCAACATGTAGGTAGAAACTATATTCCTACTCCAAAGCCCGTATTTCCTCCCTGGTCTATAGAGATTCAACCACCGTATCCTACTTATAACCCAGCTGAAGCATTCTATAACACATACGGTTATGCATGGAACCCCTGCTGGTATCAGTATCAACCCTAGTTTATTTAGTTTTATTTATTTTATTTTTGTAATGTTACTACATTTAGCACTTATGTTGATATTGTAATAGTTTTTATAATTTTCTAACTTTTATTATTAGATTTTAATAATTTTTGAATGTGGGGTAATATACCAAACTTCAAAAATATGTATATATGTTTGCAGTTTATCTTATGTACACAACAGGGTAAAACAGCGCATTTTCAAAGACTGGCATTAAGTTCAGCAAAAGCTAGTTTTGACAACAAGATGAAAAATAAATATTATGTAACAACAAGACGGAATGAACAAATGATGTGCACCATTTATCATTCAGCAAACAAATGCCAATATGTTTGGAAACTTTGGTAAAATTTAATCATTTTTCTGCGCTAATCACCCTCAATAATTTAAATTGGTACTGATTTCTTGCAAATGAGGGCATTGCAAGATCTTAAGTGTGGGAAGGGGTTAAATTCTTTCGAAATTTTAAAAAAAAAATTTGACTTATACACTTGGTTACCATTAGAAATACTAGTAACGCAGTAGTTGTATTAGAATCTAGTGCTCTCTGATAATAAAGAATAGCCCTAGTCTTATATACTGACTACCCAATTCTAGTAAATTTTTTCAAAATTTTCAATTAAATGAACTCAAAATCATGTTTATAATATTTCTGAAAGATGAAAACTAGGTGTTAATACCGAAATTGTCGTTACCTCGGAAAGGACATAAATTGAGAAACAACTCAAAAATGTTAGAATTCATTTAAGAATGGAATTGAGGAAAATAAAAAGGCAAAGAAAGGAAAATAAAAGCCAAGTGTGGGAAATTTTTACCAAGTTATTCAAAATATATATCACATATTTTTGTACAAATAATTGAAAATACTTTTGTTTTGGATGATAATTAACTGTTTTAGCCGATGAAAGAAAAGAAGAGATGGATCTACACGATGAATCAATTCCATCATTTAAAGGAAGTAAAGTCATCCGAAAAAGACACGCGCTTCTTGATTTAGGTCAAGAAGTTGTCGTTCAGACCAGCTGTAGGTTGACGAAAAATCTAGAAAAGTCATCACTAAAATCAGCAGGAAATCCACGGACATCAGCATTAAACAGGGTCGCCAAGTGGTCAGATTTATCCTAACCATGAGAAGGATTTATCTCGTACAATGGGGGGCACCGTGCAAATTAGCTTGATAAGACTAATGAATCAGTTCTCCGGAAAGGATAATCTCCTTAAAAGATTAAAAATCAGCTTTTAAGACTGATATTACTCAATCCTTGAGATTGACCTTAAAGATTGAGAATTCAAACTCATGGAATTCAATGATATCTAAACTCGAGCTTGAACGAGAAAATATTTTGATCAAAAATTAAAACCGATCTGTTTTCTGAAAACCCATTTTCAATACGTTCATTACCATTGAACGTAAAATCCTAGAAATTCAACTGAAATTCATTAGGTCACCTGAACCAAATCGGGTGTCAACCGTAAGAACGGTGGTTGCATAGCATGGTCGGAGACACGACCTTGTGCCAGACCGAAAAATCATAGGATGATCTTTACTATTTCTCCTACCAAGGATAGTACTAGCATCCGACACGTTATAGACCATAATCATCTGCATGTCACGGGACATTGCCTTAACAGTTTCTTGTTCATCGCTTTCCTTTACAACCGGACGGTAGTTTACCGAAAGGAAATATACGAAACAAGTAAACTGGATGTGTGCTTTCCGATACAGGGATAGCAGTGGATTACACGAGCCTAAAATTTTTAGCCAAAATATTGATCCACAAATATATTTTGCAACACCGATGGTGGATCAAATCAGAAAACTTGTCTAGGGTAAAATCTAGCATGAATTTTCAAAAGATCAAATGTTTTCATAAAGATCCAATTTCCTAAAGGATCTAAATTTTTATAGTCATGTGAGACTGTAAACCACATCGTTACTATCATTGTTCATACCGCCGTATTGAAATCACGGATGTACAAAGTGTGAAGAATAAAGAAGTGATTCAAGTATTTTTATTTCAAGACTATATTGCTTGAGGACAAGCAACGCTTAAGTGTGGGAGTATTGATAATGCTAAAAATGAACACATATTTCATAGCATTATTCCTCAAGAAAGACAAGATTTTAGTTGAAAATTGTTCTATTTACAAGTGATATTCGTTTAAATATTAAAAGGTGAAGACAAAAGGCAGATTCGACAAATTGAAGACGGAAAGGTCCAAAAAGCTAAAAAGTACAAGATACAATCAAAAAGGTTCAAATTATTGATGAAGAACGTCTAAAAACGACAAGAGTACAAGTTACAAAACGCAAAATACACGATATAAAATAGTACAAAAGGACGTTCGAAAATTCGGATCCGGGACATAAGTCAACTCTCAACGCTCAACGCAACGGACCGAAAGTTACAAATTAATTATGTATATAAATATAATATAATATATAATTAATTATATAAATTATATATTTATATTATATTTATATTATTAAAATCCGTCGGCAAGTAAAGATCCAAAATGGATGAGCTGTAAAGTCGAACTCCGCGACTTGCAGAGTTTGAAGAACAAGAGTGCCGCGACTCGCGGAGATACCTGGTCCCAAACTGCCTATAAAAGGCCACGCATTTTTCTAGTTTTATATATCCTAATTCTATCTATCTCTCAAAAACGTATATATATATATATATATATATATATATATATATATATATATATATATATATATATATTATAATTTTAATTTTAATTTTAATTTTAATAATAAGGGTACATTAGCGAATGTTGTAAGGGTGTAAGTCGAAATTCTTTCCGTGTAACGCTACGCTATTTTTAATCATTGTAAGTTATGTTCAACCTTTTTAATTTAATGTCTCGTAGCTAAGTTATTATTATACTTATTTAATCCGAAGTAATCATGATGTTGGGCTAAATATTAAAATTGGGTAATTGGGCTTTGTACCATAATTGGGGTTTGGACAAAAGAACGACACTTGTGGAAATTAGAATATGGGCTATTAATGAGCTTTATATTTGTTTAACTAAATGATAGTTTGTTAATTTTAATATAAAGATTTACAATTGGACGTCCCTATAATAACCATATACACTCGATCGGACACGATGGGCGGGGTATTTATATGTACGAATAATTGTTCATTTAACCGAACACGGGAATGGATTAATAGTCACTAGAATTATTAAAACAGGGGTGAAATTATGTACAAGGACACTTGGCATAATTGATAACAAAGTATTAAAACCTTGGGTTACACGCAGTCGATAACCTGGTGTAATTATTAAACAAAGTATTAAAATCTTGTTACAGTTTAAGTCCCCAATTAGTTGGAATATTTGACTTCGGGTATAAGGATAATTTGACGAGGATACTCGCACTTTATATTTATGACTGATGGACTGTTATGGACAAAAACCAGACGGACATATTAAATAATCCAGGACAAAGGACAATTAACCCATGGGCATAAAACTAAAATCAACACGTCAAACATCATGATTACGGAAGTTTAAATAAGCATAATTCTTTTATTTCATATTTAATTTCCTTTATTTTATATTTAATTGCACTTCTAATTATCGTACTTTTATTTATTGTCATTGTATTTAATTGCACTTTTAATTATCGTACTTTTTAATTATTGCAAGTTCATTTTATCGCACTTTTATTTATCGCAATTTCATTATCGTTATTTACTTTGCTCTTTAAATTAAGTCTTTTATTTATTTAATATTTTACATTAGGTTTTAACTGCGACTAAAGTTTTAAATCGACAAACGGGTCATTAAACGGTAAAAACCCCCCTTTTTAATAACAATATTACTTATATATATTTGTATTTTTTTTATAAATTAAAACTAATGTAGCATTAAGCTTTGTTTAAAAGATTCCCTGTGGAACGAACCGGACTTACTAAAAACTACACTACTGTACGATTAGGTACACTGCCTATAAGTATTGTAGCAAGGTTTAAGTATATCCATTCTATAAATAAATAAATATCTTGTGTAAAATTGTATCGTATTTAATAGTTTTTTCTTGTAAAATTTAATAGTATTTTATACCCCTTAGCTTTAACATCATAATGATAATGAATAATGAGTTGTATTATTTTGTAATAATAATGATAATAATATTCATAATAATAACGATACTAAAAATAATGATAACTTTAATAAAAATGATAATTTTACTAAAATGATGTTTTCAATATAAATGTTAAAATGATAGTTTTGCTAATAATAATTCTTTTAATAATAATAACTTTATTAATAATGTTAAAAAAAAATTTTGATAATAATAATAATACCTATATTTAATAATGATAACAGTAATGATATTAATAGTAATACTTATAATAAAAGTGATTAATACTATTAATGAAATGATACTTTTAATAGAAATATTACTTTTAATAATAATAGTAGTTTTTAATAAAAATGGTAAGTTTAATAAAAATAATAATAATGAAAATAATAATTTTGCTAATAATTATTAATAATTAATAATAATAATAATAAAGATCTTATTACTAATGATAGTTTTTATATTAATACTACTTAAGGAAAATACTAGTAATGATAATAGTATTAGTATTAATGATAATAATAAAAATCTTACTTGTAAATATAACTATGATAAATGATAACTAATACTTAATAATAACAATAACAATAATAATAATAATAATAATAATAATAATAATAATAATAATAATAATAATAATAATAATAATAATAATAATAATAATAATAATAATAATAATAATAATAATAATAATAATAATAATAATAATAATAAAAGAAAAGCTACCTTTAAATGTTTTTCCAAAAAGAAATGCCTACAACCGAGCTCGAACACAAGACCTCCCGCTCACACACAACACTCCTAAACCATCACGCTATTTTAGTTTTTCTGAATTAATCCGTATCCCAAAATACATAACCCATTTATTTTTCTAGTTCCTTTTCTTCATCTTCTTCATTATCAAAACGACCCAAAATCAAACTAATCCTTCATTATGTTACTTAATTAGTTTTAGGACTGTCAAAAAAAAGTATAATCGATCCATTTTCACACTTGAATTAATTGAAAACAAATATATATATATATATATATATATATATATATATATATATATATATATATATATATATATATATATATATATATATATATATATATATATATATAACACAGCCTGCTGTTCGAAGGTTTTAAAGAAAAAAAATTTGATTTCAATTTTGAGCCCGTTTTGGACAAACTTTACAACATGAAATATATTGCATATCATTCGTATAAACTTTCCAAATAATTAATTTAACTGAAAACATTAAAATGAGAACGAATTTTGTGATGAACACCAGGTTTAACTTTTTGAAATTGAATGTTTGACCTCAAAATTTGGATTTGATAGAAAGAATTGGAGGATGATCTTTTGCAGATAGTTTGAGTGAAATATTCCTAACCAAACTGCATTTCCAGATTTTTAAATTGAAAATGAAATCGAGGTTTTGAATTTTTGAGCAAGAACAGAGCTCGACATTTTTTTATTTTTCTGTTTTTGATTTCCATTTGCAGTACAGAAGATCATTTATAATGATAATGGTGGTGTTAAATCGAACGTGTAAAGCTGGATTTCATTGTTTGTTTAATGATAATGGGTATCGACACGATTATGCATCAGGAAAAAAATATATAATAAAACAGTAGATAAATAAAAAAAATAAGATAAAATCAGATAGGTCACGATGGCTTAAAAAAATACTCATAGTGTCATGACCTAAATTAGGTTTCTTATCGTGTTCCATTTTAATATTACTGATAAAAAAAATTTATATTAATAATAGTTATATTAATAATAATAATCCTAATAATAATAATTATTATATTAATAATAATAATACTTTTATATTATTAATAATGAGGATAATATGATAATAAATAATAATATTAATAATAATAATAATAAGTATAGTAATAATAATAATAATAATGCTTTTAATATATAAATAGCAAGAATAATGATATTTATATATAATAATAATATTAATAATAAATGATATTTTTATAGTAATACTTATTTTAATAATGATAATGAATAAATAATATCAATGTTAAAAGTGGTTCTGGATATTTATAAAGTTATATACGTTTTAATAATAAAGTTCTTTTTAAACTGAAAACGTTTTTGTACGTTTGAAACTAAATCAAATAAATATGATAATTTTGTTTTCCAAAACTAAATATATTTAAGAATCATTTTGTTAAAAGGTTAAAATAATGGAAATCGTTATATCAGAAAACATTTTAGAAAAGTAGAATTATATATTCATAATAGGTTTCAAGTTTTTAAATTACAGTCTGTTGGTGAAACATGGGATAAAGTCCAAAAGTTAAATAAATGTATGAACTCATCTTAATGAAAAATGTCGAGTTACTTAACTTGTCGATATCCAACATCTAAGTTATTTACACTCTACGTTCTTACTTTCATATTAAATAAAATGAAAGTTAACATAGTTATCTTATCAAGGTCACGAGGAAAATATTATAAAACATGAATTGGAAATTTTACATGAATCTCCACTAACCCTTGTCTAGTTCCCGTTAATTGACACATTTGTTCTTACTTATATATCACTTTACCATTTTCCGAATGTTGTCAAAAAGAATAGAATTCTTAAATCACAGTGGACCTCATAACATAGACGCATAATCATATCATAATCTATCTGATAATTCTATCATTTGATATTATCTTTTAATTCCGTCGATAAATATATTAAACATATATTGAAACAAATACGCTCATTTAAAGTATCTTACATCTAATACTTTGTTAACGTTTTCAATTAATATAACTATATTTATATAATTATATATGCACATCAAGTCAAATATAATTGTTCGTGAATCGTTGGGAATAGTCGAAGGGTAATTGAACATAGTTCCAAAGTTTTCGAGACTCAACATTACAGATTTTTCTTATCGTGTCGGAAACATATAAAGATTAAGTTTAAATTTGGTCAGAAATTTCTGGGTCGTCACAGTAAGATGGGCTTATGTGAAGTCACGGACAGCTATTATCCGTGACCTTGTTTCCTGGATGTACACATGAATACTCTTCTGGCCGGTTTGCTTAAGTAGCGGCGGGAGTAGTTATTTCCTCCTTGACCGCTTATGCCGTTTATATTCCAGACGGAGCATCATAAATATTATGAAAACATGTGCCTTATTGATACGAATCATTATGTGTATCATCAACGTGTATTTTATTATATTCGGTAAGTGGGTTATGTCTTGTTTTTAAACTAAGTTTCCACAAATTACACCAAGCTTTAATTTCTGCTTTAGTTGAAGAGTTGTGTCCGGAGAAGCATACCTTTCACTTTTTAACTGGGAATCCATGGTAACCTTGCAGGATGTGCAAGTCTTATGGGTTTACCAATTGTAGGGGGGTTGTATCGTGGATTTTCTGTACTTTACCCCAGCTCGAATGAGATATTATAGCCCAAGAGTTTTTAGAGATTCATATAGCACCTACTGAGTTGAAAAGTGGAAGAATTAAAATTTCCACTTTGATAGATACTTTAAAAGCACAGGTTTGAGAGATTGACGTGTCTCACCAACAAAGAGCTAGAGTATATATATTAGCTTTACTTGGTGGCCTTTTTTTCAGATGCTAAATCAATAAATGTGACGTTGAAATGGTTGTCTAACATTACCAACCTTACTTCCGAGGAACCTTTGAGTTTGGGTAGTGCAATGCTCGCACAAATATACAGGAATTTATGTACTGCTGCTGAAAATGCGGATACCGTGGGTATAAATGGAGCGATGATGAGCAGCTAGTCGAACCGTCAGCAACAAGGTATATATTTGCTTAATAATTTGTTTATACTTTTATACACACACACACAGATATATATATATATATATATATATATATATATATATATATATATATATATATATATATATATATATATATATATATATATATGTGTGTGTGTGTGTGTGTGTGTGTGCGCGTGTGTGTGATATCGGCTAAATAGTCACATTTTTACCCCGATATTAACCTCATTTATGATAAATTAATTGACTTTATAAGTATTTATTTGCTTCATTTGGTAGATTATGTCATTAGAAAGGTTATGTTTCAAGAATCACTAAAAATGGATGAAAAACGGGGAAAAACGAGCAAAACCGGCTAAGACAATTAACTCGAGTTTAAATAACTTATTTCATATTTGGAAAAGTTTATTTTCTTAATCTCATATTGTAGGATATTTAATTTAATTAAGAAATCGTGGGCTCAAGAATCATCACAAACGGAGCTAAAACGAAGATTATATAGCGAAAACTGTGAAAGACAAGTTACAATCCAGCAAACGGCTTGCCAAACGGCTTTCCAAATGGCCTGCCATAAGGGAAAACGGTCTGCCAGCAAACGGGCACAAAAAACGGCTTGCCCTGGAAAATGGCCTTGAAAAACGGCTTGCCAAACGGCTTGCCAGTATGCCAAACTGCCTACCAGGGGTTTTTCAGCAATTTATTTACAACTTTGCCACCAAGCATTTTCTATAAATGGGGCTTCATCCCACCATTTCAACACACACCTTCTTCACTTCTCTCTCTAAATATCTCTCTATTGTCGCTCTCTAGTGATCAGTAGGAGATTAGTTCTCTCCCTCTCTAGAATCTGGAGAGAGAAAAATACAGAGATTAGGAAATGTAGTTAGTAGTAGAAGCTATCAAGCATTGTAACGCTATGGATATTATGAAGAAAAACAAGTGTTATTCTGCCGACAATTTTTCGGTAACATCTATCCTTTCTTTTATTAATTTCTTATAGTATTCTTGTTTGATGTTTGTAATTTATTAATATTAGAAATGCTTGTTGCCATGATGTGTGAGTAATTTCTTGATTCTTTGCCATGGTTTAATTGTAGTGACCCGAACTTTTTCATGTTTATATATATTAAATGAAATTGATATTTACATGATTAAGTGTTTCCAACATGTTAAGCAATCAAACTTGTTAAGACTTGATTAATTGAAATAGATTTCAAATAGACAATTGACCACCCAAGTTGACCGGTGATTCACGAACGTTAAAACTTGTAAAAACTATATGATGACATATATATAATTATATATATAGTTAACATGATATTATGATAAGTAAGTATCTCATTAGGTATTTTAACAATGAGTTATATACATAAAATTGTGTTTATTGAATTAAGAAACTCGAAACGATATATATAACGATTATCGTTATAATAACGTCTTATAATTACATATGGATCCTATTAAGATATTTTTACACTATGTTTAATCATTATAAATGATAAGTAAACATGTCATTATGTATATTAACAATGAACTACATATGTAAAAACAAGACTACTAACTTAAGGATTTCGAAACGAGACATATACGTAACGATTATCGTTGTAACGACATTTAAATGTATATATATCATATTAAGATATATTAATATATCATAATATCATGATAATATAATAATTTAACATCTCATTAGATATAATAAACATTGGGTTAACAACATTTAACAAGATCATTGACTTAAAGGTTTCAAATCAACATTTACATGTAACGACTAACGATGACTTAACGACTCAGTTAAAATGTATATACATGTAGTATTTTAATCTGTATTCATACACTTTTGAATAACTTCAAGACACTTATCAAAATACTTCTACTTAACAAAAATTCTTACAATTACATCCTCGTTCAGTTTCATCAACAATTCTACTCGTATGCACCCGTACTCGTACTCGTACAATACACAGCTTTTAGATGTATGTACTATTGGTATATACACTCCAATGATCAGCTCTTAGCAGCCCATGTGAGTCACCTAACACATGTGGGAACCATCATTTGGCAACTAGCATGAAATATCTCATAAAATTACAAAAATATGAGTAATCATTCATGACTTATTTACATGAAAACAAAATTACATATCCTTTATATCTAATCCATATACCAACGACCAAAAACACCTACAAACACTTTCATTCTTCAATTTTCTTCATCTAATTGATCTCTCTCAAGTTCCATCTTCAAGTTCTAAGTGTTCTTCAAAAATTCTATAAGTTCTAGTTTTATAAGATCAAGAATACTTCCAAGTTTGCTAGCTTACTTCCAATCTTGTAAAGTGATCATCCAACCTCAAGAAATCCTTGTTGTTTACAGTAAAATATCATTCTAAATCAAGGTAATACTCATATACAAACTTTGATTCAATTCCTATAACTATAACTATCTTAATTCGAGTGATAATCTTACTTGAACTTGTTTCGTGTCATGATTCTACTTCAAGAACTTTCAAGCCATCCAAGATCCTTTGAAGCTAGATCATTTCTTGTCACTTCCAGTAGGTTTACCTACTAAACTTGAGGTAGTAATGATGTTCATGACATCATTCGATTCATACATATAAAACTATCTTATTCGAAGATTTGAACATGTAATCACTAGAACATAGTTTAGTTAATTCTAAACTTGTTCGCAAACAAAAGTTAATCCTTCTAACTTGACTTTTAAAATCAACTAAACACATGTTCTATATCTATATGATATGCTAACTTAATGATTTAAAACCGGAAAACACGAAAACACCGTAGAACCGGATATATTCCGTCGTAGTAACACTGCGGGCTGTTTTGGGTTAGTTAATTAAAAACTATGATAAACTTTGATTTAAAAGTTGTTCTTCTGGGAAAATGATTTTTCTTATGAACATGAAAATATATCCAAAAATCATGGTTAAACTCAAAGTGGAAGTATGTTTGCCAAAATGGTCATCTAGACGTCATTCTTTCGACTGAAATGACTACCTTTACAAAAACGACTTGTAACCTGTATTTTCAACTATAAATTTATTATTTTTCTATATAGATTCATAAACTTAAGTTCAATATTAAACCATAGCAATTTGATTCACTCAAATCGGATTTAAAACGAAGAAGTTATGGGTAAAACAAGATTGGATATTTTTTGATTGTTGTAGCTACGGGAAATATTGTAACAATTCTATACAAATCATATCCTAGCTAACTTATATTGTATTATACATGTATTCTAATATATTATGTAATCTTGGGATACCATAGACACGTATGCAAATGTTTTGACATATCATATCGACCCATGTATATATATTATTTGGAACAACCATAGACACTCTATATGCAGTAATGTTGGAGTTAGCTATACAGGGTTGAGGTTGATTACAAAAATATATATACTTTGAGTTGTGATCTAGCCTGAGACGTGTATACACTGGGTCGTGGATTGATTCAAGATAATATATATCGATTTATTTCTGTACATCTAACTGTGGACAACTAGTTGTAGGTTACTAACGAGGACAGCTGACTTAATAAATTTAAAACAGTAAAACGTATTAAAAATATTGTAAATATATTTTGAACATACTTTGATATATATGTACATATTTGTTATAGGTTCGTGAATCGACCAGTGGCCAAGTCTTACTTCCCGACGAAGTAAAAATATGTGAAAGTGAGTTATAGTCCCACTTTTAAAATATAATATTTTGGGATGAGAATACATGCAGTTTTATAAATGTTTTACGAAATAGCCACAAGTAAATGAAACTACATTATATGGGTGAATGAACGAAGCCGAATATGCCCCTTTTTCTTGGTAACCTAAGAATTATTAAACCGATCTACTAATTGACGCGAATCCTAAAGATAGATCTATTGGGCCTAACGAACCCCATCCAAAGTACCGGATGCTTTAGTACTTCGAATTCATTTTTATCATGTCCGAAGGATTTCCCAGAATGATAGGGGATATTCTAATATGCATCTTGTTAATGTCGGTTACCAGGTGTTCACTATATGAATGATTTTTATCTTTATGTATGGGATGTATATTGAAATATGAAATCTTGTGGTCTATTATTATGATTTGATAATATATAGGTTAAACCTATAACTCACCAACATTTTTGTTGACGTTTTAAGCATGTTTATTCTCAGGTAATTATTAAGAGCTTCCGCTGTTGCATACTAAAATAAGGACAAGATTTGGAGTCCATGCTTGTATGATATTATATAAAAACTGAATTCAAGAAACTTATTTTTGATGTAATATATTCTTATTGTAAACCATTATGTAATTTTCGTGTGTAAACGGTATATTTTAGATTATCATTATTTGATAATCTACGTAATGCTTTTAAAACCTTTATCGATAAAATAAAGGTTATGGTTGTTTTAAAAATGAATGCAGTCTTTGAAAAACGTCTCATATAGAGGTCAAAACCTCGCGACGAAATCAATTAATATGGAACGTTTATAATCAATATGAAAGGGACATTTCAGTTGGTATCAGAGCATTGGTCTTAGAGAACCAGAAAATTGCATTAGTGTGTCATACCAAGTTTGTTAGGATGCATTAGTGAGTCTGGACTTCGACCGTGTTTTTCTTCAAAAACGATTGCTTAACATTTTTTTTGTTAGAAACTATATATTATTAACCTGTAAATATTATGTGATATATTAATCTCTTAATGTGTTTGATATTGTGTGATAGATGTCTACCTCTAGTACAAATCCCATTGATTCATCTAATAATAATGAAGAGTCGAATATATTTTGGGAAGATTCACAAATTCCCGAAGAGGAACCGGAAGAGGAGGAACCGGAAGAGGAGGAACCGGAAGAAGAGAAACTGGAAGAGGAGGAATCGGAAGAAGAGGAACTAGAAGAAGAAGAGGTTCCTGAGGAAGAAATATTGATACCTATAGTAAATCGATTAAATAAAAGAAAATCCTCAACTAGCGGACCAAAGTTAATAATGGTCAATGGTGTTTCCGCCGAGGAAGCAAAATATTGGGAAGATTACCAATTTTCCGATGAATCGGATCCCGATGAGGATTCCGATGATGTTATAGAAATTACCTCGACCCAATTTAATAAAGCGAAACAAAATAATAAGGGAAAATGTATAAAAATAGAGAAACCCGATTCCAACCCCGATGAACTTTATATGTATCGGCAACATCCGTATTTCCTAAAATGTAACAATGACCGGGGAACCTCTAAACTACCAGGTTTTTCTAAACCATTATGGAAAACAACGGCTCGTATTAGAGGAACACCATATATTCCGAGAAAATTAGGAAAACGAACCAAGTCCGAAGATGAAGAAACCAGTGATTCAGATTAGAGAGTTGTAATCATGTTGTGTATTATATGTATTGTAGTATGCTTGTACTTTTATGTTCTATGTAAAAATTGCTTGTATTGTTTGTTATTACAAATCTAATCCTTGTCTATTTTACAGTATAAAAACAAAATGAACGTTAAGGGTAGAGAACCGAATATTTTAGAAGACCTACCAGAGGATATGATTGAGGAAATCTTGTCTAGAGTCGGTCAGAATTCATTAGCACATTTAGTTATGGCGAAATTAACTTGTCAAACATTTGAAAGACTTTCCAGAAATGCCTTAGTTTATAAAAGGCTTTCCTTTGATAGGTGGGGTATATCACATTGGGGAGACCGTAAGTTACGTCGTGTTTTCTTTAAAGCGTTAAATGCGGGGAACTCAAATGCAATTTTACGCTACGGGTTAAGAACCTATTTTGACTCAACATATCCCAACATAGGATTTCGTGAATTAGAAAGAGCTTCTAACATGCAACATAAAGAAGCATGTTATGCTTACAGGTTAGTGATGTTCGCTTCTTACCAAACTGAGAAAAAGAACATCGGATTGCAACTTCAAAATAAAACCTTCCCCCAAGCGACGGATTCAGTAGTTGGGGTGAGAAACAAGGTTTTTAGATTATTACGGGGCTGTTGGACATTACGAAACCCTCGTCCTTTTGACGACATTACAACATGCTGCCAAGCCAAAGGTCATAACGGTTATTTTCCACAAGACCAAGGATGGGAAGTCGTCTTAGTAAAACCAGAATGCATGACTTGTTTCTGGACTTATGAATTACGTGTCTTTATTTCCTTTGATGAACAACTTGCGTATTAACTAGATTTATCTTCAAAACTGTCATGTATCAAAGTGTACTATATTTCATATTATATGTATTATAGCGAAGTTGTAAGTTTGAAGAATATTTGTATGTGATATATTATTATAATCAGTTTTTTCTTATGGAATTGTGGTAGTTGAATTGTATATTAGCTACTAAGTATGAACTTAACGGGTAGGTAGTACCCGAATTTAAACTTATAAAACGCTAATATGAAGAAAAAGCTTTTAAAAATGAGTTCATATTATGCTACGAAATACTATTGACTACTCTTAATATTCTGTATGATTAACTCGATTCAGTTGGCTATTTTGAAGGAAATGGCACCGACTACTAGACACACCATGAATATGAGCGAAGGGGAATTTCGTACCTTTCTTGCTGCAAACATAGCCGCAGTACAGGCTGCGCTACATACCAACAATAACTCTGAATCTAGCAATGTAGCTAACGGCACAAGAAATCGTGTAGGATGCTCCTACAAAGAATTCACTGCCTGCAAACCTTTGGAATTTGATGGAACCGAAGGACCAATTGAATTGAAACGGTGGACCGAGAAAGTCGAATCGGTGTTTGCCATAAGTAAGTGTACTGAAGAGGACAAAGTTAAGTACGCTACGCATACCTTCACATGTACTGCGTTAACGTGGTGGAACACCTATCTTGAACAGGTAGGACAAAATGCTGCTTACGCACTACCGTGGTCGGCATTCAAGCAATTGATGAACGAGCACTACCGTCCTAGAAACGAAGTCAATAAACTCAAGGCAGAACTTAGAGAGTTACGAACACAAGGGTTCGACATTACCACATATGAACAACGATTCATAGAGTTGTGCCTATTGTGTTCGGGAGCATTCGAAGATGAAGAAGAAAAGATCGACACATTTGTAAAAGGGTTACCAGTAAGGATTCAAGAAGATGTGAGTTCACACGAGCCCGCTTCTATACAGAAGGCAAGTCGAATGGCTCATAAACTCATAAATCAGATTGAGGGAAGATTTAAAGAGCAGGCGGCCGAAGAAGCCAACACGAAACAACTCAAGAGGAAGTGGGAGAAAAACGGTGACAAGAGTCACCAGTACAACAACAACAACAATTACAACCACAATCGCAACAACTATCCCAACAACCGCAACAACAATCGCAACAATAACCGCAATCCTAACAATAACTACAACAAACATCCCAATAACAACAACAACTACAACAACCGTTTCAACAACAATAACAATCCCAACAACAACCTCAATAACAACAACGACAACAAAAACCAAAAACAGCCATGTCATAGGTGTGAAGAAAATCATCAGGGGTTTTGCACGACATTTTGCAACAGGTGTAAAATAAATGGTCATAGCGCGACAAAGTGTGAGGTCTACGGACCAAAGTTTAACAAAACTAAAGGAACAAATAATGTCAGAACAAGTAATGCCGAAACGAATAGTGTCGGAGCAAGTAATACCAATGTTGTTTGTTATAAATGTGGAAAACCGGGCCACATTATTAGAAATTGCCCGAATCAGGGGAATACTAATGGGCAGGGCCATGGAAGAGTTTTCAATATTAATGCGGCAGAAGCACAGGAAGACCCGGAGCTTGTTACGGGTACGTTTCTTATTGACGATAAATCTGCTTATGTTTTATTTGATTCGGGTGCGGATAGAAGCTATATGAGTAGTGAATTTTGTGCTAAATTAAGTTTCCCATTGATGCCTTTGGATAGTAAATTTTTACTCGAATTAGCAAACGGTAAATTAATTTCAGCAGATAATATATGTCGGGAGAGAGAAATTAAACTGGGGGATGAAACATTTAAAATTCATTTAATACCAGTCGAGTTAGGGAGTTTTGATGTAATAATTGGCATAGAATGGTTGAAAAAGGTGAGAGCAGAGGTCGTTTGTTACAAAAATGTGATTCGCATTATGCGTGAAAAAGGAAAACCTTTAATGGTGTACGGAGAAAAGAACAACGCGAAATTAAATCTTATTAGTAGTTTGAAGGCACAAAAACTAATAAGAAAAGGTTGTTACGTCATTCTAGCACACATCGAGGAAGTTAAATCTGAAGAAAAGAACATCAGTGATGTTCCCGTCGCAAAAGAATTTCCCGATGTATTTCCGAAAGAATTACCGGGATTACCCCCACATCGATCCGTTGAATTTCAAATAGACCTTGTACCGGGATCTGCACCAATAGCTCGTGCTCCATACAGACTCGCACCTAGCGAAATGAAGGAACTTCAGAGCCAATTACAAGAACTTTTAGAGCGTGGTTTCATTTGACCAAGCACATCACCGTGGGGAGCTCCTGTTTTGTTTGTCAAGAAGAAGGATGGTACATTTAGGTTGTGTATCGACTACCGAGAGTTGAACAAACTTACCATCAAGAACCACTACCCGCTACCGAGAATCGATGACTTATTTGATTAACAACAAGGCTCGTCAGTTTATTCGAAGATTGATTTACGTTCTGGGTATCATCAAATGCGGGTGAAGGAGGATGATATTCCAAAGACTGCTTTTAGGACACGTTACGGTCATTATGAGTTTATGGTTATGCCGTTTGGGTTGACTAACGCACCAGCTGTGTTCATGGACCTCATGAACCGAGTATGTGGACCATACCTAGACAATTTTGTCATTGTTTTCATTGATGACATACTTATTTACTCAAAGAATGACCAAGAGCATGAAGAACACTTGAGAAAAGTGCTAGAGTTGTTAAGGAAAGAAAACTGTACGTTAAGTTTTCAAAGTGTGCATTTTGGTTGGAAGAAGTTCAATTCCTCGGTCACATAGTGAACAAAGAAGGTATTCAGGTGGATGCAGCAAAGATTGAAATCGTTGAAAAGTGGGAAACCCAGAAAACTCCGAAACACATATGCCAGTTTTTAGGACTAGCTGGTTACTACAGAAGGTTCATCCAAGACTTTTCCAGAATAGCAAAACCCTTGACTGCATTAACGCATAAAGGGAAAAAATTTGAATGGAAAGATGAACAAGAGAAAGCGTTTCAATTGTTAAAGAAAAAGTTAACTACGGCACCTATATTGTCATTACCTGAAGGGAATGATGATTTTGTGATATATTGTGACGCCTCAAAGCAAGGTCTTGGTTGTGTATTAATGCAACGAATGAAAGTAATTGCTTATACGTCTAGACAATTGAAGATTCACGAACAGAATTATACAATGCATGATTTGAAATTAGGCGCGGTTATTTTTGCATTAAAGACTTGGAGGCACTACTTATATGGGGTCAAAAGTATTATATATACCGACCACAAAAGTCTTCAACACATATTTAATCAGAAACAACTGAATATGAGGCATCGTAGGTGGATTGAATTTATGAATGATTACGACTTTGAGATTCGTTACCACCCGGGGAAGGCAAATGTGGTAGCTGACACCTTGAGCAGAAAGGACAGAGAACCCATTCGAGTAAAAGCTATGAATATAACGATTCACACTAACCTTACTACTCAAATAAAGGAGGGGCAACAAGGAGTTTTAAAAGAGGGAAATTTAAAGGATGAAATACCCAAAGGATCAGAGAAGCATCTTAATATTCGGGAAGACGGAACCCGGTATAGGGCTGAAAGAATTTGGGTACCAAAATTTGGAGATATGAGAGAAATGGTACTTAGAGAAGCTCATAAAACCAAATACTCTATACATCCTGGAACTGGGAAGATGTACAAGGATCTCAAGAAACATTTTTGGTGGCCAGGTATGAAAGCCGATGTTGCTAAATACGTAGGGGAATGTTTGACGTGTTTTAAGGTCAAAGCGGAGCATCAAAAACCATCAGGTCTACTTCATTAACCCAAAATCCCGGAATGGAAATGGGAAAACATTACCATGGATTTCATCACTAAATTGCCAAGGACTGCAAGTGGTTTTGATACTATTTGGGTAATAGTTGATCGTCTCACCAAATCAGCACACTTCCTGCCAATAAGAAAAGATGACAAGATGAAGAAGTTAGCACGACTGTATTTGAAGAAAGTCGTCTCAAGACATGGAATACCAATCTCTATTATCTCTGATAGGGATGGCAGATTTATTTCAAGATTCTGGCAGACATTACAGCAAGCATTAGGAACCCGTCTAGACATGAGTACTGCATATCATCCACAAACTGATGGGCAGAGCGAAAGGACGATACAAATGCTTGAAGACATGCTACGAGCATGTGTTATTGATTTCAGAAATAGTGGGGATCGACATCTACCGCTAGCAGAATTTTCCTACAACAACAGTTACCATTCAAGCATTGAGATGGCGCCGTTTGAAGCACTTTATGGTAGAAAGTGCAGGTCTCCAATTTGTTGGAGTGAAGTGGGGGATAGACAGATTACGGGTCCGGAGATAATACAAGAAACTACCGAGAAGATCATCCAAATTCAACAACGGTTGAAAACCGCCCAAAGTCGACAAAAGTTCTACGCCGACATTAAAAGAAAAGATATAGAATTTGAAATTGGAGAGATGGTCATACTTAAGATTGCACCTTGGAAAGGCGTTGTTCGATTTAAATCCAAGGTATATTGGACCATTCAAGATTATTGATCGTGTCGGACCAGTAGCTTACCGACTTGAGTTACCTCAACAACTCGCGGCTGTACATAACACTTTCCACTTCTCGAATTTGAAGAAATATTTTGCTAAAGAAGATCTCACTATTCCGTTAGACGAAATCCAAATCAACGAAAAACTTCAATTCATCGAAGAACCCATCGAAATAATGGATCGTGAGGTTAAAAGACTTAAACAAAATAAGATACCAATTGTTAAGGTTCGATGAAATGCTCATAGAGGACCCGAGTTCACCTGGGAATGAGAAGATTAGATGAAGAAGAAACACCCGCACTTATTTCCAGAAGATACGTCAACACCTCCAACTGCTTAAAATTTCGGGAAGAAATTTATTTAACGGGAAGGTACTGTAGTGACCCGAACTTTTCCATGTTTATATATATTAAATGAAATTGATATTTACATGATTAAGTGTTTCCAACATATTAAGCAATCAAATTTGTTAAGACTTGATTAATTGAAATAGGTTTCATATAGACAATTGACCACCCAAGTTGACCGGTGATTCACGAACGTTAAAACTTGTAAAAACTATATGATGACATATATATGATTATATATATAGTTAACATGATATTATGATAAGTAAGTATCTCATTAGGTATTTTAACAATGAGTTATATACATAAAATTGTGTTTATTGAATTAAGAA
This sequence comes from Rutidosis leptorrhynchoides, assembly GCF_046630445.1. Classification (NCBI taxonomy): domain Eukaryota; kingdom Viridiplantae; phylum Streptophyta; class Magnoliopsida; order Asterales; family Asteraceae; genus Rutidosis; species Rutidosis leptorrhynchoides. The sequence continues at coordinate 184,175,270 of NC_092337.1, forward strand.
ACTCGAAACGATATATATAACGATTATCGTTATAACAACGTCTTATAATTACATATGAATCATATTAAGATATTGTTACACTATGTTTAATCATGATAAATGATAAGTAAACATGTCATTATGTATATTAACAATGAACTACATATGTAAAAACAAGACTACTAACTTAAGGATTTCGAAACGAGACATATACGTAACGATTATCGTTGTAACGACATTTAAATGTATATATATATCATATTAAGATATATTAATATATCATAATATCATGATAATATAATAATTTAACATCTCATTAGATATAATAAACATTGGGTTAACAACATTTAACAAGATCGTTAACTTAAAGGTTTCAAATCAACATTTACATGTAACGACTAACGATGACTTAACGACTCAGTTAAAATGTATATATATGTAGTATTTTAATCTGTATTCATACACTTTTGAATAACTTCAAGATACTTATCAAAATACTTCTACTTAACAAAAATGCTTACAATTACATCCTCGTTCAGTTTCATCAACAATTCTACTCGTATGCACCCGTATTCGTACTCGTACAATACACAGCTTTTAAATGTATCTAATATTGGTATATACACTCCAATGATCAGCTCTTAGCAGCCCATGTGAGTCACCTAACACATGTGGAAACCATCATTTGGCAACTAGCATGAAATATCTCATAAAATTACAAAAATATGAGTAATCATTCATGACTTATTTACATGAAAACAAAATTACATATCCTTTATATCTAATCCATATACCAACGACCAAAAACACCTACAAATACTTTAATTCTTCAATTTTCTTCATCTAATTGATCTCTCTCAAGTTCCATCTTCAAGTTGTAAGTGTTCTTCAAAAATTCTATAAGTTCTAGTTTCATAAAATCAAGAATACTTCCAAGTTTGCTAGCTTACTTCCAATCTTGTAAAGTGATCATCCAACCTCAAGAAATCCTTGTTGTTTACAGTAAGATATCATTCTAAATCAAGGTAATACTCATATACAAACTTTGATTCAATTCCTATAAGTATAACTATCTTAATTCGAGTGATAATCTTACTTGAACTTGTTTTCGTGTCATGATTCTACTTCAAGAACTTTCAAGCCATCCAAGATCCTTTGAAGCTAGATCATTTCTTGTCACTTTCAGTAGGTTTACCTACTAAACTTGAGGTAGTAATGATGTTCATTACATCATTCGATTCATACATATAAAACTATCTTATTCGAAGATTTGAACATGTAATCACTAGAACATAGTTTAGTTAATTCTAAACTTGTTCGCAAACAAAAGTTAATCCTTATAACTTGACTTTTAAAATCAACTAAACACATGTTCTATATCTATATGGTATGCTAACTTAATGATTTAAAATCGAAAAACACGAAAACACCGTAAAACCGGATATATGCCGTCGTAGTAACACTGCGGGCTATTTTGGGTTAGTTAATTAAAAACTATGATAAACTTTGATTTAAAAGTTGTTCTTCTGGGAAAATGATTTTTCTTATGAACATGAAAATATATCCAAAAATCATGGTTAAACTCAAAGTGGAAGTATGTTTTCCAAAATGGTCATCTAGATGTCGTTCTTTCGACTGAAATGACTACCTTTACAAAAATAACTTGTAACCTGTATTTTCGACTATAAACTTATAATTTTTCTGTATAGATTCATAAACTTAAGTTCAATATTAAACCATAGCAATTTGATTCACTCAAATCGGATTTAAAACGAAGAAGTTATGGGTAAAACAAGATTGGATATTTTTTGATTGTTGTAGCTACGGGAAATATTGTAACAATTCTAGACAAATCATATCCTAGCTAACTTATATTGTATTATACATGTATTCTAATATATTATGTAATCTTGGGATACCATAGACACGTATGCAAATGTTTTGACATATCATATCGACCCATGTATATATATTATTTGGAACAACCATAGACACTCTATATGCAGTAATGTTGGAGTTAGCTATACAGGGTTGAGGTTGATTACAAAAATATATATAATTTGAGTTGTGATCTAGCCTGAGACGTGTATACACTGGGTCGTGGATTGATTCAAGATAATATATATCGATTTATTTCTGTACATCTAACTGTGGACAACTAGTTGTAGGTTACTAACGAGGACAGCTGACTTAATAAATTTAAAACAGTAAAACGTATTAAAAATATTGTAAATATATTTTGAACATACTTTGATATATATGTACATATTTGTTATAGGTTCGTGAATCGACCAATGGCCAAGTCTTACTTCCCGACGAAGTAAAAATCTGTGAAAGTGAGTTATAGTCCCACTTTTAAAATCTAATATTTTGGGATGAGAATACATGCAGTTTTATAAATGTTTTACGAAATAGACACAAGTAAATGAAACTACATTATATGGATGAATGAACGAAGCCGAATATGCCCCTTTTGCTTAGTAACCTAAGAATTAGTAAACCGATCTACTAATTGACGCGAATCCTAAAGATAGATCTATTGGGCCTAACGAACCCCATCCAAAGTACCGGATGCTTTAGTACTTCGAATTCATTTTTATCATGCCCGAAGGATTTCCTGAAATGATAGGGGATATTCTAATATGCATCTTGTTAATGTCGATTACCAGGTGTTCACCATATGAATGATTTTTATCTTTATGTATGGGATGTATATTGAAATATGAAATCTTGTGGTCTATTATTATGATTTGATAATATATAGGTTAAACCTATAACTCACCAACATTTTTGTTGACGTTTTAAGCATGTTTATTCTCAGGTGATTATTAAGAGCTTCCGATGTTGCATACTAAAATAAGGACAAGATTTGGAGTCCATGCTTGTATGATATTATATAAAAACTGCATTCAAGAAACTTATTTTTGATGTAATATATTCTTATTGTAAACCATTATGTAATGGTCGTGTGTAAACGGTATATTTTAGATTATCATTATTTGATAATCTACGTAATGCTTTTAAAACCTTTATCGATAAAATAAAGGTTATGGTTGTTTTAAAAATGAATGCAGTCTTTGAAAAACGTCTCATATAAAGGTCAAAACCTCGCGACGAAATCAATTAATATGGAACATTTATAATCAATATGAACGGGACATTTCATTAATAATGTTAGTTAGGGATGATTATCCTTTCGTACTCGCTTTCTGTCTATGAAATTAAACCTCGTTATTATCGTCCTTCAACTAATAAACGTGATTAAAACCTTTTATAAAGTCGACAATTATAAGGTAATTAATTATCTGTGTTTATACATTGGTCAATGTATGAACCCATCGGAAATACTATAAAGTACATGGGGAATTATCGTAGGACCAGATCAAGACATTGGTCAAGAGTATAAGACTCGAGGAAATACTATTGCAACATTAGAGTACAGTGTTGATTTACTATAGGACCACTTGAGCAGGGTCAAAGGTTAGAAGCTATGGATCCACTATAAGTATAGTACATGGTGGATAACTAAGGGATTTATTGAGTAGATTTAAGTAAGGGATGGTTTAAATCATAAATGTTAATTTAACGCACTATAATACAAACTAAGCTTATAAATCTTTAAGGATGACTGAGAACTATCAGAGGTTCTAATTTATCTACAAACCCTTAGATTTTACCAAATCATTGACAGAAAGGAATTCGAAACACAATCACAACCACTCACTTGGGTGATACACTAAGGTGTTAAGAAAAGTTGGATATTATATATATGGCTATGCTACTTTATTCGTGTGCCCCAGGTATGCATTACATCCAAGATGTGCCGCTTATATCCATAAGCAGGATAAAACATCGGGAGTTGAGCATAGTCCATCCGATCAGAATCACGATAGTTTAGTTCCTCGTGACATGCTAATCAAGAAATCAATTAGTAGGGAGTCTAGTGTTTACACCAAGGTATATCTATCCAATGAGTGTCTCGCAATCATCCCGACACTACGTTATCTTAAATCGTGGTGAACCACGTTTTCTCTGTCCTTAGCTGTTGCATGCTAGCTAGCTTATTTTAATTATATTGCTTTAATATCTTAATTACAATTATATAAACTATTCAACCCAACTATTGCCTTTACATAATTTGTTATCCCGGATAAAGTGGTGTCTAGAATAAACCGGTTGGACTTGGTTGTTGGATTTTCCGAACAGTCGCCAATTTATTGGGACCAAAAGGATCCTGCCTCTCCACACAAGGTGTACCTGGCCACTAGTCTTGGATACTAAATTATGTATAAACCCAATCTTAATTACTAAATTATCTGAATAAGCCCCGTTTCAAATTTGACCGCTCAAGGAACGACCCTAGGTCATATTTGGCCTTGCTAACTCATAGGAAGGAATAATAGATTTAGGCCCAGCATATATAAAATAAACAATCAACTTCTTTTGTTGATATCCTTATTTGACGTTTTGTGACCTAACGACATCGCAACCGTCCGATTCGGGCATATCAATATACATTTAATAATACGTTTGTACATTGCAATACGTTTAATAATATGTTTATACGTTTATGATATTTATACGTTTAATAATATGATTATATGTTTAAATGTTTATATATACATATAATAATTCGTTTATATGTTTAAATACGTTTAATAATATGTTTATAAATACCTTTAATAAATATGTTTAAATACGTTTAATAATATGTTTATAAATACATTTAATAATATATTTATACATTTATATGTTTGATAATATGATTATACGTTTATATGTTTCTATATACATTTAATGATACGTTTATATGTTTAAATACGTTTAATAATATGTTTATTAATACGTTTATTTTATGTAGGTGGTTTCAAGCAAGGAGTAACAAAAATACTTCTTAAAATTGCTTGACAACTCTGACTTTGAGTGGACTCCCTATGCTCGAATTTTGGGTCGACTCACCCCGACTATAAAAGTCACATGCATTTGTGGGCATATTATGGCCCAATAATTTATTGGAGTATCGTAGAACTACATATGGAAAATATGATATGTAGACCGTTCGGTTGGAAACAGAAAATTTCGACCAATATGTTGTCATCGAGTGCATATCAGAAGCTACATAGTTATTATCTTAGTGGAAAACCTAACAATGGATGATTATGTCCCTGCACCAAGCTTACATTGCTGAATGGGATGATTGGGCGATTATTGTTTAACAGCTGAGGGGTATTATCACTAGTTTTTTTAATTAGTATATGCATGTAAATGTAATGACTTTAATTTAATAATTGTTTACTTTGTTTCTAATATGTAGAAAAAGGGTTTCATGCAATACATGGTCAAGCTGCAACTCAAATGCAACCGGGAAGTCAACCATACTTGCTGCTTTTTTTTCCAAATCCACAACTAGTCATGTGTTATATTCATTGTCCTCCTCAAAACCGTCCTCAAAACTCGGATTATATGTACAATGCTTTCAACAATTTTAGTTTTTACCTTACGACTACTACAATCTAACCCCTAATCCAACACATGCTCTCATCCAACACATGGCCAATCCTCAACACCATCATAGAATGTGGATAAATGGTTCAATTTTGATAATACTCAAGTTGGTGGTAGTCCTAACATGATGCAAGCTTCCGGAACTAAGCATACTCATTCAGGTAATATTCATTCTGGAGGTGATGATGATGACGATGATGATGATGATGATGATGATGATGATGACGATGATGATGATGATGATGATGATGATCATGAAGATAAAACCCGCAAATTTAGCAGCTAATGAGCATCAGACAGTGGTTCCTCGTAGGGGCGGGAGGGCCAGAAAAACTACACTTTGTGGAACAGGAGGTCCTTTACACCATCATTAATTTAATAATTTCGCGGTTGATTATATTAAATGTGATAGTTTAGTTTGGTTTTGTAATAGTTTAGTTTAGATTTTATTTAATAAAATATCGTGTTTATTATTGCTCTATATATCGTGCTTTTAGTTTATAGTTTATAAAGAAAAACAGAAAAATTAGGGTTTGAGAGAAACCGGCCCCTGCCAAAGCCGGTTTTGTTCTGACCTCTGAAAAGTGCACTTTTTGCTGAATGGGATTCCAAAAAGCAACAAAAACCTGCCTTGGCAATGCCGGTTTTGTGTAGCAACTATAAAACTGGCATTGGGAAGGTCGGTTATACTAGATTTGTATTATTTATTTATTTATTTTTGGAAAAAAATAGATCTGTAAAATGATTTAAAAAACAACTATTTCGAAAAAAAATCCCTCAACCTACACTATCACAACTTCACATTTTCAACCATACCGCTACATCATTAAAAAAAACTCGCACCATAAACTCACCTACATCATTATAACAAATGATTTCTGAGAATGAATAAATGGTAACATATCACTGATTTTATACTCCATATGTTTTTTAAACGATCCAACAAGAAGTAACGTGAGAGATTATAAGAGATACAGAATATTAATTTGATATACAAACAATGTTTGATATATTTAAAATCCAAATTCAAGATGGTTTCAAACCCTAAATGTTCAGTTATGAAAAAAGAGACACGGGGTGGTGGTGCACAATTGATAGCTCGAGGCAATATACTCCGTAGATGGATTGCTTGAAATTTACTCAGCATCTCCAGTTTAATTGATTAAATTAATTTAATTAATAAAATTAATAATTTATTTTTTTAACATTTCTTATTTATATTTCAGTATTTTTTTTTAGCTTTCTTATATTGAGGTTGACATCATCAAGGTTTCTTAGTTTTTTTCTCTATTTGTATTTCGAATTCTTTTAAGGTTGAAAAAGGCATATTAAGTGTGTTTTTTAAGATATTAATAGATTGTAATAGGTTGGGTGAATCATATATCGACCAATCGGCTACTTACATACAAAATTTAGAACTGTAAGTAGATCTTCTTTGGCTTTAATAAGAAATATAACTGGTTTGAGACTACAAGTACAAATTTTTTTTAAACACAAGTTGTTATCGAATACTCTCATTTGTCAAGTACAAAAAATTTTACAAAATATTTGCAGAAAAACGGTGAGATGTCTCTTTTTTTTAATAAACCATTAATGTATTGTTAGGTTATAATGTTTTATCAAAAAAATTATAATTTCAATGTTATTAATAAAAAAAAATTTGTGGTGTTGGTAAAGCAACAATAGTAGACTTTTATTAGTCCATTAATTGAATTTATGTTGCCCGGTGCACACAAAGCCACGCACCATGAACGAATTTGTTGTTATTTTGTGTGTATATTTGACTTATTAATGTTTTTGATTCCGCATTCGTGTGTGAACATATTGACAAAGATAACTTAGAATTTTTAGCGTTTGTTTTTTTTTTTTCTTTTCAAATTACTGCTAACAAGGTAGGTGGATTAGATTCTAGAAAACGAAAACATAGGTACAAGATATATTCGATGTTTTTTATATACAACAATTTATTTTTTTTTTTTTAGAACAGCGAATTTGGGATCACCCGAGGGGGACTTAACTACCCGTTGCGATCATCTCCCGTTTCGACTATGCCGATGCAGTGATATTAACCCGCCCCCTATCGCTGCCCGGGAGGAAACCTTGAACCGATCCAAGGGCACGGCCAAGTAAAACCCCCCTCCCCTTTACCCCCCAACACAATGTGGGAAAGGTGTCATGAGTTGATCCTTACATGGTAGGGATAGAATTGCATTAATTGTTGCCCTGGAGTGGAGTCGAACTCCTGACCTCAAGTGTGTTAGAGGCAGGCCACTACAACAAATACACACACCTTTTTTCGCGACAAGAGTTTCTTGAAATTGCTATGCAAGAAATCCTTTTGTGATATATTTGATGATCTACTAATGATAAAAACTAAGTTATGATTATACTCCATAATTGTTATGGTCATGGGATTCATAGTGAGATTGAATGTAATAATTAATAAATCAAACAACGCTAAACCTATGTTAATATAATATTTATAGATATAACTAACGAGTTGTATGATACCTATCCCTTGTGATCCCCGGGCTCACTGTTGGATGCTTTTATCAAATATGGGGCACAAATTCGATTTCGGCATGCACCAATTGTTAGGTATTGGGGGTGGAGTTTTACATGACATATTTAGCTCTTGCGGAGTGGGCGATATAAGTTCTCATAGTAGAACACGAGGTCAGGGTTTCTCCGCCGATCTAAACCATCACCATATATAGTATTTATAAATATAAATATTCATTCTTTGAACTTCAAGAACATAGATGATCAATCCATCTATCATACTTTGTCGCGTATAAAATACTAAAAAACCGCGAAATAGGTGATTTTTTCACTAAAAATCGGGTGAACGTAAATACGAAGGTAAAAGGTAGAAGGTTTTTCGTGTCCGGGCTACTCGGGAGGGCGAGTATCCGACCCCATAATCTAATGTACGCAGTCCAGCAGGATTACTCCCAGGCTGTTTCCAACTCTTCCATGGCCACCACTAAATATTCGTCCTAGACGAGATTCGAACTTGAGACCTCATGCAAAGAACTCATGATAGTTAAGGGGCGAAGATGGTATGGGGCAGGGGGGCCGGGCGCCCCCGGTGGATTTTTTTTTCAGTGTAAAAATTTTGGGTTTTTCGACTTTGCCCCCGGTGGATTTTTTTTTTTTGCCCCCAAACCTACATATTTTGCCCCAAAACCTTCAAATTTTGCCCCAAATTCTCCAACTTTTGCCCCAAAATCTTCAAATTTTGCCCCAAAATCTTCAACTTTTGCCTAAAAATCTTCAAATTTTGTCCAAAAAAATTGAACCCCTTAAATTTTTTTTTTTACCCCCGGTGAAAAAAATCCTAGTTTCGCCTCTGTGTTAGGCTCGATTATCTAATCATATTCATTAATGTAAATCAACCTCTTCACAGTACTAAATATTATTAATTTTCATAATTAGACACATGTTAGATGAGGAACTAATAAGGCGATGACAAAAGGGTACTATGACCCCAACATGGGATGAATGATGAAAGAAATCGCCAGAAGGATCTAAGAGATGGTGAAGAAAGGCGACAGTGATGAAATGGGGCTGGAAAGGAAAGTAGATATCAAGTATGATGGTGTAAAATTAAGAAAATACCATTTAAGAATTAAATAATGTCATGAACAGTGAATAGTTTTGATTTATATATATATATATATATATATATATATATATATATATATATATATATATATATATATATATATATGGATTATTTATTATAAGTAGTTAACTTTAATGGAAAATTTTGACCAAAAACTATTGTTAATGGGATTTACATCATATCATTATTAAAAGAGTTTTGCTAACGTATACCCTTGTCGCGTACGTTAAAGAACATTTAATTAACTCGGAATTTCTTAAAATATGAGAATTCACATTTAATAATCAATAATTTAATTTAATAGTTACCATTTTTACGCGTGTATTAAAATGAAAATTATGATAATTAAAAATATTTCGTGTATTATAACATATGTCGCGGAGTATAGATTACCAAGACCGTTATTAATATTGAAATTATTGTTTGTTGGGCTTGTATGTTTTTAAACAATAAAGGGATGGTCACACGTTGCTAGGTCCAAATGATGGCACAATCATCCATTCATAGAAATGAATAATTAAATTTGGAGAACTCTAAATAAACATCAAAAAATGAAAATGCGAGAAAACAATATATAAAGTAATTTTAGAGAAATATTCATTTGAATTCATAAATTAAGTTGAGATCAAAGGAACCAATGAGAGCGTGACATGTGGCGCGAAATCACATGTGATTGAAAAAAATTCCAAACAATATTTTCTTTTAGAATTATTATTTTTTTTTCGAAATTTTTTTTTTGAAATTTTTTTCTCAAATTTTTTTCTACAATCACATGTGATTGGATTTGATATGCATAATCACATGTGATTGACATGCATAATCATATGTGATTGGATTAACATGCATAATCACATGTGATTGACATGCAGAATCACATGTGATTATAAAAAAAATTTCGAAAAAAAATAATTTCAAAAAAAAAAGAATTGCGAAATTTTTTTTTTTGAAATTTTTTTGTTTTTTAATTTTTTTTTTCCAATCACATGTGATTTTCGCGCCACATGTCGCGCTCTCATTGGTCCCTTGGATTTCAAGCAAATTAATGGATGCAAGTAATTACAACTCAGTAATTTTAACTGCTTAACTTATTTGAAGTGTAGAATTAATTGAAAACAGCCTGAAAAAGTTGAGGAAGTAGTAATTTTTAAAAATATTATTTTACTTCTTACATAATTTATACTAAATGGTTATAAATGAGTATGATTTGTTCATTATGCATAAGAATTACACTGTAAATAAAAACAAAAAATAGAAAATGCGTTTACAAAAAAAAGTGAATTCATTTCCTAATAACACGAAAAGAAGGTATCAAACCTTTATTAAAAACGAAAAAGTCATCTAGTGTGAACACATGAATAAAAACGACAATAACTTAAATTAATGTCATCGCTTCAGGTATCTTTTAGTATATAGTGTTTACATGTGTTTTGTTTGTACTTTTTTTTTTAATTGATAGAGTATAAATTGTTACATCAACATAAAAAGTTAACGCTTTGAAAATAACTTATATATATTTTATAAATTAAATACATATATACATTTTCATTTTGAAATAGTGTTTTACTGTAGCAAAGTTTTTTTACTGTAGCAAATAGTGATTTTCGAAAACACTGTAGCTTTTCGGGTACTGTAGTAATTCGAACATACTGTAGCAAATTAGTGTTTTACTGGTTCATCTTAAACGTTTTAGTTAACTTATCTAAATATCAATCGAATCAATAATCGAATGTTACTATCGTTTACTAAATAACTTGAAATCATATATATTCAAATAGATATATAAACCAATAAGTTTAGTGTACGGTATCATGCAATTAAAACTTTGTTACGTTTTCAAGTTATAGTATATATATGTATCTATTTACATATAATGGTTCGCGAATCGTTGAGAACAACCGAAGGGTACTTGAATAGTTCAAAAATTTTGAGATTCGGTTTTACAGACTTTGCTTATCGTGTCAGAAACGTTAAATCATTTAAAGATAAAGTTTAAATTTGGTCAAAAATTTTCGGGTTGTCACAGTACCTACTCGTTAAAGAAATTTCGTCCCGAAATTTGAGTGAGGTCGTCATGGCTAACAATAAAAATGTTTTCATGACGAATATGAGTTGGTAAATAGAATTTTATCACCATTGAATAATACGGATAAAACAATCCGATTACTCGAAGCGTGTGAGAGAAGTTATCGTAATAGAGTGAAATGGAGAATAGAGATTCGTCTTATCTCTTGATGTAGTAACGATTGATTTCTGGAATTTAAGGAATAGAAAATCTTCATAATTTAAATAAGATTTGATTCTTCAGAATTTAAGAAAATTAGGATTTTCTTTGATTAAATGCGTAATCGGCCTCGATTGCTATGTCTGATATTTTGAATCAAAGTTGAAGAATGTACAGTGTAACATATTAATTGCGAACTTATCTATTTCCCGGGTATTACCTACCCGTTAAAGATTTCACAATTAATACTTTGTATAAAAGAATTTTTATTACCGTCTTTATGAAAATATATGTATGTATATTTTCTTCAGATGTAACACAGATTTAATGAGTTAATATCATATTAAGCTCATTTAATTTTCGGCTTGACTTAGAAATGATTAAACTCTAAAACATTAAAGATTACATAATCTTTGCGGAGTATTTCGCTAATGTAATCGATACTTCATTATTTATTCTTATTCCTCGGTGAAGGATGTTGATGCTCGTGGAATTTTTTTGTGAACCTTACAAGGCACAGATGATGTTTTCTGGAAAGTTTCGAGTACATCGAAAATGAAAATGTAAAATCAATTATGTAATTGAATAATACACTTGGTTTATTATGAAATGGAATTCATTAAGTTGAAACAGAGATTGTAGTTAACAATGGTTAAGTTGTTAAGGAAGGATGTACATCATTGCATATTAGTAATATGAACTAACCGAGTAGTACCTACCAGTTAAGATTCACACGTAATAGCTTAGTACGAAAAGATTTATTTTGATTTCAAAATTCATATATATTAAATATACATAAAATTTCTTCAGGGGAAACGAGTTAATACTTCATCGGTTAATGTTGCTGGTATTTCTTGGTAACTACGATGCGTATGACGTTGATGTTCAAGGTACATATTGTGATGTTGAGGCTTGCGGTGCGGATGTTGTTGGTGGAGGTAATGGTACTGTTGGTGTTGTTGTCGGTGGTACTGTTGATGCCGGTGATTCTGCTGGTGCTTGTAACCTTTGCACCATATTCTCCAAAGCCACTACCCGAGCGCGAAGCTCGTTGACTTCTTCTACTACACCGGGATGATTGGCGGTTCGGACGAGCGGATGAAAAAGATCCAGAATTTGAGAGATTATATGATCATGACGAGATATTCTGGACATGAGAGAGAAAATGGTATTACGAACAGGTTCGCCGGTAAGTGCTTCAGGTTCTTCGCCAAGAGGGCAATGTGGTGGATGGAAGGGATCGCCTTCTTCTTGTCTCCAATAATTAAGTAGGCTACGAACCCATCCCCAATTCATCCAGAATAGATGATGGCTAATTGGTTGATCCATTCCGGTTACACTGTCTTCGGAATTCAGGTGAATATCCATATCGGAATAGCTGTCAGAGTTTAAGGAATTTGAACTAGATACGGGATCCATCTTGTATAATTAGGGAGATGATTTTTGATATGAATTAGATTATAGAATTTAATTTGGTATTCTTCAATACATAATTTACATATGTATATATAATACCAAATTCCATAAATCACGAAGAAATTTTCGGAAGATGTCAGGAAAAGTTTACAGTAACAGATACGCTAAGATAAGAATTTTGTCTATACACTATTCATGCAATCAATGCAGTAAAACGTGTCTAGACTAGGAATGATAAGCAGGTAATTTTCGACAAGAATTGATAAGCAAAACTTTTGACATGCAGACACATTCGAAGTCCAGACTTACTAATGCATCCTAACAACTATCAGTTAGACACACTCATGCAAGACCTGGTTCGCTAGGATCAACGCTCTGATACCAACTGTGACGATCGCTCCAAATTCATATGGACGAACACGTCATTCATCAATTTCATTGCGAGGTATTTGACCTCTATATGATACGTTTTGTAAACATTGCATTCTTTTGAAAATGCACACCATAAATGAATATTTAAATCAAAGATTTTTAACATCTGATGATTTCTACATATAGACAATCACCATAAATAATAGTTTACAACAGTACTTCCGTTGACAATGCAGTCAAAATAAGATACATCATGATGATTTGGTGAATGCAACGTTTTCTTGAAAAATATGCCATGTAAGACTCCATGCACATAGCTTGTCTAACATATAAGCAAACAGTGGAAGACTTCTAGGGAACCTGAGAATAAACATGCTAACAAGTGTCAACACAAAGGTTGGTGAGTTCATAGTTTTAATGTTTTGCATAATCTGTACATAAAGGTGGATCACAAGATTTCAGTTGTTTCATCCAGAAACGTTTATCAAAATATTCTACAAGATTGAGCACCCTGGTAACTAAGCTTTAACGTTATGATAAGTATCCCTGTTTTAACATACACGCAACCAACATGTACAATACACGCAAACCAATGTGTACTAAACTCAAATAGCATACGTCTGTTTTATAGTCCAGGCTAGGGTTTCTATACCTGGAACAGACGGGGATGTCAAGCCCTATGGATCCATATACAACTACTCGCGCCCACCAGTTCTTATAACCGGAAGTTACTAGTTACCAAAGCTAAGGGATTTTCGGTTCAAACTTGTTGTAGAATTAACTATGTACTTGTGTCCATTGCGTTTAAAATAAAGTGCATGTATTCTCAGCCCAAAAATATAGATTGCAAAATCAATTAAAAAGGGAGCAAATGAAACTCACCTTAGCAGCACATAAAGTTGTTCACCAAAACGTGACTGTAACTCGGATTACCAAATAATCGTAGATCTCAACCTAGAGAACATATGTTGGTCAATAAATGTCTATCAAGCTAGGTCAGGTCATAGTATATCACAATCCTAATGCTCGAGATCGACATACAAAAGTTATCCAAAGTCGTTCAAAAAGTCAATTTTGACAATAGTTCACAAAACATGATGTACCTTATATAAGGATTCATTTACTCGGTTGGTAATATTCAAAAATCCATTTTATCAATCTCGTAAACAAGTTGTTTAAATATTAATTGCAGATTCAAAAGCAATTCCAATTAACGTCAATCATAATTCAGTTGGTCATATCTTTTAATCCGTTCATCGAAACTATTCGATATCTAAATGAAAAGTTATTGATTTTTCGTTAGCTTTCCAAAAACATGCATATCATATATCTTTTTCCAGTAATATATGTATTTAATTCATGATTCATTATAAACTGTTTAACGGCAAAATTTAGCATACAAGCATACATAAATATATATACTCGAGCACTAGACATGGATACACAATTAATATATAAAAGATAAGATATGAATGCTCACGTATCAATATTGAGATTCAATTTTGCAGGAAAGTAAATAGACGCAACAGAGATGATAAACACTAGGTTTGACTTGCGAACAATACCCATGAATATTACCCATAACCTCCATAGCAATAACCCATAATTTCCTTAGCTCTATCCCGCTCGAAAAACTATTTTGAAAGTGACATGCTCATGACCTCGTCGTAGTATTTTATGTATAATACTAATTAATAATAATACTACTAATAATATTAAGATTAATAATAATATTAATCTTAATAATAATAATAATAATAATAATAATAATAATAATAATAATAATAATAATTATTATTATTATTATTATTATTATTATTATAAATATAATAGAGAGATTGAGACGAGAGATATAAGTAAATTAAACTGGTACCAGACTTCGCGTTTTATAGCATCTGGCCTGAAAAAGTACCCCATGCGATCGCATGGGATTTGTGCTTCAAGGCCATGCGATCGCATGACACCCTGGGACAGCTCACAATTAATTAACTTCTAGTTTGTCGACATATTTTTATATTATATATAATATATTTAATTTATATAATTAATTATATATTATATTAAATTCAAGTGCATAGTTGACTTGTAATTTTTGTTCCGATAAGTCGTACGTCGTCACTCAACTTATATCCCGGTTTCGGTTTTTCGAGTGTCCCTTCGTACGCTGAGAAAACTTGTAATTTACATTTTAGGACACGTACCTTTGTCAAAATATATCCTTTAATTATCCCTAAATTATATCACTCAAAGTGTATCTTAAACTTTCGAGTGTTTTGGTCATTTACTTCTATAAATCATTGTCTCGCAGTATATACATATACATATATACATTTTCATTTTGAAATAGTGATTTTCGAAAACACTGTAGCTTTTCGGGTACTGTAGTAATTCGAACATACTATAGCAAATTAGTGTTTTACTGGTTCATCTTAAACGTTTTAGTTAACTTATCTAAATATCAATCGAATCAATAATCGAATGTTACTATCGTTTACTAAATAACTGAAAATCATATATATTCAAATAGATATATAAACCAATAAGTTTAATGTACGGTATCATGCAATTAAAACTTTGTTACGTTTTCAAGTTATAGTATATATATGTATCTATTTACATATAATGGTTCACGAATCGTTGAGAACAACCGAAGGGTACTTGAATAGTTCAAAAATTTTGAGATTCGGTTTTACAGACTTTGCTTATCGTGTCGGAAACGTTAAATCATTTAAAGATAAAGTTTAAATTTGGTCAAAAATTTCCGGGTTGTCACAAAGAGTCAACTACAAGAATTGTTAGACCAAGGATTTATTCGACCGAGTTCATCGCCTTGGGTCGCACCTGTTCTGTTCGTTAAGAAGAAGGACGGATCATTTCGTATATGTATCGACAACCGCAAGCTGAACAAGTTGACGATCAAGAATCGATATCCTCTCCCAAGGATTGATGATTTATTTGATCAACTTCAAGGATCGAGCATTTATTCGAAGATTGATTTACGGTTCGGCTATCACCAATTGAGGGGAAGGAAGAAGATGTGCCTAAGAATGCATTCCAAACTCGGTATGGTCATTATGAGTTCCTTGTAAGATCCATGAATACAACATCTTATGAACCGAATGTGCAAGCCGTATCTAGACAAATTTGTTATTGTATTCAGAGATGATATCTTAATCTATTCAAAAAGCGAAAAAGAGCACGAACAACACCTTCGACTCGTGCTTGAACTCTTGAGACAAGAACAACTCTATTACAAATTCTCCAAGTGTGAATTTTGGCTAAAAGAAGTTCAGTTTCTAGGTCGTGTTGTAAGCGATTAAGGTATTAAATTCGATCCTGCAAAAATCGAAGCCATTAGTAATTGGGAAACCCCCACTACTCCTACTCATATTCGTCAATTTTTAGGCCTCGTCGGTTATTATTGTAGATTCATCGAAGATTTCTCTTTGGTTGCACATCCTTTAACCGCGTTAACTCACAAAGGAAAGAAATTCGTTTGGGCGTCCAAACAAGAGACGACGTTCCAAACCTTAAAGAAAAAGTTAACCACCGCTCCTATCTTATCTCTTCCTGAAGGCAATGATGAATTTATTGTATATTGCGATGCCTCGAAATATGGTTTTGGGTGTGTATTGATGCAATAAAAGAAAGTTATTGCTTATGCCTCTCGATAGTTGAAAATTCACGAACGAAACTACACGACACACGATCTCGAAGTTGGAGCCATTGTCTTTGTACTCAAATTGTGGAGACACTATCTTTACGGAACCAAAAGTACCATCTTCACCGACCACAAAACCCTCCAACACATTTTTGATCAAAAACAACTGAATATGAGGCAACGACGGTGGATCGAAACATTGAACGATTACGATTGTGAACTTCGTTACCATCCCGGGAAGGCAAATATAGTAGCCGATGCCTTGAGCTGAAAGGAAAGAATGGAACCTCTTCGTGTCGGAGCCCTAAACATCACCATCCACACAAATCTTAATAGACAAATCCGTGTAGCCCAAGATGAGGCTCTCAAAGATGCAAATATTTCTCGCGAACGCTTGAACGTTCTCGTCTCTCGATTCAAGGTTAAAGAGACCGGACTCCGATATTTCGCCGGAAGAATTTGGGTGCCTAGTTATAGGGATTTATGAAGCCTTATTCTAGACGAAGCCCATAAGTCAAGGTATTCGATTCATCCCGGGGCCGGTAAGATGTACCACGATCTCAAAGAACAATATTGGTGGCCGAACCTTAAAAAGGATATTGCTACTTATGTTGGAAAGTGTTTAACTTATTCCAAGGTCAAAGCCGAACATCAAAGGCCATCCGGGTTACTTCAACAACCCGAAATCCCGCAATGGAAGTGGGAAAGAATAACGATGGACTTTATCACGAAACTACCAAAAACGGTAGGCGGTTATGATACCATTTGGGTTATTATTGACCGTCTCACCAAATCCGCTCACATCCTAGCCATGAAAGAAACCGATAAAATGGACAAACTTGCACAACTGTACATAAAGAAAATTATATCCCGTCACGGTGTACCCTTATCAATTATTTTCGACCGAGATGGTCGTTTCGCTTCTAGATTTTGGGGTTCCTTACAAGAATCCTTGGGAACACGTTTAGACATGAGTACCGCATATCACCCACAAACCGACGGATAAAGCGAACGCACGATTCAAGCCTTGGAAGACATGTTACGAGCTTGTGTTATTGACTTCAGAAAATCTTGGGAAAAGCATTTGCCTCTAGCCGAATTCTCTTACAACAATAGTTACCACTCGAGTATTAACGTTGAACCTTTCAAAGCTTTATATGGCCGCAAATGTCATTCTCCTATTTGTTGGGCCGAAGTGGGTGATAAAAAAATCAACAGACCCGAACTCGTCCATGAAACAACCGAGAAGATTGTTCAAATCCAAGAAAGGCTCAAGACGGCCCGTAATCGTCAAAAGAGCTATGCTGACATTAGACATAAAGATCTCGAATTCCAAGTGGGTTACAACGTAATGTTAAAAGTCGCACCTTGGAAAGGTGTAATCCGTTTCGAAAAGCGTGGAAAGCTAAATCCGCGATATATTGGTCCTTTTGAAATCTTGGAGCGTGTTGGACCCGTTGCTTACCGTTTAGATTGTAACGACCCTGGATTTTTCCAACGTATAATTATTAATAAGTATTATTAATGCTTGCGTTTTAATAAATATATTCTTATACATTTTACTTGTTACCGTACTTGACTTTAAATGTCCCGATTCGACTTTTCGACACGTGCTTTTCATGAATAATATTTCGAATATTATTTACGTACATAATTAATTATTATTAATTATTTTTAATTAACTAATGTAAGTAGTTAATTACTTGGGCTTTTTATTAATTTGTTGCATACTTGAACATGGGCTTATATTATTGGACTTAGAAGCCCACCCTACTTTTCTTAATGGACTACTAGTAAGCCCACTTTTATGTTAATGATTCTTTAAGACTAAACAAGGTTAATTAAGCTAAGTGAGGAGACAAATGTTTCAAGCATGCATGCACCTCTTTCCCATATCTTTAACTTATACGCCTTCCTAGCATACACCAAGCTCCCATACATGAAAGATGGAACTTGACTACCCCCTTTTGGAGCCCTCTTGACCGTCGGCCATAATGGGTGGGGAGGGAGATTCAATTTCTTTTTTTTTTGTTACTTATAGACTAGCTTTACTTCATTCCTCACACACCTCATTCTTACACTACTTTCACTCTTATTTTTTCTCTCTAACTTGTAAGTAACAACTTTATTTTTCTTCTTCTTTTTTCTTTAAAAATCACCAAGTATCGTCATCAAGTTACTAGTTTGTTGTTTGTTGTTAAAGATCAAACTTTCTGGTTTGTGTCTTCATGAATCTTGCTACTTCCATCTTTGTTTGATGAAGAACAAAGAACAAGGATCTAAGTTCCTATAACTTATGGTTCTACACTTAAAATGTTCTAAAGATCTAAAGCTCACAAGCTTTAAAGATCTTACTTGTGTTCATGCTTTGTAAACTTAATATTTATTTTCTTAAAGATCCAAGTTTTGGCTTGAATCTTCTTAAGTTTGAAACAAGCATGAACTTGTTACTTGTAACTTTAGTTTATTTCTTTCTTTTGTAAGTATTTCAATTAGTGATCTATTTAATATTGGTTAAGTATTACTAGTTAAACTTGATCTCATTATTCTTGAAACTAAAGTTAAACTTTGTAAGTTCAAGAACATGGAAGTTTAACTTTCTAGTTATAACTTCATACGCTTATGTTAGATCTAAGTTTCTATAGCTTATGGTCTTCCAATTTTATTGTAAACAAAAGCTTATGAGCTAAAATACATTCTACAAGATTAAAATCTAAGTTTCATAACTTATGGTTTTATTAAAGTGAAGATCCAAGTTCTATAACTTGGGATTTAACTTAAGAATACTAGATCTAGACTTTCTAGTCTAGGATCTTCAAGATCTAACTAAGATCTAAGTTCAACAACTTAAGATCTTGTTTATTTAGTTTACTTTCAAGTTTGTAGCTTAATATTACTATTAGAACTCATGTATGTGTCGGATCTAAGATCTTAATGTAACTTTGGTTCATCAACCTACTTGCAACCCTTAAATGAGTTGAGCTACATATCTTAGACATACACAAGTGTTATGATGGTCAAACCTTTGTTAATATGATGCAAACACATCAACGAGTTGTACACTTGAAGCTATAGGCATCAAGGATGAGAACCATGATGAGCATCAAACACCAAAAACCCATCAGAGCACTTTGTTTACTGTTTTCTGGGTCTGATCAGGTCACCTGGGCTACTGTAAAGTTGTTTTCCAGTTATTTCGGTTCGATTAGATGATTTTCCATTTAGGCCTCGTCTTAATCCGAGTTACGGTTTAGGATTTATAGCCTTCCGAAAGTCACTACACCCTTGTAACGTTGTGCTGAAATTCCTGACATACTTGCACTTAAACCATCACCACGGTTAAACGAAGACGAGTTTAGTTCTAGAAATAGGTCAGCAACTAGGGGACTCATATACGGAGCCATGTCCACTGGTCTCACCTCATTTCAGTTTGTATAGAGGTCGTGGCAACTGAACGAAATCAGCCTTTGTTTCGAACTCTATTCTTGATTGAAATTTACTTTACACATTTTGATTAATGATGAATGATGATGATACTTAAGACTTAATTTAAATACTTTTAAACCTTTGGGAATGATTTACTGACTTAGTAACTTTTGACTTAGGTTGAGGACCTTTCGGACCAACTACTTGCTTACTTATCTCGTACCGACTTTTCTACTTTTCACTGTGAGTTATAGCATCCCTTTTTACTTTGACTATTTTGGGAATGAGAATACATGCGCATTTTATGTTTTACATATTAGGCACGAGTACTTAAACTTTATATATGTGTGGGTTATACAACGGCATAAAATTTCCCCTTAGCTCGGTAACGTTTAGTCATTGGTCTGTGAACAGGTGAACGCGAATCTTAGATATGGATCCATAGGGTTTGACATCCCCACTCGGGCTAGTAGCACTAGCATTTAATGGGTGTTTAATACTTTGTAAACTTATGCACTCACCAAGTGCACTTTTAAGGGGTGATATTACGTTAAGTTAGTTACCAAGTACCCACGGTTGAACATAAACTTTTCATACTGTTTTGAAACACTGAAATCTTGTGGCCTACCTTATATTACTATTATACTTAAACTATAGCTCACCAACATCCGTGTTGATGTTTTTAAGCATGTTTTCTCAGGTGCTTAGAGGTTTGATTGCTTCCGCTGTTGTAGTATTGCTGTGTAGACACCCGCTGCTTCTGTTAGAGATGTCTCTGCATGACACATTTATTTTGCATTCAAACTATATTACTTTTGAAACAATGAATTTGTAATAACCATAGGGTCACGTACTATTATTATTGCCTTCTATTCGTAGAAGCACTCTATCGTATGTTAAACATTTGACGTTGGTTATGACGTCACCTTTTCTTATGAATGCAAACTTATTTTAAAACAGCATATAGTGTTTGACCTTGTAATGATCCTGTTATTGATGATCCGTACACGTTAATTTTGTGTGGGGCATCACATTTGGTATCAGAGCATTGGTTGTAGGGAATTAGGTTGCATTAGTGAGTCTAGATCGGACCGAGTAGGATTCACTAATAGGACTAATCTACAACTTGCTAGTTTACTTGTTTCTGCAGAACTTGCTGCATGCTGCTGCTTACTTTTACTGCTATATTTCATATACTGCTACTTGTTTTCACTACCGCATGCTACTATCTGCTTTCGATCGCATGATACTTGTTATTATTGCCATGTTATTTATTGCTATAGATGATCTAGACTGTCGTAGTTACTTTGCCTAATACGTGCTTGCTATATGACTTACTGACATGGAAAAAGTTATTTTTCCTTGTTCAGATGTCAGATATCCCGCCCATCATCATTGACTTGGACAGCAACTCAGATTCATCTGTTGCCTCGCCTGCAGCAGCTGCCGACTCACAGATCCTGTCATCGCTACCCTCCAGTGACTCTGGCGATTCATCCTCTGGGGACAGTAGCCACGCACCTGACCTGATGATCATCTTAGATGGAGACGGGGACCTAGAGGAGATTCCAGCTCCACCTATCCTAGGACTCCCGGAGCCACAGCACCATTCTGGTGGTGCTGTGATTCCTGGGGAAAATGGGGATGGTCCTTTCCGCAATGAGCATGGACATTGGGCTAGACGCCTTCCTGATGGACGTGTCGTGCCGATCTCGGCTGGCAGATACCGACTTATGACTATCGGCCAGGCACATTCGCCTTCAGATGATTTTGACGACTCATCATCCGATGACTTCAGCGAGGAGGATTCCGATGAGGATTCCGACGAGGACCCTGAGGAGACGCCCGTGCAGCCGCCCTCTACCCCGCTGAAGAAGTGGTATCGTTTCGATGGTACTGTTATTCCAGGGGTTAACGGAGGTAGATCGTTCATTAACGCACATGGACTGAGGGTTAGGGTCACCGCCCGCAAGCAGGTAGTGCCTTACCCTGCCAATCCATTCGTGCGTAAGGCTTCCCATTACGCACCGTCTACTTCTGGTGCTGGACCATCTACACCACCAGCTCCCCCAACATCATATGCACCACCAGCTCCATCTGTACCATCTGCACCGACTGCCCCACCAGCATCCCCCGTCGTCGAGGAACCGAAGAGGGAAGTGCATATCCTCCTTGCTCAAGTAACTGAGCTCGAGGACCAGGTGTCCCACATGATGGAAATCCTTTACCCACCGTCACCATAGGGCTATTGTATTAGATTTCTTTATGTAATCCCGTTTGTAGTTTCATGTTTTACTCATGTACTGTACGAACCGTATGCGGATGTATGTCACTTTCTTATTTAATGAATGGAACTTGGTGTTGTTTAATTTCTGTACGGTGTTCTATTTACGTTATTGTATGATGATTTTGTAGTATCTGTATCTAGTTGCATTACCTAATTAACATGCGATGTGTTGATTCCATGTTGGTTACCATATGCTGCATTATTATATTGAATGCTGGATTTTGACTTAAGTCAAAATTTCTGTTTCGAAGATTAATGGCAAACGGAAGATCAACGCCCACATCAGCACAGATTGAGGAAATGATAACTGAACGAATAGCCGCAGCAATTGCGAATGTCAACCCCCAAGCTCCACCTGTTAACCAGCACGATCATAATGTTGTACCTATAAGGAATTTCAAAAACTGCAAGCCCTACAATTTTAGTGGTACTGAGGGGCCTGTTGGACTGACGAGGTGGTTTGAGAAATTGGAAGCTGTGTTCCGTGTGAGCAACTGCTCAGAAATGAACAAGACTAAGTATGCCTCCTGTACACTGTCGAACGGCGCTTTAACCTGGTGGAACACACTTTCTCAGGCTAAGGGTATTGACGAGGCTTATGCTACACCGTGGGAGGAATTTAAGGGGGCTATGATCGAGGAGTACTACCCCAGAACGGGGATTCATAAAATGGAAGCTGAGTTTTGGGAGTTGAAGGTTGTAGGAACCGATCTCGACGGTTATAACCGAAGGTACTTGGAACTAGCTTTGATGTGTCCCACGATGGTTACCCCGGAATTTAAGCAAATGGAACGGTATTTGTGGGGACTTCCCAAGTCCATCCAAGGAAATGTCACCTCTTCAAAACCAGCTGATGTCCCCGAAGGTATGCACATGGCGCACACCCTGATGAGGTAGCCAATGGAAAACTTGAAAAATTTGACCAAATTAGCCGAGGAGGTATTATCAACATAGCTGGTGTGGATTTCGAGATTGACTTGATACCCATCAAATTGGGAAGTTTTGATGTGATTGTCGGTATGGACTGGTTGACCAAGGTAAGGGCCGACATTATCTGTGGAGATAAAGCTATTCGTATACCACACGGAGATGGTGAGCCACTGATTATTTACGGAGAGAGATGTAACTCGAAGCTGAACCTCGTTAGTTGCATGAAAGCACAAAAGATCATGAAGAAAGGACGTCTTGCTGTTTTAGCACATGTGAAAACATTAGAAACCGAGGTGAAGAGCGTGGATGATGTACAAATTGTGAACGAATTTCCCGATGTCTTTTCAGAAGAATTGCATGGATTACCGCTAATGAGAGCAGTAGAGTTTCAGATCGATTTAGTGCCAGGAGCTGCACCTGTAGCTCGCGCACCTTATCGACTCGCACCTTCCGAAATGCAAGAGTTGCAGAGCCAACTACAAGAACTGCTAGACCGTGGATTTATCCAACCAATTTCTTCGCATTGGGGCGCACCTATTTTATTTGTGAAGAAGAAGGATGGATCTTTTTGCATGTGTATCGACTACCGCAAACTCAACAAATTGACGATCAAGAATCGGTATCCCCTTCCCCGAATTGACGATCTTTTCGATCAGCTGCAAAGATCAAGCGTTTAATCTAAGATCGATTTGCGATCAAGTTATCACCAGTTGAGGGTGAAGGAGAGTGATGTGATGAAAACTGCGTTCAGAACCCGTTATGGTCACTATGAGTTTCTCGTGATGCCATTCGATTTAACCAATGCACCTGCCGTGTTTATGGATCTCATGAATCGTGTATGCAAGCCATACCTAGATAAGTTCGTTATCGTCTTCATAGATGATATACTCACCTACTCCAAAAGCGAAGAAGAACATGAGCAACATCTTCGAATAGTGTTGGAACTCTTGAGACAAGAGAAACTTTATGCCAAACTCTCCAAGTGTGAGTTTTGGTTGAAGTAAGTCCAATTCCTGGGTCATATTGTGAGCGATCAAGGTATCAAAGTTGATCCCACAAAGATCGAAGCTATCAGCAAGTGGGAAACCCCCACTACTCCGACTCATATCCGCCAATTTTTAGGTCTCGTCCGTTACTACCGAAGATTTATTGAAGGTTTCTCTCTGATTGTGCGTCCTTTGTCCGCGCTAACTCACAAAGGGAAGAAGTTCGTTTGGGAAACCGAACACGAATCAACATTTCAAACCTTGAAGCAGAAATTGACCACCACACCTATCTTATCACTTCCCGAGGGCAGTGACGATTTCGTCGTATACTGCGATGCCTCGAAAAATGATTTTGGTTGCGTATTGATGCAAAGAACGAAGGTCATTGCTTATGCTTCTCATCAACTGAAGATTCACGAGCGAAACTACACTACTCATGATCTTGAACTTGGAGCCATTGTTTTTGCGCTCAATTATGGAGACACTATCTTTATGGAACTAAAAGTACTACCTTCACCGACCACAAAAGCCTCCAACACATATTCAATCAGAAACAACTGAACATGAGACAGCAACGATGGATCGAGATGCTGAACGACTATGATTGTGAACTTCATTACCACCCTGGCAAGGCCAATGTTGTAGCCGACGCTTTGAGCCAAAAGGAGAGGATGGTACCTCTTCATGTCCGCGCCCTGAACATCACCATTCATTCGAATCTCAACAGCCAGATCCGAGTAGCCCAAGATGAGGCTCTCAAAGAGGAGAATATTTCTCATGAACACTTGAACATTCTCATCTCTCGATTCGAGGTTAAGGGGACTGGACTCTGATACTTCGCCGGAAGAATTTGGGTGCCTAGTTATGGGGATTTGCGAAGCCTCATTCTAGATGAAGCCCACAAGTCAAGATATTCGATTCATCCAGGAGCCGGTAAACTGTACCACGATCTCAAGGAACAGTATTGGTGGCCAAATCTTAAGAAGGATGTTGCAACTTATGTTGGAAAGTGTTTGACTTGCTCGAAGGTTAAGGCCGAACATCAGAGGCCATCTGGGTTACTTCAGCAATCGAAAATCTCACAATGGAAGTGGGAAAGGATAACAATGAACTTCATCACGAAACTACCAAAGACGGTGGACGGATACAATACCATATGAGTTATCATTGATCGTCTTACCAAGTCTGCACACTTCTTAGCCATGAAAGAAACGGATGCGATGGAGAGACTCGCTCAACTATACATAAAGGAAATTGTATCTCGTCATGGTGTATCCTTATCGATTATTTCAGACCGAGATGCCCGTTTTGCTTTCAGATTTTGGCGTTCTTTGTAAGAAGCCTTGGGGACTCGTCTCGACATGAGTACTGCGTATCACCCACAGACCGACGGACAAAGCGAACACACGATTCAGACTTTGGAGGACATGTTGCGTGCTTGTGTTATTGATTTCGGAAAGGCTTAGCCGAATTCTCTTACAACAACAGTTATCATTCAAGTATTAATGCCGTACCTTTCGAAGTGTTGTATGGCCGCAAATGCAGTTCTCCTATTTGTTAGGCCAAAGTAGGCGAAAAGAAAATCACCGGACCCGAGCTAGTCCATGAAACAACCGAGAAGATTGTCCAAATTCAAGCGAGACTCAAGACAGCCCGTGATCACCAAAATAGTTATGCTGACCTAAATGTAAAGACTTTGAATTCAACGTGGGTGACCGTGTAATGTTGAAGGTCGCACCTTGGAAAGGTGTAATTCATTTTGGAAAACGTGGGAAGTTAAACCCACGATACATTGGTCTTTCGAAATCTTAGAGAGTGTTAGACCCGTTTCTTACCGTCTGGACCTTCCGACTCAATTGAGCTCAGTTCATCCTACCTTCTACATATCGAATTTGAAGAAGTGTCTTGCTGAACCAGAACTTGTCATACCACTGGAAGAACTTACGAATGATGACAAACTCCACTTTGTGGAAGAACCTGTTGAGATTATGGACCGTGAGGTCAAAACTTTGAAACGCAACAAGATTCCGATCGTCCGAGTCCGATGGAATGCCAAACGAGGACCTGAGTTTACTTGGGAACGAGAGGATCAAATGATGCAGAAGTATCCTCACCTTTTCCCAACTCCTCCATCTACCTCAGCTTAAAATTTCGGGACGAAATTTTCTTTAACAGGTGGGTAATGTAACGACCCTGGATTTTTCCAATGTATAATTATTAATAATTATTATTAATGCTTGCATTTTAATAAATGTATTCTTATACATTTTACTTGTTACCGTACTTGACTTTAAATGTCCCGACTCGTCTTTTCAACACGTGCTTTTCATGAATAATATTTCGAATATTATTTACATACATAATTAATTATTATTAATTATTTTTAATTAACTAATGTAAGTAGTTAATTACTTAGGTTTTTTATTAATTTGTTGCATACTTGAACATGGGCTTATATTATTGGACTTGGAAGCCCACCCTACTTTTCTTAATGGACTACTAGTAAGCCCACTTTTATGTTAATGATTCTTTAAGACTAAACAAGGTTAATTAAGCTAAGTGAGGAGACAAATGTTTCAAGCATGCATGCACCTCTTTCCCATATCTTTAACTTATACACCGTCCTAGCATACACCAAGATCCCATACATGAAAGATGGAACTTGACTACCCCCTTTTGGAGCCCTCTTGACCGTCTGCCATAATGGGTGGGGAGGGAGATTCAATTTCTTTTTTTTTGTTACTTATACACTAGCTTTACTTCATTCCTCACACACCTCATTCTTACACTACTTTCACTCTTCTTTTTTCTCTCTAACTTGTAAGTAACAACTTTATTTTTCTTCTTCTTTTTCCTTTAAAAAATCACCAAGTATCATCATCAAGGTACTAGTTTGTTGTTTGTTGTTAAAGATCAAACTTTCTAGTTTGTGTCTTCATGAATCTTGCTACTTCCATCTTTGTTTGATGAAGAACCAAGAACAAGGATCTAAGTTCCTATAACTTATGTTTCTACACTTAAAATGTTCTAAAGATCTAAAGCTCACAAGCTTTAAAGATCTTACTTGTGTTCATGCTTTGTAAACTTAAGATTTATTTTCTTAAAGATCCAAGTTTTGGCCTGAATCTTCTTAAGTTTGAAACAAGCATGAACTTGTTACTTGTAACTTTAGTTTATTTCTTTCTTTTGTAAGTATTTCAATTAGTGATCTATTTAATATTGGTCAAGTATTACTAGTTAAACTTGATCTCATTATTCTTGAAACTAAAGTTAAACTTTGTAAGTTCAAGTACATGGAAGTTTAACTTTCTAGTTATAACTTCATACACTTATGTTAGATCTAAGTTTCTATAGCTTATGATCTTCCAATTTTGTTGTAAACAAAAGCTTATGAGCTAAAATACATTCTACAAGATTAAAATCTAAGTTTCATAACTTATGGTTTTATTAAAGTGAAGATCCAAGTTCTATAACTTGGGATTTAACTTAAGAACACTAGATCTAGACTTTCTAGTCTAGGATCTTTAAGATCTAACTAAGATCTAAGTTCAACAACTTAAGATCTTGTTTATTTAGTTTACTTTCAAGTTTGTAGCTTAATATTACTATTAGAACTCATGTATGTGTCGGATCTAAGATCTTGATGTAACTTTGGTTCATCAACCTACTTGTAACCCTTAAATGAGTTGTGCTACATATCTTAGACATACACAAGTGTTATGATGGTTAAACCTTGGTTAAAATGATGCAAACACATCAACGAGTGTACACTTGAGGCTATAGGCATCAAGGATGAGAACCGTGATGAGCATCAAGCACCAAGAACCCACCGGAGCACATTGTTTACTATTTTCTGGGTCTGATCAGGTCACCTGGGCTACTAGAAAGTTGATTTTTCAGTTATTTCGGTTCGAGTAGATGATTTTCTGTTTAGGCCTCATCTTAGTCCGAGTTACGGTTTAGGATTTATATCCTTACAAAAGTCACTACACCCTTGTAACGTTGTGCTGAAATTTCTGACCTACTCGCACTTAAACCGTCACCACGGAGCCATTACCACTAGGGGACTCATAAACGGAGCCATTACCACTAGTCTCACCTCATTTCAGTTTGTATAGAGGTCATGGCGACTGAACGAAGTCAGCCTTTGTTTCGAACTTTATTCTTGATTGAAACTTACTTTACACTTTTTGATTAATGATGAATGATGATGATGCTTAAGACTTAATTTACATACTTTTAAACCTTTAGGAATTATTTACTGACTTAGTAACTTTTGACTTAGGTTGAGGACCTTTCGGACCAACTACTTGCTTACTTATCTCGTACCGACTTTACTACTTTTCACTGTGAGTTATAGCATCCCTTTTTACTTTAACTATTTTGGGAATGAGAATACATGCGCGTTTTATGTTTTACATATTAGGCATGAGTACTTAAACTTTATAAATGTGTGGGTTATACAACGGCATACAATTTCCCCTTAGCTCGGTAACTTTTAGTCATTGGTCTTTGAACCGGCGAACGCTAATCTTAGATATGGATCCATAGGGTTTGACATCCCCACTCAGGCAAGTAGCGCTAGCATTTAACAGATGTTTAATACTTCGTAAACTTACGCACTCGCCAAGTGCACTTTTAGAGGGTGATATTACGTTAAGTTAGTTACCAAGTGCCCACGGTTGAACATATACTTTTCATACTGTTTTGAAACACTAAAATCTCGTGGCCTACCTTACATTACTATTATACTTAAACTATAGCTCACCAACATTCGTGTTGACATTTTTAAGCATGTTTTCTCAGGTGCTTAGAGGTTTGATTGCTTCCGCTGTTGTAGTATTGCTGTGTAGACACCCGCTGCTTCTGTTAGAGATGTCTCCGCATGACACATTTATTTTTCATTCAAACTATGTTACTTTTGATACAATGAATTTGTAATGACCATTGGGTCACGTACTATTATTATTGCCTTCTATTCGTAGAAGCACTCTATCGTATGTTAAACATTTGACGTTGGTTATGACGTCACCTTTTCTTATGAATGCAAACTTATTTTAAAACAACATATAGTTTGACCTTGTAATGATCCTATTGTTGATGATCCGTACACATTAATTTTGTGCGGGGCATCACATTTGGTATCAGAGCATTGGTTATAGGGAATTAGGTTGCATTAGTGAGTCTAGACCGGACCGAGTAGGATTCACTAATAGGATTAATCTACAACTTGCTAGTTTACTTGTTTCTGCGGAACTTGCTACATGCTGCTGCTTACTTTTACTGCTATATATCATATACTGCTACTTGTTTTCACTACTGCATGCTACTATCTACTTTCGATCGCATGATACTTGTTATTATTGCCATGTTATTTACTGCTATAGATGATCTAGACTGTCATAGTTACTTTGCCTAATACGTGCTTGCTATATGACTTACTGACATGGAAAAAGTTATTTTTCCTTGTTCAGATGTCGGATATCCCGCCCATCATCATTGACTTGGACAGCGACTCAGATTCATCTACCGCCTCGCCTGCAATTTCATTTCATCGAAAGTTGACAAGCATGCATACCATTTCATAATATATCCAACTATTAATGACTTAATAATATTCTTGATGAACTCAACGACTCGAATGCAACGTCTTTTGAAATATGTCATGAATGACATCAAGTAATATCTCTAAAATGAGCAAATGTACAGCGGAAGACTTCTTTCATACCTGAGAATAAGCATGCTTTCAAGTGTCAACCAAAAGGTTGGTGAGTTCATTAGTTTATCATAATCATTCATTTTCATCCTTTTAATAGACCACGAGATTTCATATATTGTCACGCGTAACTCGCGAATTAAAATTCATTCATATGGATTGAACACCTGGTAACTGACCTTAACAGGATGCATATAGAATATCCCCATCATTCCGGGACACTCATCGGACATGATAAATCGAAGTACTAAAGCAGTTCAAATTTTCTGACTGGGGTTTGTTAGTGCCTATAGATCTATCTTTAGGATTCGCGTCAATTGGTGGCAATTATAACACCAATTCTTAGGCTACCAAGCTAAAAAGGGGCATATTCAGTTTGATAATCCAACCATAGAATGCAGTTTCGATTACTTGTGTCTATTTCGTAAAGCATTCATAAAAGCATCGCATGTATTCTCAGTCCCAAAAATATATATTGTAAAAGCATTTAAAAAGGGAGCAAATGAAACTCACAATATAATATTTTGTAGTAAAAATATTCATACGACGAAACTGACCAATGCAGGGTTGGCCTCGGATTCACGAACCTATATCATTTGTATATATATTAAAACATATAATCGTAAGCGATTTAGTTCATATATTATATCTTAGTTTATATATATATATACATATATATATATATACATATATATATATATATACATATATATATATATATACATATATATATATATATATACATATATATATATATATATATATATATATATATATATATATATATATATATATATATATATATATATATAATTTGTATAAGTATTTAAATTGATTAGTATTTATATATTTATGTTAATATATATGTTTGATCAGTATTATATTAAAAATACCTAATTTGTTATATATGAATATTTATATAAAAATTGTTAATATGATTAGTACATAATTATATGTAGTATTACTTGTAACTATAATATTTATTTGGGAAAAAATAATATTAATAATAGTAATAAAAATTGTATTTGATTATAATGATAATGATAATATTAATTAAAGCAATACTGGTAATAATAAATATAGTAATTTTACTACTAATAATAGTTAGGATATTAATTTTAATGATATAATAATAATGATATTCATAATATTAATAATAATACTCATAATAATCTAATAACATTAATAATAATGATAATAATAATAATAATAATAATAATAATACAATATGATAATACTAATAATTTATAAAATGTTACTAATACTAATATTATTGATAATAATAATAAATTTTTTATTACTTTCGTAGTAATTATAATCATGATCATAATGATGATAATAATATTAAATGATAGTAATAACATAGTTAATACTTATAATAACAATAATGATAAGGATTATAATACTTATACATGTTAATAATAATAATAATAATAATAATAATAATAATAATAATAATAATAATAATAATAATAATTATAACACAATAATAACAATAATACTAATATTATTAATAATAATAATAATAATAATAATAATAATAATAATAATAATAATAATAATAATAATAATAATAATAATAATAATAATAATAATAATAATAATAATAATAATAATAATAGTAAAAATAATAAAAGGCTACCTTTAAGAATCGAGCCCTAAAAAAATAACTGCCATCAACAAGGCTCGAACCCAAGACCTGTCGTTAAACCTAAACACCAATTAACCATTCCTCCATCCTATCATTTCTGTTTTATAATCCTTCTAATTATTTATAACCCATACGATTCTGTTATGCTTCTTCTCCAAAACCATTCGCTCAATTTGGTTATCCAGAGACTAACACAAGGTTGATTTTAGGACTAATAACAAAACAGAAATAATCGGTATAGGGGTGTTCACAAGTAACAATCAGAAGGAGAAAGAAGAAAAAAAATAATAAAATAAAAGAAAAACAGATGCAGCAACTTCGTGAAGAACTCGACAATCAAATTCGAATTTTGATAACGTTTTAAATGAAAATTTCAACACGAAAAAGGTTATAAACCATTTCTAGAAACTTTATAAATCATTTACTTAACTTGAATCATAACAATCAATTCGAATTTCTGGAAAAATCAGTCGTTTGACTTTTTGGTTCTAAACTTTTGACTCGAAAATTAGAATTTAATATAAGAAATTGGGATTTGAAAATTTACAGAGAGTTGGAGTAATAGGTTCCTAGTAACACTGCATTAACAGATTTTTAAATCTAATCAAAATCGAGCTTTTGTGATTTTTGGTCAAGAACAGAGGAGAACGGGTTCAGTTTCCTTTTATTTCTGAATTTAATGTTCTAATAGCAAACGAGATTTTTATAGAACAAATAGTTTATTGAATGCTGTTACAACATTTGATCGACATTGTAGTGTAGTGAACAAATTGGTCGACAGAAAATTAATTCAAGAAGAAGAATACAAAAAAAAAATAAAAGGAGAAAAAGACTTTTAACAGATTCATTCAATATGTGAATTACTTTCAACAATCAGATATAGGACGTACAAATCAATTACAGTTTTGAAAAAGATTTGACACTGATTTCGTACAAGATTTCTTGGTTTATAATTTATAAAATAAAATATAATAATACTAATAATTAATAAATGTATTATTATTAATAACAACTATATTAATAATAATAATAAACAATAAAAATACTAATAATCCTAAAATTTATAATAATTATATTATTATTGATAATAATAATAATAGATTATATTAATTTCTATTAATAAATACTATAATAATAATGATATTAATAATCTTGATAAAGATAATAATAATAATAATAATAATACACAATCATTAATATTAACTAAAATTGTAATCTTACTACTAATTACGATATGAATAATGATAATAACAATACTAATAATACTAATAATAACAGTAGCTATATAATAAATCAATTACATCAAATTTCATATTCATGTATTATACAAAATAATAATAACACTGTTATTAATATTAAATACATATTGTAATAATAGTAGTGAAGTAATAATAATATTAGTAAAGGTAACAAATTACATGCATTGAAGTTCATATCTATATAATATCTATAATAGTATAACTAATACTGATATTACTTATTAATATTAATATTAGTATTAATAATAATGATAAAAGTAATAATAATCGTATTATAACTATATTTTAATTTGTAATGATTAATTATGTAATATTTAATAATCATATAATATATTATATAATGCTTTTTATTTTAATATTTATCATTTATTAATTTTATATATTATAATATACATATAATAATAATTATACCTGTAAATTATATTATATTATATATATATATATATATATATATATATATATATATATATATATATATATATATATATATATATATATATATATATATATATATATATATATTCATTTTTAATTACACTTAATTATTTTGTGTCTTATTTTACATATTTAAATCTAATGTTTAAATTATATTTTATAATTTCAAATTATTATATATATTTATTTATTTATATATGTATATATATATATATACATATTTAATCAAAACAATCATTCATGAATCGTCGGGTAAGGTCCAATGGGTAGTTAAGTGCATGGAATTATATAAAACATCAATTTACTTAACTTGTTGATATTCATCTTCTAAGTTTCCTACATTTCATAATTTCACCTTTTCATTAAATAATATGAAAGTTAAATAGTTACCTTATTAAAAGTCACAAGTTAATTATTGTAAAGCATGTATTGGAAATCAAACAGGAATCTCCACTAACTTTTATCTAACTCTCGTTAAGTGACACGTTGTTCTCATTTGAAAATCACTTTACCATTTATTCCGAATACCGTTAAAAAGAAACGATTTCTCAAATCAACGTGGGCCTCGTAACATGGACTCATAACAATAACATGATCCATAATGGACTTTGTAAATATCTTTTAATCTTATCAATAAATGTAATAAACTTTTATTGAAACAAAATATGTTCACGTAAAGTATTATATATCTAATACTTTGTTAACGTTTTCAATTAATAAGTATATATTATATATACATATCTATATACACATTAATATTCGTGAATCGTCAGGCATGGTGAAAGGGTAATTGATTACATGAATATAAATTTCAAAATTTTCGAGACTCAACACTACAGACTTTGCTTATCGTGTCGGAATCATATAAAGATTAAAGTTTAAATTTGGTCGTAAATTCCCGGCTCGTCACAGTACCTACCCGTTAAAGAAATTTCATCCCGAAATTTGAAAGAGGTGGTCATGGTTAACAATAAAAAAATTTTCATGACGAATATGAGTTGATAAATAGAGTTTTATCATCATTGAGTAATATGGATAAAATGATTCGATTAATCGAAGCGTATGAATGAAGCTATCACAAAAGATCGAGATGAATAAATGGAGATTTTCCATAACTTTTGACGTAGTCGCGATTGAATTTAGAAAATAAGGTGCGTCTTGACTTTTGACGTCGCCTTGGTTGAATTCCGAAATTCAAGGGTTTCAAAGAAAATCTTCAAAATCTATAAGATCGGATTCTTCGGGATTTATGAGAATTAGAATCTCTTTAATTAAATGCGATTATCTGCCCCGATTACTACGTCTAATATTTCCATTATAAATTTACCTTTTCCGTTCCATTAGTTTTCACCATTTCTATACCTTCTTTCTTAGTTCGTGTATCCAAAAGATTATAATAATGCTTAATCCGGTTCTAATCCTTATTCTTATTCTGACTATCGCAACAATCATTCTCCTCTTCCAACTTCCACTGGAGGAATTATTTTTCTTCTACTTCGCCCTTGGGGTTATAGTGTTTTTAATTCTCCCGTGTCTTTATGTTGCGATAAACATTGATCTACACGGTTTGTGTAGTGACCCGAACTTTTACATGTTTATATATATTAGTTGAGATTGATATTTACATGACTAAATGTTTCCAACATGTTAAGCAATCAAACTTGTTAAGACTTGATTAAATGAAATAAGTTTCATATAGACAATTGATCACCCATGTTGACCGGTGATTCACGAACGTTACAAAATTGTAAAAATTACATGTTTTGGTATATATATAGACATATATATATGGTTGACATAAGATTATGAGATTACTAAGTTAAGAAACTCGAAATAATATATATATATATATATATATATATATATATATATATATATATATATATATATATATATATATATATATATATATATATATATAACGATTATCGTTATGATAACGTCTACTAAATACATATGTATCATATTAAGATATTGATACACTATATTTAACATGATAAAATGATATTTAAATATATCATTAAGTGTGTTAACAATGAACTACATATGTAAAAATAAGACTACTAACCCAAGAATTACGAAACAAGACTTATATGTAACGATTATCGTTGTAACGATATTTTAATGTATATATCATATTAAGAGATATTCATACATTATAATATCATGATAATATAATAATTTAACATCTCATTTGATATAATAAACATTGGGTTAACAACATTAATTGAGATCGTTAACTTAACGGTTTCAAAACAACACTTACATGTAACGACTAACGAAGACTTAACGACTCCATTAGAATGTATATACATGTTGTGTTTTGATATGTATTCTTACACTTTTGATAGACTTCAAGACACATATCAAAATACTTCTACTTAACAAAAATGCTTACAATTACATCCTCGTTCAGTTTTATCAACAATTCTACTCGTATGCACCTGTATTCGTACTCGTACAATACACAACTTTTAGATGTATGTACTATTGGTATATACACTCCAATGATCGGCTCTTAGCAGCCCATGTGAGTCACCTAACATATGTGGGAACCATCATTTGGCAACTAGCATGAAATATCTCATAAAATTACAAAAATATGAGTAATCATTCATGACTTCTTTACATGAAAACAAAATTACACATCCTTTATATCTAATCCATATACCAATGACCAAAAACACCTACAAACACTTTCATTCTTCAATTTTCTTCATCTAAGTGATCTCTCTCAAGTTCTATCTTCAAGTTCTAAGTGTTCTTCATAAATTTCATAAGTGTAGTTTCATAAAAATCAAGAATACTTCCAAGTTTGCAAGTCTACTTCCAAGCTTTCTAATCCATTCCAAGTAATCATCTAAGATCAAGGAACCTTTGTTATTTATAGTAGGTTATCTTTCTAATTCAAGGTAATATTCATATTCAAACTTTGATTCAATTTCTACAACTATAAGAATCTTATTTCGAGTGAAAATCTTACTTGAACTGTTTTCGTGTCATGATTCTGTTTCAAGAACTTTCAAGCCATCCAAGGATCCTTTGAAGCTAGATCCATTTTTATCATTTCCAGTGGTTTTATCCAGAAAAATTGAGGTAGTAATGATGTTCATAACATCATTCGATTCATACATATAAAGCTATCTTATTCGAAGGTTTAAACTTATAATCACTAGAACATAGTTTAGTTAATTCTAAACTTGTTCGCAAACTAAAGTTAATCCTTCTAACTTGACTTTTAAAATCAACTAAACACATGTTCTATATCTATATGATATGCTAACTTAATGATTTAAAACCTGGAAACACGATGAACACCATAAAATCGGATATACGCCGTCGTAGTGAAACCGGGGGCTGTTTTGGTTTGGATAATTAAAAACTATGATAAACTTTGATTTAAAAGTTGTTCTTCTTTAAAAATGATTTTTCTTATGAACATGAAACTATATCCAAAAACCATGGTTAAACTCAAAGTGGAAGTATGTTTTCCAAAATGATCATCTAGACGTCGTTCTTTCGACTGAAATGACTACCTTTACAAAAACAAGTTGTAACCTGTAATTCTGAGTATAAACTTATACGTTTTCTGTATATATTCATAAATTTAAGTTCAATATGAAACCATAGCAATTTTATTCACTCAAAACGGATTTAAAATGAAGAAGTTATGGGTAAAACAAGATTGGTTATTTTTACTTGTTGTAGCTACGTGAAAATTGGTAACAAATCTATATTAATCATATCCTAGCTAACTTATATTGTATTATACAAGTATTCTAATATATTATGTAATCTTGGGATACCATAGACACGTATGCAAATGTTTTGACATATCATATCGACCCATCTATATATATTATTTAGAACAACTATAGACACTCTATATGCAGTAATGTTGGAGTTAGCTATACAGGGTTGAGGTTGATTCCAAAAATATATACAGTTTGAGTTGTGATCTAGCCTGAGACGTGTATACACTGGGTCGTGGATTGATTCAAGATAATATATATCGATTTATTTCTGTACATCTAATTATGGACAACTAGTTGTAGGTTACTAACAAGGACAGCTGACTTAATAAACTTAAAACAGTAAAACGTATTAAAAATGTTGTAAATATATTTTGAACATACTTTGATATATATGTACATATTTGTTATAGGTTCGTGAATCGACCAGTGGCCAAGTCTTACTTCCCGAAGATGTAAAAATCTGTGAAAGTGAGTTATAGTCCCACTTTTAAAATCTAATATTTTTGGGATGAGAATACATGCAGGTTTTATAAATGATTTACAAAATAGACACAAGTACGTGAAACTACATTCTATGGTTGAATTATCAAAATCGAATATGCCCCTTTTTATTAAGTCTGGTAATCTAAGAATTAGGGAACAGACACCCTAATTGATGTTAATCCTAAAGATAGATCTATTGGGCCTAACAAACCCCATCCAAAGTACCGGATGCTTTAGTACTTCGAAATTTATATCATATCCGAAGGGTGTCCCGGAATGATGGGGATATTCTTATATATGCATCTTGTTAATGTCGGTTACCAGGTGTTCACCATATGAATGATTTTTATCTCTATGTATGGGATGTATATTGAAATATGAAATCTTGTGGTCTATTATTATGATTTGATAATATATAGGTTAAACCTATAACTCACCAACATTTTTGATGACGTTTTAAGCATGTTATTCTCAGGTGATTATTAAGAGCTTCCGCTGTTGCATACTAAAATAAGGACAAGATTTGGAGTCCATGCTTGTATGATATTATGTAAAAACGGCATTCAAGAAACTTATTTTTGATGTAATATATTCTTATTGTAAACCATTATGTAATGGTCGTGTGTAAATGGTATATTTTAGATTATCATTATTTGATAATCTACGTAATGCTTTTAAACCTTTATCGATAAAATAAAGGTTATGGTTGTTTTAAAAATGAATGCAGTCTTTGAAAAACGTCTCATGTAGAGGTCAAAACCTCGCGACGAAATCAATTAATATGGAACGTTTATAATCAATATGAACCGGACATTTCAGTTGGTATCCGAGCGTTGGTCTTAGAGAACCAGAAAATTGCATTAGTGTGTCTTACCGAGTTTGTTAGGATGCATTAGTGAGTCTGGACTTCGACCGTGTTTTTCTTCAAAAACGATTGCTTAACATTTTTTTTGTTGGAAACTATATATTATTAACATGTAAATATTATGTGATATATTAATCTCTTAACTTGTTTGATATTGTGTGATAGATGTCTATCTCTAGTACAAATCCCATTGATTCACCTAATAATAATGAAGAGTCGAATATATTTTGGGAAGATTCACAAATTTCCAAAGAGGAACCGGAAGAGGAGGAACCGGAAGAGGAGGAACCGGAAGAAGAGGAACCAGAAGAGGATGAATCGGAAGAGGAGGAACCAGAAGAAGAAGAGGTTCTGAAGGAAGAAATATTGATACCTATAGTAAATCGATTAAATAAAAGAAAATCCTCAATCAATGGACCAAAGTTAATAATGGTCAATGGTGTTTTCGCCGAGGAAGCAAAATATTGGGAAGATTACCAATTTTTCGATGAATCGGATCCCGATACGGATTCCGATGATGTTATAGAAATTACCTCGACCCAATTTAATAAAGTGAAAGAAAATAATAAGGGAAAAGATATAAAAATAGAGAAACCCGATTCCAACCCCGATGAACTTTATATGTATCGACAACATCCGTATTTCCTAAAATGTAACAATGACCCGGGAACCTCTAAACCACCAGGTTTTTCTAAACCATTATAGAAAACGACGACTCGTATTAGAGGAACACCATATATTCCTAGAAAATTAGGAAAATGAACCAAGTCCGAAGAAGAAGAAACCAGTGATTCAGATTAGAAGGTTGTAATCATGTTGTGTATTATATGTATTGTAGTGTGCTTGTACTTTTATGTTCTATGTAAAAATTGCTTGTATTGTTTGTTAATTATCTTTTACGAATCTAATCCTTATTTATTTTACAGTATAAAGACAAAATGGATGTTAAGGGTTGACAACCGAATATTTTAGAAGACCTACCAGAGGATATGATTGAGGAAATCTTGTCTAGAGTGAATCAGAATTCATCAGCACATTTAGTTATGGCGAAATTAACTTGTCAAACATTTGAAAGACTTTCCAGATATGCCTTAGTTTATAAAAGACTTTCCTTTGATAGGTGGGGTCTATCACATTGGGGAGACCGTAAGTTACGCTGTGTTTTCTTTAAAGCGTTAAATGCGGGGAACCCAAATGCAATTTTACGCTATGGGTTAAGAACCTATTTTGACTCAACATATCCCAACATAGGATTTCGTGAATTAGAAAGAGCTTCTAACATGCAACATAAAGAAGCATGTTATGCTTACGGGTTAGTGATGTTCGCTTCTTACCAAAGTGAGAAAAAGAACATCGGATTGCAACTTTAAAATAAAACCTTCCCACAAGTGACGGATTCAGTAGTTGGGGTGAGAAACAAGGTTTTTAGATTATTACGGGGCTGTTGGACATTACGAAACCCTCGTCCTTTTGACGACATTACAACATGCCGCCTAGCTAATGGTCATAACTGTTATTTTCCACAAGACCAAGGATGGGAAGTCGTCTTAGTAAAACCAGAATGCATGACTTGTTTCTGGACTTATGAATTACATGTCTTTATTTCCTTTGCTGAACAACTTGCGTATTAACTAGATTTATCTTCAAAACTGTCATGTATCATAGTGTACTATATTTCATGTTATATGTAATATAGCGAAGTTCTAAGTTTGAAGAATATTTGTATGTGATATATTATTATAATCAGTTTTTCATATGGAATTGTAGTAGTTGAATTGTATATTAGCTACTAAGTATGAACTTAACGGGTAGGTAGTACCCGAATTTAAAATTATAAAACGCTAATATGAAGAAAAAGTTTTATAAATGAGTTCATATTATGCTACGAGATACTATTGACTACTCTTAATATTCTGTATGATTAAATTGTTTCATTTGACTATTTTGAAGGAAATGGCACCGACTACTCGACACACCTTGAATATGAGCGAAGAGGAATTTCGTGCCTTTTTGCTTCAAATATAGCCGCAGTACAGGCCGCGCTACATACCAACAATAACTTTGAATCTAGCAATGCAGCTAACAGCACAAGAAATTGTGTAGGATGCTCCTACAAAGAATTCACTGCCTGCAAACCTTTGGAATTTGATGGAACCGAAGGACCAATTGGATTGAAACGGTGGACTGAGAAAGTCAAATCGGTGTTTGCCATAAGTAAGCGTACTGAAGGAGACAAAGTGAAGTACGCTACGCATACCTTCATAGGTATTGCGTTAACATGGTGGAATACCTATCTAGAACAAGTGGAACAAGATGCTGCTTACGCGCTACCGTGGTCTGCATTCAAGCACTTGATGAACGAGAAGTACCGTCCCAGAACCGAGGTCAATAAGCTCAAGTCAGAACTTAGAGGGTTACGAACACAGGGATTCGATATTACTTCGTACGAAAGACGATTCACAGAATTGTGCCTATTATGTCCGAGAGCGTTCGAAGATGAGGAAGAGAAGATCGACGCGTTTGTGAAAGGGTTACCTGAGATAATCCAAGAAGATATAAGTTCACACGAGCCTGCCTCCATACAAAAGGCATGTAGAATGGCTCACAAACTAGTGAACCAGATTGAGGAAAGAATTAAAGAATAGGCGGCCGAAGAGGCCAACGTGAAGTTAGTCAGAAGAAAGTGGGAGGAAAACGGTGATAAGAGTCACCAAAGTAACAACAACTATCCCAACAATCACAACATCAATCGCAACTACAACAAACGGCACAACAACAACAAAAACTACAACAATCATCCCAACAACAATAACAACCGCAACAACAACAACAATCAGAAGCAGCTATGCCAAAGGTGTGAAAAGTATCACTCGGGGTTTTGCACCAAATTTTGTAACAAGTGTAAAAGAAATGGTCATAGCGCGGCAAAGTGTGAGGTCTACGGACCAGGGGTTAACAGAATGACAGGAACAAATGGTGTCAGAACGAGTAATGGCGGAGCAAGTTGTGTCGGAGCAAGTTATGCCAATGTAGTTTGTTATAAATGTGGAAAACCGGGCCACATTATTAGAAATTTCCCGAACCAGGAGAACACGAATGGATAAGGCCGCAGAAGAGTTTTCAATATTAATGCGGCAGAGGCACAGGAAGACCCGGGGCTTGTTACGGGTACGTTTCTTTTTGACAATAAATCTGCTTACGTTTTATTTCATTTGGGTGCGGATAGAAGCTATATGAGTAGATATTTTTGTGCTAAATTAAGTTGTCCATTGACGCCGTTGGATAGTAAATTTTTACTCAAATTAGCAAACGGTAAATTAATTTCAGCAGATTATATATGTCGGAATCGAGAAATTAAACCGGGTAGCGAAATATTTAAGATTGATTTGATACCAGTAGAGTTAGGGAGTTTTGATGTAATAGTTGGCATGGACTAGCTGAAGGAGATGAAATCAGAGATCGTATGTTACAAAAATGCAATTCGCATTGTACGAGAAGAAGGAGAACCCTTAATGGTGTACGGAGAAAAGGGCAACACGAAGCTACATCTTATTAGTAATTTGAAGGCACAAAAACTAATAAGAAAAGGTTGCTATGCTGTTCTAGCACACATCGAGAAAGTACAAACTGAAGAAAAGAGCATCAGTGATGTTTCTGTCGCAAAAGAATTTCCCGATGTATTTTCGAAAGAATTACCGGGATTACCCCCACATTGATCCGTTGAATTTCAAATAGACCTTGTACCAGGAGCTGCACCAATAGCTCGTGCTCCATACAGACTCGCACCCAGCGAAATAAAAGAATTACAAAGTCAGTTATAGGAACTTTTAGAGCGTGATTTCATTCGACCAAGTACATCACCATGGGGAGCTCCTGTTCTATTTGTGAAGAAGAAAGATGGTACATTCAGGTTGTGTATCGTCTACCAAGAGTTGAACAAACTTACCATCAAGAACCACTACCCACTACCGAGAATTGACGACTTATTTGATCAACTACAAGGCTCGTCTGTTTATTCGAAGATCGATTTACGTTCTGGATATCATCAAATGCGAGTAAAGGAGGATGATATTCCAAAAACTGCTTTTAGGACGCGTTATAGTCATTACGAGTTTATGGTTATGCCATTTGGATTGACTAACGCACCAGCTGTGTTCATGGACCTTATGAACCGAGTGTGTGGGCCATATCTTGACAAGTTTGTCATTGTTTTCATCGATGACATACTTATTTACTCAAAGAATGATCAAGAGCACGAAGAACATTTGAGAAAAGTGCTAGAAGTATTGAGGAAAGAAAAACTGTACGCTAAGTTTTTCAAAGTGTGTATTTTAGTTGGAAGAAGTTCAATTCCTCGGTCACATAGTGAACAAAGAAGGTATCCAGGTAGACCCGGCAAAGATTGAAACTGTTGAAAAGTGGGAAACCCCGAAAACTCCGAAACACATACGCCAGTTTTTAGGACTAGCTGGTTACTACAGAAGGTTCATCCAAGACTTTTCCAGAATAGCAAAACCCTTAACTGCATTAACGCATAAAGGGAAGAAATTTGAATGGAACGATGAGCAAGAGAAAGCGTTTCAATTGTTAAAGAAAAAGGTAACTACGGCACCTATATTGTCATTACCTGAAGGGAATGATGATTTTGTGATATATTATGACGCCTCAAAGCAAGGTCTCAGTTGTGTATTAATGCAACGAACGAAAGTAATTGCTTATGCGTCTAGACAATTGAAGATTCACGAACAGAATTATACGACGCATGATTTTGAATTTGGCGCGGTTGTTTTTGCATTAAAGACTTGGAGGCACTACTTATATGGAGTCAAAAGTATTATATATACCGACCACAAAAGTCTTCAACACATATTTAATCAGAAACAACTGAATATGAGGCAGCGCAGGTGGATTGAATTGTTGAATGATTACAACTTTGAGATTTGTTACCACCCGGGGAAGGTAAATGTGGTAGCCGACACCTTGAGCAGAAAGGACAGAGAACCCATTCGAGTAAAAGCTATGAATATAATGATTCACACTAACTTTACTACTCAAATAAAGGAGGCATAACAAGGAGTTTTAAAAGAGGGAAATTTAAAGGATGAAATACCCAAAGGGTCGGAGAAGCATCTTAATATTCGGGAAGATGGAACCCGGTATAGGCTGAAAGAATTTGGGTACCAAAATTTGGAGATATGAGAGAAATGGTACTTAGAGAAGCTCAAAAAACTAGATACTCAATTCATCCTGGAACGGGGAAGATGTACAAGGATCTCAAGAAACATTTTTGGTGGCCGGGTATTGTGACGACCCGGAAATTTCCGACCAAATTTAAACTTAACCTTTATATGTTTCTGACACGATAAGCAGAATTTGTAATGTTGAATCTCAAAAAGTTTGGAACTACATTCATGTAATCAATTACCCTTTGACTGTGTTCGACGATTCACGAACAATTA
This sequence comes from Rutidosis leptorrhynchoides, assembly GCF_046630445.1. Taxonomy (NCBI): domain Eukaryota; kingdom Viridiplantae; phylum Streptophyta; class Magnoliopsida; order Asterales; family Asteraceae; genus Rutidosis; species Rutidosis leptorrhynchoides. The sequence goes on from NC_092337.1 coordinate 184,219,304, forward strand.
TGTGTATATAGATATGTATATATAATATATAATATTAACTAAAAACATTAACAAAGTATTAGATATATGATACTTTACATAAACATATTTGTTTCGATATATTTATCGACAGAATTAAGAGATAATATCAAATGATTGAATTATCAGATACATTATGATATGATTACGGGCCTATGTTATGAGGTCCACTGTGATTTAAGAAATCTATTTTTTTTTTTTGACAACTCATTACTTAACCAGTATGATAAAGATAACGATATTTATATTTTATTTTATTAATATATATATATATATATATATATATATATATATATATATATATATATATATATATATATATATATATATATAACGATTTAAATTAATATTATATATATTTTTATACGAGTATTATATGTACATAGTTTTATACTTTTACTATACTTTAACTTTACCTTTACTTTACTTTTACTTTAACTTTAATAATTCATACTTTAATAATTCACTTTAATAATTCATACTTTAATAATTCACTTTAATAATTCAAAAATCTATTATAAATAGAATTCAATAGGTTTCATTATTTCATAGAAACTTGAAAATATATTTCTCTAAACTCTCTCAATCGAATTACATATATATATATATATTTACTTAGTACTATTTCAAGATATTATTAGTATACATAAAATACTACGACGGAATTATATTCAGACGATTTCAAAATAAGTTTTCAAATGGGATATAGCTAAGGAAATTATGGGTTATAGCTATGAAGGTTATGGGTATTGATCGAGGGTATTGCTCGTGAGGTCAACCTAACGTTTATCATTTTCGTTGCGTCTACGTACTTTCCTGCAATATTGAATCACAATATTGATACGTGAGCATTCATATCTTATCTTTTATATATTAATAGTGTATCCCTGACTAGTGCTCGAGTATATATGATTATGCATGTTTGTATGCTTAGTTTCGTCGTTAAATAGTTTATGATAAATCACGAATTTGATACATATGCTACTGAGATAAGTTATATGATATGCATGTCGTTGAAAATCTGAAGAAAAAAATTAATAACTTTTCATTTAGAAATCGTGTGGTTTCGATGAACGGATTAAAAGATATGGTCAACTGAATTATCATTAATTTTAATATTATTATTAAAACGATTATTATAACTGTTATCAGTTGATGTTATTACTAAAATTATCTTTATTACTAAAAATTAATATTTTTATTTAAACTATCATTTTATTATTTTTATCATTATTATTATTATCAATATTATTTTATCAAATAAATATGCGTACAAAGATATTTTTACCACACGTAATGTAATTACATTAATAATACATACCACTATATTTTTATGATATTAAGTGAATTTTATAAATTTTATTATTTGAGATATATAAAAGTATATTTTTATCATATATGAATTTTAATATAAATTTTTATTTATTAATAAATGACTTTTATTATTTAGTATAATAAGATCTGATAAATATATTTAAATATATAAAACTACTATATATAAGTTATATAATAAACATGTATAGATTTTGGAAGTCATTTTGGGTCAAGTTGACTTTTGTTGACTTTTGCATGTCGGTCTCGAGCATTAGGATTGTGATACACTACGACTTGACCTAAATTGTTAGACAGATATTGACCAACATATAAATATATATACTTAATATAGGTTCGTGAATCCGAGACAAACACTGCACTTGTTCAGTGCCGTCATATACATAATTGCTACGAAATACAGTATTGTGAGTTTCATTTGCTCCCTTTTTATATATATTTTTGGGCTGAGAATACATGCGCTGATTTATAAATGTTTTACGAAATAGGCACAAGTACTAAAACTAATTCTATGTGGGTTTAAACCAGAAATATACCCTTAGCTTGGTAACATTAAACTACTTATCTATGTACGGTAGGCGCGAATCCTAAAGACAGATCTATTGGGCCTGACAAACCCCATCCTGACTATGGGATGCTTTAGTACTTCGAGGTTATTTTAAACACACCTGATCTGGTGTACTTCAGAGGGTAAACCATGAACGTTAAGGCTTGTTACCGGGTGCCTACAACTTATAGAATACTTTTATACACTTGCGAGTGTACGGATATTTATAGAAACTGAAATCTTGTGGTCTATTACTATTACGGAAATGATGGATTATGATAAACTAATGAACTCACCAACCTTTTGGTTGACACTTTAAAGCATGTTTATTCTCAGGTATTAAAGAATTCTTCCGCTGTGCATTAGCTCATTTTAAAGATATTACTTGGAGTCATTCAAGACATACTTTGAAAGATGTTGCATTCGAGTCGTTGAGTTCATCAAGATTAATATTAAGTCAATTATAGTTGGGTGTAATATGAAATGGTATGCATGCCGTCAATTTTTGATGTAAAGAAAGTTTGTCTTTTAAAAACGAATGCAATGTTTGTAAAACGTATCATATAGAGGTCAAATACCTCGCGATGTAATCAACTATTGTGAATCGTTTATAATGTATATGAACGGGTCCTTTCAGTTGGTATCAGAGCGGTGGTCTTAGCGAACCAGGTCTTGCATTAGTGTGTCTAACTGATAGTTGTTAAGATGCATTAGTGAGTCTGGACTTCGACCTTGTCTGCATGTCAAAAGTTTTGCTTATCATTTTTAGTCGAAAATCATCTACTTACCATCCTTAGGAAATTACCTGCTTATCATTCTTAAGTCTAGACGCGTTTTCCTACATTTATTGCATAATAGTGTATAGACGAATTCTTATCTTAGCATATCTGTTACTGTGAACTTTGACTGACATCTTTCAAAGATTCCTCCGTAATTTATGGGATTTTGGTATTATATATACATATGTAAATTATGTATTGAAGAATACCAAATCTAAATTCTACAATCTATTTCATACCAAAAAAATTCTTTCCCTGATCATAAAAGATGGATCCCTCAACCAGTTCGAGTTCCTCGGATTCCGACAGCTATGCCGATATGGATTTCCACATGAGCTCCGAAAGCAGCGTGACCGGAATGAATCAACCAATTAGCCATCATCTATTCTGGATGAATTGGGAATGGGTTCGTAATCTACTTAACCATTGGAGACAAGAAGAAGGCGATCCCTTTCATCCACCACATTGCCCTCTTGGCAATGAACCTGAAGCACTTACCGGCGAACCTGTCCGAAACACAATTTTCTCTCTCATTTCCAGAGTATCTCGTCATGATTGTATACTACACCAAATTCTAGATCTTATTTATCCGCTCGTCCGAACCGACAATTACCCCGGTGTAATAGAAGAAGTCAACGAGCTTCGCGCTCGGGTAGTGGCTTTGGAGAATATGGTGCAAAGGTTACAAACACCAGCAGCAGCACCAACAGCATAACCAGTACCACCATCAACAGTACCATTACCACCACCAACAACAACCGCATCGCAAACCTCAACTTCACAATCTGTCCCACGAGCATCGACGTCATACGCCATGTAGATACCAAGGAATACCACAACGATGAAGTATTGATTCATAACTTCATTGGAGAAACATTCTACGGCGATTATGTAATTTCTAAAATTTAGAAATTATCTATCCTCGCCTTAACCATAAATCAAATGAGTTTAATTTAATATTAACTCATTAAATCAATATTACATCTGAAGAAATATACACATATATATTTCCATAGAGACTGTAATAAAATTCTTTTGTACAAAATATTAATTGTGAATTTTTTTAACGGGTAGGTAATACCCGAGAGATATATAAATTCACAATTAATATGTTACATTCTTCGAATCTGATTCAGCAAATCATCCATTATACTCCCTACTTTCACAACAATATACATTCTTTTATAAAAATCAAAACAACCATACTCATTCAAAATCTAATTACATATTCTGATTTTGAAATCTCAGAATTCGATTCAAGATATAACCAAAATCGTCACTCTTAGATTCCTACATCTTTCAAAACTATACTTTGACTTCAAAACTGTCCTAGAACCTCATTTCTATTCATGGAACTCACAAAAATATTTGTATCATTCAAAATCTTAGAACATCATATGTATATTAACAATTACAATATGTGTTCAAACACTTCGAAATTTCTAAAGACATGCGAGATGATGATCCAACCACATATTACCCACTGTCATGCATCTGAAAAGCTCTCGAAACCAAAGTTATAGTTTAACACGTATCCATGTCAGATCCTTTGATATTTATTACCAAATATAATTTTTCAATCTCTTTCCAAAATAGACAGTTTTGCACAGCTCCAGCAAATCACCTTCATTTGTTTATACGAATAAACCTTATTATAACAATTACCCCTTCATCATTGTTACCGGGGAACCTTTCATATCTCGCCACATTAGCAGTAAACTTATCAACAACTTCATTAACCTTCGACTTAAGCCTCTCCAAAAAGCCACTATACTTATTCATTAAAACCCCATCATGTACTCACCTACATCCTGTAACAATAATTGTCACACCAACTACTGGGAATTAGCAATCAGTATTTTGAATTTCGCGACAATTTTACGTCAAAAGTTATACATATAACGTCTATCTCCTAGACTTACATACTTCGAATGTGAATTTTCTGAAAAATATCCCAAACTATGAACTAGTTCTCCGAAATTGGAAAAATGCTGATGAAGCAGCAAAAACTGTAAACGACTTTAACAGTCAAAAGTTTGATGATAAAGAATAGTATGGTGGTAAAGCTGAGAAAAATAGAAGGTTTGAAACTGGAAAACGGATTGAGCAGACCATGAAGGAGGCTGTGGACAAATCACAAAGACTAAATCTGCCTTCAAAGGATCCAAATGATTTAGTGTCTACTGAAATCGTTAGCAAACACCTTACTTCTTATTCTAAACCTGCACAGACAAATCTTCTTCATCATCCATATTATCGTATCTTTTATTATAATATCTTCGATATTCCTGAAGATATTTTCACAACTATTCTTATCCGATATCTTTTATCTCTTCGCAATATCTGCGTTACAACATAAAAAGAAACTGTGTTAGTTTCTAAATTTAAAAAAAAATTTGAATTTAAAATAGGAATGTTTTTGAAGTAGTGTTGGGAACTGAAGCATGAGTTAGTATAATATAATGACACTTGATCAACGTGATTATATTACAGTAAGTCATGCTGAGTTTCTAATGGAACGTGATGATTCACAGAACATACCGTCATCATGTACTGTTTACACGACTCTTACATTCTACCCAATTTTCAAACATATTAAGAACATATCATCTTGATACCTCTATATTTTCGGATATTCTGGTAATTTGCCAAATCAAGATCGTGCCATTACGATTTTCTTCTTGGAACATTAACTATGTTCATCAAAAAATTCATATCTACAAATTCTGGACTATTATCCGCTTGACTTAAGATCGGGAAGAGAAAACGAAAGCATGAAGCTTCGAAATATAATGGAGAATATAAAGCCCGATAACAACCCCGAAATTACAAACCGTGTATATAAATGCGTATAGCAATATAAAGACACGGAAGAATGAAAAACACAATAACCCCAAGATAATGGTAGAAGAAAATAACTTCCTCCGGTGGTAGATGAAAAAGAAGAATGACAGATATGAAAGTTAAAAGTATATCAAGAATCAATACTGGATGAAGCATATTAACGAATGCTTTAAAGTATGAATTGGGGAGAAAGACTAGAAGGTGTGAGCTGTGGAAATAAAGAAACGAAGGGGGTGGAATTATAGTAAAATATCAGACAGAGAAATCGAGACAGATTATCGCATTTAATCAAAGAAGATCCTGATTTCCTTAATCGCCGAAGAACCAAATCTTATTGCAAAGATTTTCTTTAAATCCCATGAATTCCGAAAATCAATCATAACTACGTCATCGGTTAAAACGAATATACGTTTACTCATTTCACTCTCTTGCGATAGCTTCACTTATACTCTTCGCGTAATCAAATTGTTTTATCTATATTACTCAATGATGATAAAACTCTATTTATCAACTCATATTCGTCATGAAAACATTTTTATAGTTAGCCATGATGACCTCGATCAAATTTCGGGACGAAATTTCTTTAACGGGTAGGTACTGTGACGACCCGGAAATTTCCGACCAAATTTAAACTTAACCTTTATATGTTTCTGACACGATAAGCAGAATTTGTAATGTTGAATCTCAAAAAGTTTGGAACTACATTCGTGTAATCAATTACCCTTTGACCGTGTTCGATGATTCACGAACAATTATGTGTATATAGATATGTATATATAATATATAATATTAACTGAAAACATTAACAAAGTATTAGATATATGATACTTTACATAAACATATTTGTTTCGATATATTTATCGACAGAATTAAGAGATAATATCAAATGATTGAATTATCAGATACATTATGATATGATTACGGGCCTATGTTATGAGGTCCACTGTGATTTAAGAAATCTATTTTTTTTTTTTGACAACTCATTACTTAACCAGTATGATAAAGATAACGATATTTATATTTTATTTTATTAAATATATATATTTATATATATATATATATATATATAACGATTTAAATTAATATTATATATATTTTTATACGCGTATTATACGTACATAGTTTTATACTTTTACTATACTTTAACTTTACCTTTACTTTACTTTTACTTTAACTTTAATAATTCATACTTTAATAATACACTTTAATAATTCATACTTTAATAATTCACTTTAATAATTCAAAAATCTATTATAAATAGAATTCAATTGGTTTCATTATTTCATAGAAACTTGAAAATATATTTCTCTAAACTCTCTCAATCGAATTACATATATATATATATTTACTTAGTACTATTTTAAGATATTATTAGTATACATAAAATACTACGACGGAATTATATTCAGACGATTTCAAAATAAGTATTCAAATGGGATATAGCTAAGGAAATTATGGGTTATAGCTATGAAGGTTATGGGTATTGATCGAGGGTATTGCTCGTGAGGTCAACCTAACGTTTATCATTTTCGTTGCGTCTACGTACTTTCCTGCAATATTGAATCACAATATTGATACGTGAGCATTCATATCTTATCTTTTATATATTAATAGTGTATCCCTGACTAGTGCTCGAGTATATATGATTATGCATGTTTGTATGCTTAGTTTCGTCGTTAAATAGTTTATGATAAATCACGAATTTGATACATATGCTACTGAGATAAGTTATATGATATGCATGTCGTTGAAAATCTGAAGAAAAAAATTAATAACTTTTCATTTAGAAATCGTGTGGTTTCGATGAACGGATTAAAAGATATGGTCAACTGAATTATCATTAATTTTAATATTATTATTAAAACGATTATTATAACTGTTATCAGTTGATGTTATTACTAAAATTATCTTTATTACTAAAAATTAATATTTTTATTTAAACTATCATTTTATTATTTTTATCATTATTATTATTATCAATATTATTTTATCAAATAAATATGCGTACAAAGATATTTTTACCACACGTAATGTAATTACATTAATAATACATACCACTATATTTTTATGATATTAAGTGAATTTTATAAATTTTATTATTTGAGATATATAAAAGTATATTTTTATCATATATGAATTTTAATATAAATTTTTATTTATTAATAAATGACTTTTATTATTTAGTATAATAAGATCTGATAAATATATTTAAATATATAAAACTACTATATATAAGTTATATAATAAACATGTATAGATTTTGGAAGTCATTTTGGGTCAAGTTGACTTTCGTTGACTTTTGCATGTCGGTCTCGAGCATTAGGATTGTGATACACTACGACTTGACCTAAACTGTTAGACAGATATTGACCAACATATAAATATATATACTTAATATAGGTTCGTGAATCCGAGACAAACACTGCACTTGTTCAGTGCCGTCATATACATAATTGCTACGAAATACAATATTGTGAGTTTCATTTGCTCCCTTTTTATATATATTTTTGGGCTGAGAATACATGCGCTGATTTATAAATGTTTTACGAAATAGGCACAAGAACTAAAACTAATTCTATGTGGGTTTAAACCAGAAATATACCCTTAGCTTGGTAACATTAAACTACTTGTCTATGTACGGTAGGCGCGAATCCTAAAGATATATCTATTGGGCCTGACAAACCCCATCCTGACTATGGGATGCTTTAGTACTTCGAGGTTATTTTAAACACATCTGATCTGGTGTACTTCAGAGGGTAAAACATGAATGTTAAGGCTTGTTACCGGGTGCCTACAACTTATAGAATACTTTTATACACTTGCGAGTGTACGGATATTTATAGAAACTGAAATCTTGTGGTCTATTACTATTACGGAAATGATGGATTATGATAAACTAATGAACTCACCAACCTTTTGGTTGACACTTTAAAGCATGTTTATTCTCAGGTATTAAAGAATTCTTCCGCTGTGCATTAGCTCATTTTAAAGATATTACTTGGAGTCATTCAAGACATACTTTGAAAGATGTTGCATTCGAGTCGTTGAGTTCATCAAGATTAATATTAAGTCAATTATAGTTGGATGTAATATGAAATGGTATGCATGCCGTCAATTTTTGATGTAAAGAAAGTTTGTCTTTTAAAAACGAATGCAATGTTTGTAAAACGTATCATATAGAGGTCAAATACCTCGCGATGTAATCAACTATTGTGAATCGTTTATAATGTATATGAACGGGTCCTTTCAGGTATGAAAGCCGATGTTGCTAAATACGTAGGAGAATGTTTGACGTGTTCTAAGGTCAAATCTGAGCATCAGAAACCATCAGGTCTACTTCAACAACCCGAAATCCCGGAATGGAAATGAGAAAATATTACCATGGATTTCATCACTAAATTGCCAAGGACTGCAAGAAGTTTTGATACTATTTGGGTAATAGTTGATCGTCTCACCAAATCAGCACACTTTCTGCCAATAAGAGAAGATGACAAGATGGAGAAGTTAGCATGACTGTATTTGAAGGAAGTCATATCCAGACATGGAATACCAATCTCTATTATCTCTGATAGGGATGACAGATTTATTTCAAGATTCTGGCAGACATTACAGCAAGCATTAGGAACTCGTCTAGACATGAGTACTGCCTATCATCCACAAACTGATGGGCAGAGCGAAAGGATGCTACAAACGCTTGAAGATATGCTACGAGCATGTGTTATTGATTTCGGAAACAATTGGGATCGACACCTACCGTTAGCAGAATTTTCCTACAATAACAGTTATCATTCTAGTATTGAGATGGCGAGGTTTGAGGCACTTTATGGTAGAAAGTGCAGGTCTCTGATTTGTTGGAATGAAGCGGGGGATAGACAGATTACGGGTCCGGAGATAATACAAGAAACTACCGAGAAAATCATCCAAATTCAACAACGATTGAAAACCGTCCAGAGTCGACAAAAGAGCTACGCGGACAGTAAAAGAAAAGATATAGAGTTTGAAATTGGAGAAATGGTCATGCTTAAGGTTTCACCTTGGAAAGGCGTTGTTCGATTTGGTAAACAGGGGAAACTAAATCCAAGGTACATTGGACCATTCAAGATTATAGATCGTGTCGGACCAGTAGCTTACCATCTGGAGCAACATCAACAACTCGCGGCTGTACATAACACTTTTCACATCTCCAATTTGAAGAAATGTTTTGCTAAAGAAGATCTCACTATTCCGTTGGACGAAATCCAAATCAATGAAAAACTTCAATTCATTGAAGAACCCATCGAAATAATGGATCGTGAGGTTAAGAGACTTAAGCAAAACAAGATACCGATTGTTAAGATTCAATGGAATGCTCGTAGAGGACCCGAGTTCACCTGGGAGCGTGAAGATCAGATGAAGAAGAAATACCCGCATCTATTTCCAGAAGATTCGTCAACACCTTCAACAGCTTAAAATTTCGGGACGAAATTTATTTAACGGGTAGGTACTGTAGTGACCCGAACTTTTCCATGTTTATATATATTAATTGAGATTGATATTTGATGTTATGCGAGGTGTATATAAAATAGTTATTAATTTTAGCAGGAAATACTATTAAATACGATACAATTTTACACAAGATATTTATTTATTTATAGAATGGATATACTTAAACCTTGCTACAACACTTATAGGCAGTGTACCTAATCGTACAGTAGTGTAGTTTTTAGTAAGTCCGGTTCGTTCCACAGGGAAATCTTTAAACAAAGCTCAACGCTATATTAGTTTACTTTTATAAAAATACAAACATATATATAAGTAATATTATTATTATAAAGGGGGGTTTTTACCGTTTAAGGACCGGTTTGTCGATTTTAAGACTTTAGTCGCAGTTAAAACCTAATGTAAAATATTAAATAAATAAAAGACTTAATTTAAAGCGTAAAGTAAATAACGATAATGAAATTGCGAATAATAAAAGTGCGATAAAATAAAATTGCGATAATTAAAAAGTACGATAATTAAAAGTGCGATTAAATAACAATAAATAAAAGTGCGATAATTAGAAGTGCAATTAAATATAAAATAAAGGAAATTAAATATGAAATAAAAGAATTATGCTTATTTAAACTTCCGTAATCATGATGTTCGACGTGTTGATTTTAGTTTTATGCCCATGGGTTAATTGTCCTTTGTCCTGGATTATTTAATATGTCCGTCTGGTTTTTGTCCATAACAGTCCATCAGTCATAAATATAAAGTGCGAGTGTCCTCGTCAAATTATTATTATACCCGAAGTTAAATATTCCAACTAATTGGGGATTCGAATTGTAACAAGGTTTTAATACTTTGTTTAATGAATACACCAGGTTATCGACTGCGTGTAAACCAAGGTTTTACTACTTTGTTAACAATTACACCAATTACCCTTGAATGTAATTTCACCCCTGTTTTAATTATTCTAGTGGCTATTAATCCATTCCCGTGTCCGGTTAAATGAACAATTATTCGTACATATAAATACCCTGCCCATCGTGTCCGATCGAGTGTATATGGTAATTTATAGGGACGCCTAATTGTAAATCTTTATATTAACATTAACAAACTATCATTTAGTTAAACAAATATAAAGCCCATTAATAGCCCATAGTCTAATTTCCACAAGTGTCGTTCTTTTGTCCAAACCCCAATTATGGTACAAAGCCCAATTACCCAATTTTAGTAATTAGCCCAACATCATGATTACTTCGTTTTAAATAAGCATAATAATAACTTAGCTACGAGACATTAATGTAAAAAGGTTGAACATAACTTACAATGATTAAAAATAGCGTAGCGTTACACGGACAGAATTTCGACTTACACCCTTACAATATTCGCTAACATACCCTTATTATTAGAATTATAATTAAAATTAAAATATAAATTATAAATATAAATATAAATTTTACGTATGAATGAGGAAGAAAAAGATGATGGTTTTTGATCAGAATTCGGTTGGCTTTATAGGCAGTTTTCAAATTTAGGGCTCCGCGACTCGCGGCAAAAGCCTCTTCAAACTCCGCGAGTCGCGGAGAATGAAATTACAGCTCAGTCCTTGGAGTCTTTCTCTGCCGACGGTTTTTTTATTTATAAATATAATATATATATAATTAATATAATTAATTATATATTATATTATATTTATATACATAGTTAACTTGTAATTTTTAGTCCGTTGCGTCGAGCGTTAAGAGTTGACTCTGGTCCCGGTTCCGGATTTTCGAACGTCCTTGCGTACAATTTTATATTTTGTACTTTGCGTTTTGAATCTTGTACTCTTGTAATTTCGAGACGTTTCTTATCAATAATTGGAACCTTTTTGATTGTCTTTTGTACTTTTGAGCTTTTTGGTCGTTTGCGTCTTCAATTCGTCGAATCTGTCTTTTGTCTTCACCTTTTATTATTTAAACGAATATCACTTGTAAATAGAACAATTGCAACTAAAAGCTTGTCTTTCTTGAGGAATAATGCTATGAAATATATGTTCGTTTTTAGCATTATCAAATATTCCCACACTTGAGCGTTGCTTGTCCTCAAGCAATATTGTCTTGAAATACTAGAATCACTTCTTTATTCTTCACACTTTGTACATCAGTGATTTCTATACGGCGGTATAAACAATGGTAGTAACGATATGGTTTACAGTCCCACATGACTATAAAAATTTAGATCCATTAAGGAAATTGGATCTTTATGAAAACATTTGATCTTTTGAAAATTAAATCTAGTTTTTACCCTAGATAAGTTTTCCGGGATAACCCTTTACCGGTGTTTGCAAAATATTTTTGTGGGTTTGGTGGGGTTCAGAATTGAAAATTTTAGCTCAAAACTTGCTGTTTTGTGTCACCCACTTGCTAACCTTGTATTTGGAAAGCAACACGTCCAGTTTACTTGTTCCGTATATTACCTTTCGGCAAACTACCGTCCGGTTGTAAAGGAAAGCGTTGAACAAGCAACTGTTAAGGCAATGTCCCGTGACATGCTTTTGATTATGGTCTATAACGTGTCGGACGCAATTACTATCCTTGGTAGGAGCAATAGTAAAGCTCACCCTTATAATTTTTTGGTATGGCACAAGGTCCTGTCTTTGACCACTATGCAACCACCGTTCTTACGGTTGACACCCGATTTAGTTCAGGTGACCTAATGAATTCCAGGTGAATTCCTAGGATTTTACGTTCAATGGTAATGAACGCATTGAAAATAGGGTTTTCAGAAAACAAATCGGTTTGTAATTTTGATCAAAATATTTTCTCGTTTAAGCTCGAGTTTAGATATCATCGAATTTCATGAGTTTGTAATTCTCAATCTTTAAGGTCAATCTCTAGGATTGAGTAATATCAGTCTTAAAAGCTGATTTTTAATCTTTAAGGAGATTATCCTTTCTGGGGATCTGATTCATTAGTCTTATCAAGCTAATTTGCATGGTGCCCCCCATTGTACGAGATAAATCCTTCTCATGGTTAGGATAAATCTGACCACTTGGCGACCCTGTTTAATGCTGAGGTCCGTGGATTTCCTGCTGATTTTAGTGATGACTTTTCTAGATTTTTCGCCAACCTACAGCTAGTCTGGACGACAACTTCATGACCTAAATCAAGAAGCGCGTGTCTTTTTCGGAAGACTTTACTTCCTTTTAATGATGGAATTGATTCATCGTGTAGATCCATCTCTTCTTTTCTTTCATCGGGTAAAACAGTTTAGTTTAGTCCAAAGCAAAAGTATTTTCAGTTATTAGTTACAGATATATGTGACATATGTTTAAGATAACTTGGTAAATTTTCCCACACTTGGCTTTTTATTTTTCTTTTTATCGTCCTCTATTCCATTTTAAATGAATTTTGACATTTTAGTTTGTTTCTTAATTTATGTCCTTTCCGAGGTAACAATAATTTCGGTGTTAAAACCTAGTTTTATCGTTCAAAAATATGTATAAACATGATTTTGAATTCATTTAATTGAAAATTTTGAAAAATCGTACTAGAATTGGGTAGTCAGTATATAAGACTAGGGCTGTTCTTTTTTTATCAGAGAGCACTAGATTCTAATACAACTACTGCTTTACTAGTATTTTTAATGGTTAACCAAGTGTATAAAGTAAAAAATTTTAAAATCCGAAAGAATTTAACCCCTTCCCACACTTAAGATCTTGCAATGCCCTCATTTGCAAGAAATCAGTAACAATTTAAATTATTGAGGGTGATTTGTGTGAAAATGATTAAATTTTACCAAAGTTTCCAAATATATTGGCGTTTGTTTGCTGAATGATAAATGGTGCACATCATTTGTTCATTCCGTCTTGTTGTTATTTTACATATATTTTGCATCTTGTCGTCAAAATTAGTTGCTTTTGCTGAACTTAATGCCAGTCTTTGAAAATGCGTTGTTTTACCCTGTTGTGTACATAAGATAAACTGCAAACATATATACATATTTTTGAAGTTTGGTATATTACCCCACATTCAAAAATTATTAAAATCTAAGAATAAAAGTTAGATAATTATAAAAATGATTACAATATTAACAAAAGTATTAAACATATTAATAATTACAAATTACAAAAAAAAAATAATAAGTAAACTAAGGATGATATTGGTACCAATAGGGGTTCCAGGCATAACCATAAGTGCTATAGAATGCTTCGGCAGGGTCATACGTAGGATATGGTGGCTGCATCTCTATAGACCAAGGAGGGAAGATGGGTTTCGGTGTAGGAATATAGTTTCTACCTATATGTTGGCAATGAGCTATGATTTGGTTCTGATGAACTTGCCAATCTTCAAATGCTCTCTGTCTAGCATTTTCGTATTCCTGAGAAGCTATAAACCTATGCATTTCTTGCATCTCATTCCCCCTTCCTACATTACCTTGCTGCTGGTTTCTCTCCACCTGTGGATGTCTACCATGGTATCGTACTGCGGCGTTATTTCGCCTCTTCAAAACTTTCGCACCATGGTATACATTTAAACCTATAGTATCGCGGGGTTCTGGTTCTTCTACTAATAATCCCCCCCGACTTATATCCACACCGAGATATTCACCAATCAAAGTAATAAAAATACCACCTCCTATTATGCTATGTGGTCGCATCCCCCGAACCATAGCTGATAAATAATAACCCACACAATATGGTATACTTACAGCGCTTTGTGGGTCTCGAATACACATATGGTAAAACAAATCCTGTTCATTTACTTTTTCTTTGTTCTTACCCCTTTGTGTAATCGAATTAGCTAAAAACCTATGTATCACTCTTAATTCGGCTCTATCTATATCCAAATAAGAGTAATTTCCCCCTTTGAAACGGTGATGGCTTGTCATTTGACTCCACACACCGTGTGTATCAAAATTCTCATCTATCTTTCTACCGTTTAGTATCAATCCTCTACAATCGGCAGACGCTAACTCCTCAGGCGTATATATACGTAAAGCCTGAGCCATGTCCAGTAAAGACATGTGGCGCATCGAACCGCCTAACAAAAATCTAATAAAAGAACGATCGGTTAAACTAGCTACCCGATCATTCAACTCTATACTACATAACAATTCTTCACACCATACTTTATATACAGGTCTACGTATGGTGAATAAACATATCCAGTCATTAAAAGAAGAATTACTATACCTCTGTACAAGTAATTCCCTAATTGGCCCGGCCAATTCTACAGCTTCTAAGGGTCCCCATTCTATGACCCTCGGTACCTCAACAACCTTAGAATGAAGAGTATGCAAACCCCGTTGATATTTTGGATAATCTATCCAAAGTCTGTCAAATCTCAGGTTCGGGTGCAACTCTTCCAAATGCATATCAGAAAAGGTCATGACTGGATGAGGTACATCCTGCTTGTAGTAGTTATCCACCTCCTGTTGTTCCAAATTCTCAGCAGGAGCATTGCGGGCTTGGGATGAAGATTCACCCCTTTCATTCTGCAAAACACATCAAACACAATTTTTGTGCATCCAAATATGCATTAGTGTCAGCAAAATCATCAATCAAAATAATTACAATGACATTATCAATTTATATCAAACTTAAGCTCATTTTCACATTTTTATCAAATCTACACTTTTTCAAATAAGCATATACGAAAATGTTCGCTAAGTTCATAAGCATTCAACTCAAATAACATCTCAAAATAATCATTACTAGCAATTACACAAGTCTCAAATGGCATTATCTTTCAAAAATCAAGTTCATGAATTTTAGACTTGAAAAAGTCCACTTTAATTCTCAAAATCATGTTTAGGCTCAAAGTTTGGATCATTTAACTACCTAGACATGTTACACTACTCAATTTAGCAACAATTCATGACAAAAATCGACCATAACCTGTTTATATCAAAAAGCCCCAAATTTGCTCAAGAACACAAACCCTAGATTACTCAAAATCTGAAGTTTAAGGCTTCTAATCATGTTAAACAGCATCAATCTAGGTTATACAAGCATAATACATAAACAATTTAAGCCTAATTACACTAAAAAGCATCAAAATCAAATTGGGGAAAAATTTGCTCAAGAACATCAAATTTCGAATTAAATGGTGTTTAGGTGTAAAAATTTACCGTTTTTCTTGAGTAATTCTTAGATAGCATCCTTCTCAACATGATTTTAGCAAAAGATTTGGTGATTAACGGTTAAAAATTGGGATTTTTGGGGTGTTTTTGGGTGGTTTTTCGGAGTATTTTCGCTGTTATTTTTCGCAGTGTGTTTTTGTGGTTGTGGACTGATTAGTTCGGGTGTTTATTATTTTTTTTCTGGGTTTTGATCCCTCCGCGAGTCGCGGGGATTAACCCTTCAAACTCCGCGACTCGCGGAGTTTGGTATATTTTTTTTTTTTTTTTATAATCATTAACTTATTAAAACAATTAAGTAATTAATTTTAAAATTTTGTTTCCCTTGTTATTTAGGACGAGGTCGTTTCGGATCGATGTCCTAGTCCGTCCTTCGACAAAATTTTAAAATTTGTCATTTTTAAGCAATTGCTTTAAAAGCTTAGATTTTTTTTTGATTTTTTAATTTTTTTGGCATACTTTAATTCAATAAGATTAAAAATAATGATAATAAAAGTTCTCGTCCCTCCCTCGGGTAAAGCAATTTCGGTTCAAAGACCTAGTCTTCAACTTACGACGAATTTTAAAAATCATATTCTTAACTTAATGAGATAAAGTAAATTTTTGTTTTTAAATTCACACAACTTAAATATAAAATTCAAAATTAATATTAAAAATTCACACCAAACTTAAAATTTGAAATGCATAAAATTAAAAATTAATATTTTAAAAATTAAAAATTCACACCAAACTTAATTTAAAAATTTATAAATTCATACTAAACTTATATTAATTTTTCAAATATTTACAATTTTAAATATATTGTTTTTATAAAGTTTACAATATTAATTTAAGATTTAAATATTAATTTTAAAAACATGGTAAAAATAAATTTAAAAATCTTTTTGTCTTTTTATCCCACTTTAATCAATCAAATATTATCAAAAATATGCGCCCCTCTTTTCGGTAAAGTAATTTCGGTTCCAAAACCTAATTTAACTCATGACGAATTTTTGAAATATTTTGGGTTGATTGTTTAAAGATATTTATACCTTAAGAATAAACGTTAAATTTCGCAGTGATGTAATAAATTTTTGAATGATATCAATAATTCCGGTCGCCAAACCTAATTTTATTTAATACCAATTTAATACTTTTTAGCGAACAAATTAGCGTTTATTATCAAAAGGTTAAAAATAAAAATAAAAACTAAAAACTGTACAGACATACCTGTGAAATAGATTTCTTAGTTATATGATCTATTCCATTCATAAGATAGTCGGTTTAATTGATTTTCCATGGCTACATAGGCGTAACCTCGAGCATTCAGTGTCTTTTCTTCTAAACATATGAACGGTCCGTCTCTGCATAAAGTAACAAATTCGGTATTTGAATAGGTTTGATTATTTGAACATTTACCTCCATGTGACCATTTTCCGCATTTGTGACATCGTTCTAGGTGTCGTGCTCTTCTTTTCGCTGCGGATTTTGATTTTCCTTTACCAAATTGTAACTTATTATCTTCGCATCTGGATTCTTTTCTAACTCCGTCCATTCTTTCTCTGATTACTGATACTATTTCACTCGGTAGTATGTCATTATTTCTTTTAGTGATCAAAGCGTGTAGCATTAGACCATGGTTTAGTTCACAGGCAGTCTTCATTTCGTAAAAACCTAAAAAAAATAAAAATTCAGAATGGGGGGAGAAGACTAGTTCTTTAGGGTCTGCTAGGGAAAGACCATTCGGGTTCCATTTTCGAGAACTACACGAAAACAGACAATCTAACTCTAACAGAAATACATATTATCCTTTAAAGACTTGATTCTCCCCACACTTAGTTAGCTGTGGTGTCGAAATTGTGATTAACTTTGTTGTCGACTTCCATCGGACCATGTATGTAATGTTTAACTCTGTGACCATTAACTTTAAATTCAATCCCATTTAAATTTATCAATTCTATCGTTCCGTATGGGAAAACTCTTTTGACTATGAATGGTCCAGACCATCTTGATTTCAATTTTCCAGGAAATAGCTTGAATCGTGAATTGAAAAGAAGAACTCTGTCTCCTTCTTTAAATTCTTTTGAACTTCTGATTCTTTTATCATGCCATTTCTTCGTTCTTTCTTTATAGATTAACGAATTTTCGTATGCTTCATGTCTTAATTCTTCTAATTCATTTAGTTGACTTAATCGTAGACGTCCGGCTTCATGTAAATCAAGATTACATGTCTTCAAAGCCCAAAATGCTTTGTGTTCAATTTCTACTGGAAGATGACATGCTTTTCCATAAACAAGTCTAAAAGGTGTGGTTCCAATTGGAGTTTTGTAGGCTGTTCTAAAAGCCCAGAGTGCATCCTCCAATTTAATGGACCATTCCTTCGGATTTGATCCTACGGTTTTCTCTAGAATACGTTTTAAAGCTCGGTTGGTATTTTCAACTTGTCCACTTGTTGTGGATGATATGCGGTGGAGATTTTATGAGTTACTCCATATCTTTTAAGAACTTTCTCAAGTTGATTATTACAGAAATGAGTACCCCACTTATTAAAGCTTTCGGTGTTCCAAACCTTGCAAAAAGATGTTTTAAAAAGTTGACTACAACTCGTGCATCGTTAGTTGGGAGAGCTTGTGCTTCCGCCCATTTAGATACATAATCAATGGCTACGAGTATATATAGATTATTATGAGATTTTGGAAATGGACCCATAAAGTCAATACCCCAAATGTCAAATACTTCACATACTTGGATGACATTTTGTGGCATTTCATCACGTTGACTTATTTTTCCGGCCCTTTGACATGCATCACAGGATTTGCAAAGAAGGTGTGCGTCTTTGTAAATTGTAGGCCAATAGAATCCAGCTTCATAAACTTTTCTTGCTGTTAGTTGAGGCCCATAATGCCCTCCTATTGGTCCTGTGTGACAATGGTTTAAAATTTTACTAGCTTCATCTCCAAATACACATCGGCGTATTATTCCATCGGGACAACTTTTAAACAGATGTGGATCTTCCCAGAAATAGTGTTTTATATCACTGAAGAATTTCTTTCGTCTTTGGTACGATAATCCTTTTTCAAGGAATCCACAAACTAAGTAGTTTGCATAGTCTGCAAACCATGGGATTTCTTTATAATCTATCTTCAATAGATATTCATCAGGAAAGTTGTCTTGTATGGCCGATTCATTTAGAACTTCTAATTCGGGATTTTCAAGACGAGAAAGATGATCAGCGGCGAGATTTTCTGCTCCTCTTTTATCTCGGATTTCAATATCAAACTCTTGTAAGAGTAAGATCCAACGGATTAATCTTGGTTTAGCATCTTGTTTTGAAAATAGGTATCTAAGAGCAGAATGGTCGGTATAGACCACCGTTTTTGCTAGAACGAGATATGATCGAAATTTGTCAAAAGCAAAGACAATAGCAAAGAGTTCTTTTTCAGTAGTTGTATAGTTCGTTTGTGCTCCTTGTAACATCTTACTAGCATAATATATAGGTTGAAATCGTTTTTCAATCCTTTGTCCTAAAACGGCTCCCATTGCAAAATCACTTGCATCGCACATTAGTTCAAATGGTAGATTCCAATTTGGTGTTATCATGATCGGCGCATTAGTGAGTTTCTCTTTAAGAATATTAAAAGATTTGATACACTCATCTGAAAAGATGAATGGAGCATCCTTTTCTAGGAGTTTATTCATAGGAGTGGCAATTTTAGAAAAATCTTTTATGAAACGTCGGTAAAAACCGGCATGCCCTAGAAAACTCCTAACTCCTCTAACATTGGTGGGATGTGGAAGTTTAGCAATTACATTTACTTTAGCTCTATCCACTTCAATTCCTTCTTTTGAAATTTTATGTCCAAGAACGATGCCTTCTTTAACCATGAAATGGCATTTCTCCCAATTAAGTACTAGATTTGATTTTTCGCATCTAATTAGCATTCGTTCCAGATTAACTAGACATGATTTAAATGTATCACCGAAGACTGAAAAGTCATCCATGAAAACTTCCATGCATTCTTCTATCATGTCATGAAAAATCGCCATTATACACCTTTGAAAGGTTGCAGGGGCGTTACAAAGTCCAAATGGCATGCGTTTGTAAGAAAAAGTACCATAAGGGCACGTGAATGTGGTTTTCTCTTGGTCCTCGGGTGCTATTGGAATTTGAAAATATCCGGAAAATCCATCTAGAAAACAATAGTAACTATTTCCGGCTAATCTTTCCAACATTTGATCTATGAAAGGTAAGGGAAAGTGATCTTTTCTGGTGGCGTCATTTAATTTTCTATAATCAATACATACACGCCATCCTGTTACAGTCCTAGTAGGAATAAGCTCATTTTTCTCATTTGTAATGACAGTCATGCCACCCTTCTTAGGCACGCATTGAACTGGGCTTACCCATGGGCTATCAGAAATTGGATATATCAAACCTGCATCTAGCAGTTTAATAATCTCTTTCTTAACTACATCTTGCATATTAGGATTTAGTCTTCGTTGGCGTTGCACATACGTTTTATGACCTTCTTCCATAAGGATTTTATGTGTGCAATACGAAGGACTTATCCCTTTAATATCATGAATCTTCCATGCAATGGCTGGTTTATGAGCTTTCAACACAGAAATGAGTTGTGATTTCTCATTTTCAGTAAGAGAAGACGATATTATTACAGGTAATTCAGATTCACCATGTAAATAAGCGTATTCCAAATGGTTTGGAAGTGGCTTTAACTCTAATTTCGGAGGTTCTTCTATCGATGATTTATATCGATATCTGTCTTCTTCTTTTAGCATTTGAATTTCTTCTGTTGTTGGTTCATATCCATTAGCTATAAGTGTAGCTAACATTTCAGCTTCATCAATTGGTTCATTACCTTCTCCTAAAGAACATTCTCCTGTTCCTTGTAATTCTGGAAATTCTTCTAATAATTCTGCATGTGCATCTATAGTTTGAATATAATAACATGTATCATCTGCAGATTGTGGTTGTTGCATTGCTCTATCAACTGAAAAGGTAACACTCTCATCCTCTATACTTATGGTCAGTTTCTTACCGAACACATCTATCATTGCTTTAGCCGTGTTTAAGAATGGTCTTCCTAATATGAGAGGAACTTGAGAATCTTCTTCCATGTCCAAAACAACAAAATCTACTGGAAATACTAAAGTACCAACTTTAACTAGCATGTTCTCCATTATCCCTCTAGGATATTTTATTGATCTATCGGCTAGTTGTATGCTTATTCTGGTTGGTTTCAATTCTCCAAGGTCTAGTTTAGCGTATAGTGAATACGGCATTAGATTTATACTAGCACCTAAGTCTGCCAATGCTTCTATTGAACTAAGACTACCCAGAAAACATGGAATTGTGAAACTTCCTGGATCAGATAATTTTTCTGGTATCTTATTCAACAGCACTGCTGAACAATTAGCATTCATAGTAACAGCCGATAGTTCTTCCATTTTCTTTCTATTTGAGATTAGATCTTTCAAGAATTTAGCATATCTAGGCATTCCTGAAATCACATCAATGAAAGGAAGATTTACATTTATCTGTTTAAACATATCCAAGAATTTGGATTGCTCGGCTTCAAGTTTTTCTTTCTTCATTTTACTCGGGTAAGGAAGTGGTGGTTGGTATGGTTTAACATAAGGTTTATCCTTAACTGTGTTATTTTCATTAACCTTTTCAACTACCGGTTCTTTTTCCTTATCTTGATCAGGTTGTGGTTCTTGTGGAGTAGGAATAGTTTCATCAGAAGTTACAGGTATTTCAGGTGGTTTAAGTGTTGTACCACTTCTTGTGGTAATGGCTTTAGCTGTTTCATTCCGGGGGTTAGCATTTGTATCACTAGGTAGACTTCCCGGTTTTCTTTCACCTATTAACCTTGCTAGGTTACTTACTTCTTGTTCCAGATTTTGAATAGAAGCTTGTTGATTTCTAAATGCTTGAGCATTTTGTTCATTTGTTTGTTTTTGAGATGTGAAAAACTGCGTTTGAGTTTCAACTAGCTTCGTCATCATATCTTCTAAATTTGGCTTTTTATCATCGGTTTGTTGTGGTGGTTTGTTTTGAAAATTCGGTCTTTGCTGATTATAAGTATTATTGGATACTTGTTGATTGCTAGGACTTTGTTGGTTGTTGTATGGAATATTTCGGTTATAATTCTGGTTTTGATTGTAAATCGGTCTTGGCGGTTGATAATTATTCTGATAATTATTTCCAGGCCTTTGGTTTATGTATGAAATATTCTCTCTTTGTTCCATTGTTAATTCAATACTGAGACAATCTTTTGTCAAATGTGGTCCTCCACACTGCTCACAACTAATTCGTATTGAGTGAATATCTTTAGTCATCTTTTCCATTCGTCTCTCTATAGCATCTATCTTTACGGAAATGGAATCTAAGTCATGACTAGAATCGGCTCTAGCTGCTTTAGATGATCTAATGATATCTTTTTCTTGGTGCCACTCATGTGAGTGGGAAGCAGTGTTATCAATAATTTTGTAAGCATCAGTTTCGGTTTTCTTCATAATAGAACCACCAGCTGCTATATCTATGTCTTTCCTTGTAGTGATGTCGCATCCTTGGTAGAATATTTGTACTATTTGACAGGTGTCTAAACCATGTTGCGGACATCCTCTTAATAACTTTCCATATCTTGTCCACGCCTCATATAGAGTTTCATTTGGTTTCTGTGTGAACGTAACAATTTCTGCTTGAAGTCTTACGGCTTTAGATGCAGGAAAGAATTGTTTAAGAAATTTGTCAATTAAAACGTCCCATGTATCGATCGCCCCTTCAGGTAACGATTCCAACCAATCTTTGGCTTCTCCCTTTAAAGTCCAGGGAAATAACATGAGATATATCTGTTCATCCTCCACTTCTCGGATTTTAAATAGTGTGCAGATCCTATTAAAGGTACGTAGATGTTCATTTGGATCTTCCTTCGGCGCACCACTAAATTGGCATTGATTAGTCACCATGTGTAGAATTTGTCCTTTGATTTCATAATCTGGCGCATTAATGTCTGGATGAGTAATTGCGTGACCTTGGCCAGTGCGTTTAGCTCTCATTCGGTCTTCCATACTTAAAGGTTCCAGATTCTCCATAATTGAATTTGTTGAATCGGTATCACTAGATGATTCTGATTTAATAGTTCGTTCCTCAACAATCTCTGTTTGAATGATTGGTGGCTCCGGAGGAAAGTTTAATGGTTCAGGATCTATGAACCGTTCCTGAATATTCTCCGGATTCTCAATTGTGAGGTCGGGTTCAAAAAATGGATTATCGGAAATTTGAACTGAAGTACTTGGTCTACTGGATGACGATTCTAAAGAAAAATCAACGGCGGTTATATTTGCTAAATGTCTTGATCTAGTTACAGGTGGTGAACGTACAAAAGGTGATGAATGTCTTGCTCGGTGCATTCACTGAATATCCTATTAGTTTTTAAAAGGAAAGAAAAATTATAATAAGTTATCCAATCAATAGACTTTTCTGATTTTGCCCACGTTTCGAATAGCCAAAAGATGCAGCAGAGGGGCAGGATTCGTTTGGTCTCAATATAATTTAGGACTGTTTGGCTCCAATAACCCGGTCCACGTACAAATCCAACTATTACTACGAACCAGAAAATTTTGATGTCTATTAATTTAACCACTTAAAATAAATTTTCGTAATTTTAAGAAATTTAGATAAGAAGTAGAAAAAATTCTAAGTCCTAAAAACTAGAATGGCGAGAAATAAGAGAGAAAAAGAGTTCGTCGAAAAAGGTTGAAAAAGAAAAAATGGTTGAAAAATAAAAGGTGACGGAAAAATAAAAGAAACTTATAAAAACTTAAAAATACTTGACTAACCTAACCTTATTACTACAACTAACTTAAAATTATAATCGCAAATTGATATTACTAATTGAAATGATAATTGGTACATAGTAAAAGGTCTAAAAATATTAAAGCTTACAGGAAAAACTAAATCCCAAATGGAAATAACTTAAAAAGGCGTCGCAAAATTCTAAAGCACCTAAATCTTAGTCTAAAGAAAAAGCACTTAAGGAATTCTACGGCAAAGCCTAAAAATATAGGAGTAAAAATGACTATGGCAAAAACTAAGTTTAAAATTAAATATGAGCTAAAAATACAAATATTACGTTAAAACGATTAAAAAGGGACAAAATATAAAAATATACAAAAAGTTGTAAAAAGTACAATTTTATAAAAATATTATTTTTATATTATTTATTTAATAAAACTACTAATTTTACAATTTAAATAAATTAATTAAACTAAAAATACAAATTAATTAAAAAGTAAAAGTTAAAATAAAACTAATAATAATAATAATAATAATTATTAGGGTTAAATAATAATAATAATTAATTAATACCCGTAATTAATGCTGAATTAGGGCTTCTGTCCGTGTGTCAGATGGTCTCCGCGAGTCGCGGCAATTAAAGCATCAAACCCCGCGAGTCGCGGGGTTCCAGAATTCAGCTGACAGGTTTGAATATTCGACGCGTTTTTTCTTTATTTTTTTTTT
Source organism: Rutidosis leptorrhynchoides (assembly GCF_046630445.1). Classification (NCBI taxonomy): domain Eukaryota; kingdom Viridiplantae; phylum Streptophyta; class Magnoliopsida; order Asterales; family Asteraceae; genus Rutidosis; species Rutidosis leptorrhynchoides. Next base: position 184,243,938 of record NC_092337.1, read on the forward strand.
ATTTTCTGTTTTCTGTTTTTTTTCTTTCTATATATAAAAGATATTTAATAAAAGTTATATTTTTATAAATTAAAATAAAGATAAAGAAACTTATAAAACTTAAATATTTAACAAAATCTTAAAAATACTTATATTTTTGTTTTTCTTTTTATATTTTTGAATATTTAAAACGTATTTTTACAAAAGCGAATTTTAATAAAAGTAAACAAAAAAAATCCTTTTTTTTTTATATTAGCGTTCCGCTTCCGGCTTTTAAGAGAGTTCCCCGGCAGCGGCGCCAAAAATACTTGATGTTATGCGAGGTGTATATAAAATAGTTATTAATTTTAGCAGGAAATACTATTAAATACGATACAATTTTACACAAGATATTTATTTATTTATAGAATGGATATACTTAAACCTTGCTACAACACTTATAGGCAGTGTACCTAATCGTACAGTAGTGTAGTTTTTAGTAAGTCCGGTTCGTTCCACAGGGAAATCTTTAAATAAAGCTCAACGCTATATTAGTTTACTTTTATAAAAATACAAACATATATATAAGTAATATTATTATTATAAAGGGGGGGTTTTTACCGTTTAAGGACCGGTTTGTCGATTTTAAGACTTTAGTTGCAGTTAAAACCTAATGTAAAATATTAAATAAATAAAAGACTTAATTTAAAGCGTAAAGTAAATAACGATAATGAAATTGCGAATAATAAAAGTGCGATAAAATAAAATTGCGATAATTAAAAAGTACGATAATTAAAAGTGCGATTAAATAACAATAAATAAAAGTGCGATAATTAGAAGTGCAATTAAATATAAAATAAAGGAAATTAAATATGAAATAAAAGAATTATGCTTATTTAAACTTCCGTAATCATGATGTTCGACGTGTTGATTTTAGTTTTATGCCCATGGGTTAATTGTCCTTTGTCCTGGATTATTTAATATGTCCGTCTGGTTTTTGTCCATAACAGTCCATCAGTCATAAATATAAAGTGCGAGTGTCCTCGTCAAATTATTATTATACCCGAAGTTAAATATTCCAACTAATTGGGGATTCGAATTGTAACAAGGTTTTAATACTTTGTTTAATGAATACACCAGGTTATCGACTGCGTGTAAACCAAGGTTTTACTACTTTGTTAACAATTACACCAATTACCCTTGAATGTAATTTCACCCCTGTTTTAATTATTCTAGTGGCTATTAATCCATTCCCGTGTCCGGTTAAATGAACGATTATTCGTACATATAAATACCCTGCCCATCGTGTCCGATCGAGTGTATATGGTAATTTATAGGGACGCCCAATTGTAAATCTTTATATTAACATTAACAAACTATCATTTAGTTAAACAAATATAAAGCCCATTAATAGCCCATAGTCTAATTTCCACAAGTGTCGTTCTTTTGTCCAAACCCCAATTATGGTACAAAGCCCAATTACCCAATTTTAGTAATTAGCCCAACATCATGATTACTTCGTTTTAAATAAGCATAATAATAACTTAGCTACGAGACATTAATGTAAAAAGGTTGAACATAACTTACAATGATTAAAAATAGCGTAGCGTTACACGGACAGAATTTCGACTTACACCCTTACAATATTCGCTAACATACCCTTATTATTAGAATTATAATTAAAATTAAAATATAAATTATAAATATAAATATAAATTTTACGTATGAATGAGGAAGAAAAAGATGATGGTTTTTGATCAGAATTCGGTTGGCTTTATAGGTAGTTTTCAAATTTAGGGCTCCGCGACTCGCGGCAAAAGCCTCTTCAAACTCCGCGAGTCGCGGAGAATGAAATTACAGCTCAGTCCTTGGAGTCTTTCTCTGCCGACGGTTTTTTTATTTATAAATATAATATATATATAATTAATATAATTAATTATATATTATATTATATTTATATACATAGTTAACTTGTAATTTTTAGTCCGTTGCGTCGAGCGTTAAGAGTTGACTCTGGTCCCGGTTCCGGATTTTCGAACGTCCTTGCGTACAATTTTATATTTTGTACTTTGCGTTTTGAATCTTGTACTCTTGTAATTTCGAGACGTTTCTTATCAATAATTGGAACCTTTTTGATTGTCTTTTGTACTTTTGAGCTTTTTGGTCGTTTGCGTCTTCAATTCGTCGAATCTGTCTTTTGTCTTCACCTTTTATTATTTAAACGAATATCACTTGTAAATAGAACAATTGCAACTAAAAGCTTGTCTTTCTTGAGGAATAATGCTATGAAATATATGTTCGTTTTTAGCATTATCAATATTTACATGACTAAATGCTTCCAACGTATTAAGCAATCAAACTTGTTAAGACTTGATTAAATGAAATAAGTTTCATATAGACAATTGATCACCCATGTTGACCGGCGATTCACGAACGTTACAAAATTGTAAAAATTACATGTTGTGGTATATATATAGACATATATATATGGTTGACATAAGATTATGATGAGTAAGTATCGCACTAAGTATATTAACAATGTGTGATATACATAAGAAATGAGATTACTAAGTTAAGAAACTCGAAATGATATATATAACGATTATCGTTATGATAACGTCTACTAAATACATATATATCATATTAAGATATTGATACACTATATTTAAAAAGATAAAATTATATTTAAATATATCATTAAGTGTGTTAACAATGAACCACATATGTAAAAAGAAGACTACTAACCCAAGAATTACGAAACGAGACTTATATGTAACGATTATCGTTGTAACGATATTTTACTGTATATATCATATTAAGAGATATTCATACATCATAATATCATGATAATATAATAATTTAACATCTCATTTGATATAATAAACATTGGGTTAACAACATTAATTGAGATCGTTAACTTAAAGGTTTCAAAACAACGCTTACATGTAACGACTAATGAAGACTTAACGACTTCATTAGAATGTATATACATGTTGTGTTTTGATATGTATTCTTACACTTTTGATAGACTTCAAGACACATATCAAAATAATTCTACTTAACAAAAATGCTTACAATTACATCCTCGTTCAGTTTCATCAACAATTCTACTCGTGTGCACCCGTATTCGTACTCGCACAATACACAACTTTTAGATGTATGTACTATTGGTATATACACTCCAATGATCAGCTCTTAACAGCCCATGTAAGTTACCTTACACATGTGGGAACCATCATTTGGCAACTAGCATGAAATATCTCATAAAATTACAAAAATATGAGTAATCATTCATGACTTCTTTACATGAAAACAAAATTACACATCCTTTATATCTAATCCATATACCAACGACCAAAAACACCTACAAACACTTTCATTCTTCAATTTTCTTCATCTAAGTGATATCTCTCAAGTTCTAACTTCAAGTTCTAAGTGTTCTTCATAAATTCCATAAGTATAGTTTCATTAAAATCAAGAATACTTCCAAGTTTGCAAGTCTACTTCCAAGATTTCTAATTCATTCCAAGTAATCATATAAGATCAAGGAACCTTTGTTATTTATAGTAGGTTATCTTTCTAATTCAAGGTAATATTCATATTCAAACTTTGATTCAATTTCTACAACTATAACAATCTTATTTCGAGTGAAAATCTTACTTGAACTGTTTTCGTGTCATGATTCTGTTTCAAGAATTTTCAAGCCATCCAAGGATCCTTTGAAGCTTGATCCATTTTTCTCATTTCCAGTAGTTTTATCCAGAAAACTTGAGGTAGTAATGATGTTCATAACATCGTTCGATTCATACATATAAAGCTATCTTATTCGAAGGTTTAAACTTGTAATCACTAGAACATAGTTTAGCTAATTCTAAACTTGTTCGCAAACTAAAGTTAATCCTTCTAACTTGACTTTTAAAATCAACTAAACACATATTCTATATCTATATGATATGCTAACTTAATGATTTAAAACCTGGAAACACGATGAACACCATAAAATCGGATATACGCCGTCGTAGTGAAATCGGGGGCTATTTTGGTTTGGATAATTAAAAACTATGATAAACTTTGATTTAAAAGTTTTTCTTCTGGGAAAATGATTTTTCTTATGAACATGAAACTATATCCAAAAATCATGGTTAAACTCAAAGTGGAAGTATATGTTTTCCAAAATGGTCATCTAGACGTCGTTCTTTCGACTGAAATGACTACCTTTACAAAAACAACTTGTAACCTGTAATTCTGAGTATAAACTTATACTTTTTATGTATAGATTCATAAATTTAAGTTCAATATGAAACCATAGCAATTTGATTCACTCAAAACGGATTTAAAATGAAGAAGTTATGGGTAAAACAAGATTGGATAATTTTTCTCATTGTAGCTACGTGAAAATTGGTAACAAATCTATATTAATTATATCCTAGCTAACTTATATTGTATTATACATGTATTCTAATATATTATGTAATCTTGGGATACCATAGACACGTATGAAAATGTTTTGACATATCATATCGACCCATCTATATATATTATTTGGAACAACTATAGACACTATATATGCAGTAATGTTGGAGTTAGCTATACAGGGTTGAGGTTGATTCCAAAAATATATATAGTTTGAGTTGTGATCTAGCCTGAGACGTGTATACACTGGGTCGTGGATTGATTCAAGATAATATATATCGATTTATTTCTGTACATCTAATTATGGACAACTAGTTGTAGGTTACTAACAAGGACAGCTGACTTAATAAACTTAAAACAGTAAAACGTATTAAAAATGTTGTAAATATATTTTGAACATACTTTAATATATATGTACATATTTGTTATAGGTTCGTGAATCGACCAGTGGCCAAGTCTTACTTCCCGACGAAGTAAAAATCTGTGAAAGTGAGTTATAGTCCCACTTTTAAAATCTAATATTTTTGGGATGAGAATACATGCAGATTTTATAAATGATTTAAAAAATAGACATAAGTACGTGAAACTACATTCTATGGTTGAATTATCGAAATCGAATATGCCCCTTTTTATTAAGTCTGGTAATCTAAGAATTAGGGAACAGACACCCTAATTGATGTGAATCCTAAAGATAGATCTATTGGGCCTAACAAACCCCATCCAAAGTACCGGATGCTTTAGTACTTTGAAATTTATATCATATTCGAAGGGTGTCCCGGAATGATGGGGATATTCTTATATATGCATCTTGTTAATGTCGGTTACCAGGTGTTCACCATATGAATGATTTTTATCTCTATGTATGGGATGTATATTGAAATATGAAATCTTGTGGTCTATTATTATGATTTGATAATATATAGGTTAAACCTATAACTCACCAACATTTTTGTTGACGTTTTAAGCATGTGTATTCTCAGGTGATTATTAAGAGCTTCCGCTGTTGCATACTAAAATAAGGACAAGATTTGGAGTCCATGCTTGTATGATATTATGTAAAAACGGCATTCAAGAAACTTATTTTTGATGTAATATATTCTTATTGTAAACCATTATGTAATGGTCGTGTGTAAACGGTATATTTTAGATTATCATTATTTGATAATCTACGTAATGCTTTTAAACCTTTATCGATAAAATAAAGGTTATGGTTGTTTTAAAAATGAATGCAGTCTTTGAAAAACGTCTCATATAGAGGTCAAAACCTCGCGACGAAATCAATTAATATGGAACGTTTATAATCAATATGAACTGGATTTTTCAGTTTGTAATTTATGTGTTGTTATCGGGCTTTATATTCTCCCTTATATTTCAGAGTTTCATACTTTTGTTTTCTCTTCCCGACTTTAAGTCAAGTGAATAATGGTCCAGAATTTGTAGGTATGGTGTTTCGAGTGAACATGGCTAATGTTCTAAGAGAGAGATGGTAATAGTATGATCTTGATTGGTTAAATTACCAGAATTCAAGAGAAAAGATAGAATTATCAAGAAATTAAGTTCTTGATATGTTTAAAGATTAGGTAAAATATAAGAGTCGTGTAACATGGTACATGATGATGTTATGATTCTGTGAATCATCACGTTCCATTAGAAACTCAGCATGACTTACTGTAATATAATTACGTTGATCAAGTGTCATTATATTATACTAACTCATGCATCAATTTCCAACACTACTTCAAAATCATTCATAATTCAAACTCTAAGTTTTCAGAGATTTAGAAACTAGAACAGTTTTCTTTTATGATATAACACAGATAGCACGGAGAGATAATTAATATCGAACGAGAATATTTATGAAGATATCTTTAGAAATATTGAGGACATTAATAATGAAAGATACGATAATATTTTAGAATTTTAGAATCAAATTGTGATGAAGAATTTCATTCACGATGATTTAGAGCGATTAAGGAGCAAGGTATTTGCTAAAGATTTCATCAGAATCAGAATCATTGGGGTTCTTTATGTACAAGTTTAGTCCTTGTAATTTGTTCAGGGTCTCCTTCATGGTTTGCTCAATCCATTTTCCAGCTCCAACCTTCTCTTTTTCTGAGCTTTGCCAACCTACTATTCTTTATCATCAAACTTCTGACTGTTAAAATCATGTACATTTTTTACTACTGTATTCAGCTTTTTCAAAATTTGAAGTATTGATTTGTAGACTGGTGCTTTTCAGAATTGAAGGTCATAATTCTAAGAGATAAATGATGTAGACATGCTGTGAGATTCAAATTATTGATTGCTGATTCTCGGTATTTGGTACGACAATTCTCGTTATCAGATGTAGATGAGTAGATGATAGGGTTTTAATGAATATAATAACTTTTCAGAAAATCAAAGATCAATGAAGTTGCTGGTAAGTTTACTGCTAATGTGGTAGGATATAAACTGTTCCCCGGTAACGATGACAAAAAGTAAACTTATACATCAAGGTTATAATAAGGTTAATCCGAGTGAAAGGTCGAAATTGATTTGTTGGAGCTGTGACAAAATTGACTAATTTGGAAAGGGATTGCAAAGTTATTTTCGGTAATAACAGTGCCAAATGAGCTAGCACAGATATGTGTTGAACGTTTATTCAGGTTCTGAGTGTTTTCTGATGCATAACTATATGCATAACTCTTTTCTTCCGTAGATAAAGTACGGTTGGTTCATCCTCTCGATTGAGATGTTTTCAAGAATCATGAAAGGTTTAAACGTGGATTGTAATTGTCAAGATACAAATGAGGTTTAAGATGAAATCAAGTGGCAAACTTGAAGAATTGTTTAGTTTCATATGTTATAAACAATATTTTAATTCATTTTAATTGTCTAATCTTGGTAGTCCACAGTTAGCAGTCCACAGTTACTAACTCAATAATTCATATATAGTTTATAATATTCGAATTAATTAATACGTATCGTGACCCGTGTACATGTCTCAGACTTGATCACAACTCAAAGTATATATATTATTATAGAATCAACCTCAACCCTGTATAGAGAACTCGATCATTACTGCATATAGAGTGTCTATGGTTATTCCAAATAATATATATAGATGCGTTGATATGATATATCAAAACCTTGTATACGTGTCCCGATATTTATCGTGCTTAAAATAAATAATAGAAATTAAATGACGATAAATAAAGTGCGTAAAGTAAATAACAAAAATTAAATGACGATAAATAAAATTGTGATAAATAAACTGCGATAAATAAAATGTATAAGGAATTAACAGTTAGCTAGGAACAGTTAGCGTGGATTCTTAACAAAATTATTCTCGTAATTAATTTGTTTGTTTCTAACAAATTTTATTTTGTCCAGTGTTTTCTTCATTATGCCACTTGTTGGATTCTGATAGGTCAAAATCAAAATATGAAATTGAATGAAAATGGTTATTCGGTGGTGAACGGATTCGTATATCTGTGGATGTAAGTAAGATAGTAAATGACTGTTGAATCAGATTTGAAGAATGTACAGTGTAACTTATTAATGTGAAATCTTAAATATTCCTCTAGTATTTCCTACCCGTTAAAATATTTTCATCATTAACAGTTTGTACGAAAGAATTTTTAATTACAATCTTTGTGAAAACATATATACATATATATTTTCTTCAGATGTAATAATGGATTTAATGAGTTAATATGATATAAAACTCATTTGCTTTTTGGTTTGAGCTAGAATAAGTAACCTCTAAGACTTTTAGAAACCACATATTCTTCGCAGAATATTTCTTCAATGAAGTTACGGATCAATACTTCATCGTTCATTTTTGTTGGTACTCCTTGGCATCTATGGTGCGTATGATGTTGATGTTCGTGGGACAGATTGTGAATTTGAGGCTTGGGATGCGGATGTTGTTGTTGGTACTGTTGGTGTTGTAGATAATGGTACTGGTTATGCTGCTGGTGCTACTTCTGGTGTTTGTAACCTTTGCACCATATTCTCCAAAGCCACTACCCGAGCGCGAAGCTCGTTGACTTCTTATATTACACCGGGTTGATTGTCGGTTCGGATGAGCGGATAAATAAAATCTAGATTTTGATGTAGTATGTAATCGTGACGAGATACTTTAGAAATGAGAGAGAAAATGGTGTCTCGAACAGGTTCGCCGGTAAGTGCTTCAGGTTTTTCCCCAAGAGGGCAATGTGATGGATGGAAAGGATCGCCTTCTTCTTGTCTCCAATGATTAAGAAGGCTACGAACCCATCCCCAATTCATCCAGAATAGATGATGGCTGATTGTTTGGTCCATTCCGGTCACACTGTTTTCGGAGCTTGAGTGGGATTCCATTTCGGAATCTGAGGGACTTGAACTAATGACGAATTCCATTTCGTACGATTGAATAAGGATTTTTTGATATGAAATGATTTTCGGTTATCGAATGGTATTCTAATTACATAGAATATCCATAGATATAGAACAAAAGATTTCATAGATTACGGAGGAATTTCCGGGATATGTCAGGCAAATCTTACAGTAACAGACACGCTAAGATATGAATTTGCAGATACGCCAAGATATGAATTTTGTCTATACACTATTCATGCAATCAATGCAATAAGATGTGTCTAGACTAAGAATGATAAGCAGGTAATTTTCCGACAAAAATGATAAGCAAAACTTTTGACACGCAGATACGGTCGAAGTCCAGACTCATTAATGCATCTAAACAACTATCAGTTAGACACACTAATGCAAGACCTGGTTTGCTAAGACCACCGCTCTGATACCACATGAAGCGACCCGTCCTAATCCATCTGGACGAATACATTACATTTGGTTACATCGCGAGGTATTTGACCTCTTTATGATACATTTTACAAACATTGCATTCGTTTTTAAAAGACAAACTTTTATTTCATTGAAAGTTGACAAGCATGCATACCATTTCATAATATATCCAACTATAAACGACTTAATAATATTCTTGATGAACTCAACGACTCGAATGCAACGTCTTTTGAAATATGTCATGAATGACATCAAGTAATATCTCTAAAATGAGCAAATGCACAGCGGAAGACTTCTTTCATACCTGAGAATAAACATGCTTTCAAGTGTTAACCAAAATGTTGGTGAGTTCATTAGTTTTTCATAATCATTCATTTTCATCATTTTAATAGACCACAAGATTTTATATATTGTCACGCGTAACTCGCGAATTAAAATTTATTCATATGGATTGAACACCTGGTAACCGACCTTAACAGGATGCATATAGAATATCCCCATCATTCCGGGACACTCATCGGACATGATAAATCGAAGTACTAAAGCAGTTCAAATTTTCTGACTGAGGCTTGTTAGTGCCCATAGATCTATCTTTAGGATTCGCGTCAATTGGTGGCAATTATAATAAACACCAATTCTTAGGCTACCAAGCTAAAAAGGGGCATATTTGGTTTGATAATCCAACCATAGAATGTAGTTTTGATCACTTGTGTCTATTTCGTAAAGCATTTATAAAAGCATCGCATGTATTCTCAGTTCCAAAAATATATATTGCAAAAGCATTTAAAAAGGGAGCAAATGAAACTCACAATACAATATTTTGTAGTAAAAATATTCATACGACGAAACTGAACAATGCAGGGTTGGCCTCAGATTCACGAACCTATATCATTTGCATATATATTAAAACATATAATCGTAAGCGATTTAGTTCATATATTATATCTTAGTTTATATTATACAAATTATATATATATATATATATATATATATATATATATATATATATATATATATATATATATATATATATATATATATATATAATTTGTATAAGTATTTAAATTGATTAGTATTTATATATTTATGTTAATATATATGTTTGATCAGTATTATATTAAAAATACCTAATTTGTTATATATGAATATTTATATAAAAATTGTTAATATGATTAGTACATAATTATATGTAGTATTACTTGTAACTATAATATTTATTTGGGAAAAAATAATATTAATAATAGTAATAAAAATTGTATTTGATTATAATGATAATGATAATATTAATTATAGCAATACTGGTAATAATAAATATAGTAATTTTACTACTAATAATAGTTAGGATATTAATTTTAATGATATAATAATAATGATATTCATAATATTAATAATAATACTCATAATAATCTAATAACATTAATAATAATGATAATAATAATAATAATAATACAAAATGATAATACTAATAATTTATAAAATGTTACTAATACTAATATTATTGATAGTAATAATAATTTTTTTATTACTTTCGTAGTAATTATAATCATGATCATAATGATGATAATAATATTAAATGATAGTAATAACATAGTTAATACTTATAATAACAACAATGATAAGGATTATAATACTTATACATGTTAATAATGAAAGGACCCGTTCATATACATTATAAACGATTCTCAATAGTTGATTACATCGCGAGGTATTTGACCTCTATATGATACATTTTTCAGACATTGCATTCGTTTTTAAAAGATAAACTTTCTTTACATCGAAAATTAACAGGCACGCATACCATTTCATAATATCCAACCATAAATGACCTAATCTGTCATTTACTTAATAATAATCTCTATTGAACTCAACGACTTGAATGCAACATCTTTTGAAATATGCCATGAATGACTCGAAGTAATATCTTTAAAATGAGCAAATGCACAGTGGAAGATTTCTTTAACACCTGAGAATAAACATGCTTTAAAGTGTCAACCAAAAGGTTGGTGAGTTCATTAGTTTATCATAATCATTCATTTTCATCATTTTAATAGACCACAAGAATTTCATTCCAGTTCTCATAAATATACGTCTCATGCATAGAGACAAAATCATTCATATGGATTGAACACCTGGTAACTGACATTAACAAGATGCATATAAGAATATCCCCTATCATTCCGGGAAATCCTTCGGACATGATAAAACAACATCGTAGTACTAAAGCATCCGGTACTTTGGATGGGGTTCGTTAGGCCCAATAGATCTATCTTTAGGATTCGTGTCAATTAGGCGTGCACTAATTCTCAAAATTAGTAATGTTCCCTAATTCTTAGGCTACCAAGCAAAAAGGGGCATATTCGGCTTCGATCATTCAATCATATAATGTAGTTTCAATTACTTATGTCTATTTAGTAAAACATTTATAAAAATTGCGCATGTATTCTCAGCCCAAAAATATAAAGGGTAAAAAGGCAAATGAAACTCACCATACTGTATTTCGTAGTAAAAATACATATAACTTCATTGAACAAGTGCAAGGTTGGCCTCGGATTCACGAACCTAAATTAATTATATTTATATATATATATATGTTGGTCAAAATTTGTCTAACAATTTAAGTCAGGTCATAGTGTACCACAATCCTAATACTCGAGACTAATATGCAATAGTCAATAAAAGTCAATTTGACCCAAAATGATTTCCAAAATCCATACATGATTAACATATAACTTGAATATCGTCGTTTTATATTTTTAAATATTTTTAAAAGATTTTAATATAGTAAATAATATAATTCATTTATTATTAAAATTTATATAATAAAAATATACTTTTATATATCTTAAGTAATAAAATTTATAAAGTTCATTTAATATAATATGATAGATAGTATTAACGTAATTATATTACACGTAGTAAAATATTTTTTTATTACATATTTATTTGATAAAATAACATTGATAATAATAAGCAAAACTTGTATTATTTTGAAATAATAATTTTTATTATTCTATTAATAAAATTATCAATATTTATATTTACTAAAAGTGATATTATGAATAAACGATAATTCTAATTATGATAACTTTAATATTTATGATACTTTTTAATATTATTTTTAAAATAATAATTCTATTTAAAATGATAATAATAATGATATTTTATAATAACAATGACATTTCTATTAAAATGATAATTTTTGTTAAAATGATAGTTTTAATACTAACGATACTTTTACTTATTATTTCCTAATCGTTTCGTTTAATAGTTTTTAATCGTCTTTTATATCGTGTTCATAATAATGATAATAATAGTAATCAAAATGATTAGGTGTTACAAATATTTGTTTTAATTACACTAATATTAATAATGATAGTTACTGTAACATTATTAACGATAATACTAATAATTATCTTAATGATAATATAATAATAATAATAATAACAATAACAATAACCATTTTTAAATAATGATATATATATTAATAATGATAATAATAATAATAATAATAATGCTAATAATAATAATAATAATAATAATAATAATAATAATAATAATAATAATAATAATAATAATAATAATAATAATAATAATAATTGGATAATAATAATAATAATAATACTAATTATAACTTTAACGACAATAACGATAGTAATAATAAAAAATAACAATTTTTAATGATAAATCCCTTTTATTGATAAAGATAATAATAATGATAATAATAAGATAAAACTAGAACGACGATAAAAACGATGATAGTAATAATAATCCTTTTAACAATAATACTAACATTCAGTTGACTATAATTTCTAATCTGTTCATCGAAACCATTCGATATCTAAATGAAAAGTTCTTAATTTTTCGCTAGCTTTCCAACGACATGCATATCTTATACCTTATCTCAACCGATATGTAACTAATTCAAGATTCAACATAACCTATCTAAGGGAAATATCAAAAGTACAAGCATGCATAATCCTATATTCTCGAGCACTAGTCAGGGATACACTATTAGTATGTAAAAATTAATTTACGAGTCTTACGTATCAATATTGAGATTCAATATTGCAGGAAAGGTACGTAAATGCAACGAAGACTCTAAATACCCAATTGACCTCACGAGCATACCCATGATCCATACCCATAACCTCCATAGCTATAACCCATAATTTCCTTAGTCCTACCCCACTCATAAAAACTCATCAATAAATTACCATATAAAAATGTAACTTTATAAAATTGAGCGTTGTGGTCATTTGATTCTATAAATCAGTGGCTCGTTGTTTGTCAAAATATTTTATTTTAAATCAGGACGTTTTATGACTAAGTTAATATATATATATATATATATATATATATATATATATATATATATATATATATATATATATATATATATATATATATATATATATATATATATATATATATATTTATTTATTTATTTATTTAAAATTATAAATTTGTACATAATATATATGTTCGAAATATTTATCTAATGATATAATATTTAGTCTTTCAAAACCAATTATATTTCAAAGTTCATTTTATATAATTTAACTCTTTTTTAAATATTAGTAGTTATTCTACCAAACAATGTTTTTAATATGAAAAACTAAATGGTTGATTTATCAAGGGACACTAGTTAATCAAAGTAAAGTACACTTTTGAAATTTAAAAAGAAATGATTACTAACTTTTGACTAACTCTCGTTAATGACACTTTTGTAAATCACTTTTACCAAATATTCTGGATACCGTTAAAAAGAAAAGGTTTTCTAATTCAAAGTGGACCTCTTAACAGAGACTCGTAATCGTAAATCAATGTATCTAATAATTTAATCATTTAATATTATCTTTTTATTCCGTCGATAATTATTTTAAATATATTTTAAAACAACAATGTTCATGTAAAGTATTATACGTTTAATACTTGTTAAGATTTTCAAGTTATAATATATACACATATACATATATAATCAGATTTGTTCATATAATGGTTCGTGAATCATAGAAACTTGGTCGAGGTTTAAATGAATGTATGAACACAGTTTAAAAAAAAATCTTTGAGATTCAACTTACAACTTTGCTTATCGTGTCGGGAATATATAAAGATTAAAGTTTAAATTTGGTTGGAAATTTTCGGGTTGTCATAGTACCTACCCGTTAAAGAAATTTCGTCCCGAAATTTGAGTGGAGAGGTCTTGAATGATAATAAGTATGTTTTCATGATGCATACGGGCTGAAAATTATAGTTTTATCATCAGCGAATAATTTGGATAAACAATCGATTTATATGAAGAGTATGAATGAAGCTATCATAGAAGAGTAAAATGAGTAAGTGTAGATTCATCTTATCATTTGACGTAGATATGATTGATTTCCAGATTTCAAGGGATTTGAAGAAAATCTTCGTAATAAGATTTGATTCTCTGGTAACCAGGGGAATTAGGATTCGCTTTAAATGCGATCGTCCATTTAAATTGTTCTGTAGGAGATTTTCTTATAAATTCACCTCCTTCGTTTCCTAACAACACACACCTTCTGTAGATGCATTTTATGCAAGTCCCTAGACATCTACCCACGTCCATTGTAGGTACAACAGTTTACAGGCCACCATGATTGCTCATTATTATCCTATCCATGTTTGTATGTGGTTACAGGAACTGCAGGAATGAGATTTGGATGTTTGACTATTTTAGACTTAGTCAGACGTACGAGTGAAGCATTACTAGTACGGCTGACAGGCTCATACGCACGGTTGATGCTGAGCTAAGTCATAATTACAACCTAAATGAGAAGACACGAGTGAGTGATCACCCGTACGGCTGATGAAGCCAACTCGTACGTGTGATGGATGAATCGTACGGGTGAGTCAACAGCAGGGGTATATAAAGTCTTATGTTCTTCATTTAAGGTTAAGCCTCTCAGTTGTTACACACACTCAGATCTGGTGAGCTCCTCCGATTCTCTCTCAGTCCAAATCACCCAGGTGGTGAATAATAGCTCTAGGTGTTGATCTAATCACACTTGATTTAGTTGTGATTTGACTAAATTAATCCAAAAAAGCTTAACCTATTCACTAGAGAGTTTGATTCACTTATTCCGCCATTGTGTGAGTTAAATCTGTTGATTTCTAAGTTCCTAGTCATGTTTCATCACCTTCTATTCTTTCCCCCTCAACTCATATTTTAAAGTATTCATCAATATGTTCCATCCAGTTCTGATTCTCGATATACTTCTAACTTTCATATCGGTCATTCTTCTTTTTCATCTACCGTCGGAAGAATCTATTTACTTCTACTATACTCTTGGGTTTATAGTGTTTCTAGTTCTCCCGTGTCTTTATATTGCTATATGCATCGATATATATGGTTTATAATTTCTGGTTTGTCGTTGGGCTTTATACCTTCCCTTATATTTCAAAGTCTCTGCTTCTGTCTTCTATAATCATTGTCATTCACAGTTAATGCTCTCTTTTATTTGCTGCAATTTATACTCCAATTTCTATTTCGGAGTTTTGTCCTTTCGTTTCTTCTTCTTGCAATTAAGCACCGCTTGTAATGGTCCAGAATTCACAGATATGAATTTTGGAATGAACATTGTTAATGTTCTAGGAAGGAAATTGTGATGGCACAATCTTGACTTGCCAAATTACCAGAATACCTTGGAAAACGCCGAATTATCAAGAAATATTTTCTTGATATTTTAGAGGTTAAATAGAATACAAGAGTCATATAACATGGCACATGATGATGTTATGATATGTGAATCATCATGTTCCATTTAGAAACTCAGCATGACTTACTGTAATATAATCACGTTGATCAAGTGTCATTATATTATACTAATTCATGCTTCAGTTCCCAACACTACCTCAAAATATTCCTATTTTGAACTTCAATGTTTCAGAATTTAGAAACTAAAATAGTTTCTTTTATGATGTAATACAAATAGCGCAAAGAGGTAAATGATTTCAAATAAGAAAAAATAAGAAAATATCTTCAGAAATATGGAGGATATTTATAATGAAAGTTATGATGATATCTTAGGATTTCTAATATCATAGGATGATGAAGAATATTGTCTGCAAGGGTTTAGAGTCAGGAGTAAGGTATTCGATAATGACTTCAGCAGATACTGAATCATTTGTATCCTTTGAAGGCAGGTTTAGCCTTTGTGATTTGTCCACAGCCTCCTTCATGCTTTGCTCAATCCATTTTCCAGTTCCAACTCTTTTCTTTTTCTGAGTTCTGCCAACACACTACTCTTTATTATCAAACTTTTTACTGTTAAGGTCGTTTTATAGTTTTTGCTGCTTCATCAACAATTTCGAGAACTATTTCTCAGTTTAGGGTGTTTTTCAGAAACTTCACATTCAAGTATGTAAGTCCAGGAGATAGACGTTATATATACACATATAACTGTTGGCGTGGACATGCTACGAGATTTCAAAATACTGATTGTTAATTCCCGATGATTCGTATGGCAATTCTCGTGACAAGATCCGAATGAGTAAATGATGAGGTTTTGATAAATATAATGATTTTTTAGAAAATCTCAGATCATTACGGTTGCTGATAAGTTTACAGCTAATGTGGTGAGATATGAAAGGTTCCCCAGTAACAATGGCGAAAGGGCAACATATTTATCAAGATTATGATAAGGCTACTCCGAATGAAAAATCGAAGTTGTCTTGCTGGAGCTGTGATAGAATTTGCTACTTTGAAAAAGGAATTGCAAAGTTATTTTTGTTAATAAATGCCAAAGGATCTGACGCAGATATGTGTTGAATTATGACGTTGGTTTCGAGAGCTTTTTAAGTACATAACTGTGGGTAATATGTGGTTGGATCATCATCTCGATTGCTCATTAATTGAAGTGTCTTCAGAAATTTTTGAAGGGTTTGAACACAGATTGTAATCGTTAATATACATTTGATGTTCTAACATAGTTTTGAAGTTAAAGTATATAGCTTCGAAAGATGTAGGAATCAAAAAGTGATGGTATCGGTTATATCTCGAATTGAATTCTGAGGTTTCAAAATCAAAATATGTAATTGGGTTTGAATGAGTATGGTTGTTTTGATTTCTATGAAAGAATGTATATTATTGTGAAAGTAGGAAGTATAGTTGATAATTTGCTTAATCTAATTCGAAGAATGTAACATATTAATTGTGAATATATATATATATATATATATATATATATATATATATATATATATATATATATATATATATATATATATATATATATATATATATATATCTCTCGGGTATTACCTACCCGTTAAAAAAAATTTCACAATTAATATTTTGTACATAAGAATTTTATTATAGTCTTTATGAAAATATATATGTATATATTCTCCTCAGATGTAACATTGATTTTAAGGAGTTAATACTAAATTAAACTTATTCGATTTACGGTTGGAACTAGAATTGAATAATTCCTTGAAGGCTTTAGATATTATATAAGTATTTCTTCAATAATATTGAAATTATGAATCAATACTTCGTTATTTGTTGAGGCGCGATGTTAGTTTTCGTTAAATTCGTATGAACTTCGCAAAGTATGAATGATGTTATCTGAAAAGTTTCGGGTACATCGATGATGAAAGTGTAAAATCAAATATATACTTGATTTATTATGAATTGGAATTTGTTGAATTGAGACAGAGATTGTAGTTAACGATAGTTAAGTTGCGGGCGAAGGACGTACATTATTGCATATTTTTAATATGAATTAACCGAGTAGTTAAGATTCACACACAATAGCTTAGCACGGAAAGATTTATTTTTATTTCAAAATATACATATACATATATATATATATATATATATATATATATATATATATATATATATATATATATATATATATACACTTTATCCTACTCTAATTTTATTCATAAAATAAAATTAGAAAAATTTATAAAGAAAGTCAGAAAAAAAAAGGAAAAATTATTACGAATAGTGTCCTCTAATGATGAACAAGTATGGGCACATTCGCTCATAGAAAATGGCATTAACCTCCCCATTGCGTATTGGTACTTATCGAGTAATATATATATATAAAATATACATATAATTTCTTCAGAGGGAATGAGTTAATTCTTCATAACTCGTTGATACAATATACGCGTTATTGATTCGTAATGATGTCCACAGTGATTCTTGAACTGACGGAGTTTGTGATGTTATAGGTGTTGTTGATTCTGATGTTGATTGTACTGACGATGCTGGTGACGCTGACGGTACTGTTGATGCTGTTGGTAAAACAAGTTTAGCTTATTAATCACACACCATTTTTGTCAGGGTTTTTATTCTTCCTTCTATCATTTTGGTTTGCTTAACTGATTTATGGTTAGGGCTAGATTAGATAATCTCTAAGACTTTAGAGATTACATTATCGCCGCGGAATGTTTCCCCAATGAAGTTATGAGTTAATACTTCGTCAGTTATTGTTGTTGGTACTCCTTGGTATCTATGGTGCGTATGACGTTGAAGCTCGTGGGACAGATTGTGAAGTTGAGGTTTACGACGCGGTTGTGGTTGGAGGTGGTAATGGTACTGTTGGCGTTGATGATGGTGGTACTGGTTATGCTGTTGGTGCTGCTGCCGGTGTTTGTAATCTCTGCACCATATTCTCCAAAGCCACTACCCGAGCGCGAAGCTCGTTGACTTCTCCTATTACACCGGGGTGATTGTCGGTTCGGACAAGCGGATAAATAAAATCTAGAATTTGATGTAGTATATAATCGTGACAAGATACTCTGAAAATGAGAGAGAAAATGGTGTTTCGGACAGGTTCACCGGTAAGTGCTTCAGGTTCTTCGTCAAGAGGGCAGTGTGGTGGATGGAAAGGATCACCTTCTTCTTGTCTCAAATGATTGAGGAGGCTACGAACCCGTCCACAATTCATCCAGAATAGGTGATGACTGATTGGTTGACCCATTCCGGTCACACTGCTTTCGGAGCTTGAGTGAAATTCCATTTCGGAATCCGAGTGACTTGAACTAACGACGAATTCCATTTCGTACGATTGGATAAAGGATTTTTTTTCGATATGAAATGATCTTCTGGCTATCGGATGGTATTCTAATTACATAGAATATCTATATATGTAGAGCAAAAGATTTCGTAAATTACGGAGGAATTTGCGGGATATGTTAGGCAAAGTTTAAAGTAACAGATACGATAAGATATGATTTAGCAGATACGTTAAGATATGAATTTTGTCTATACACTTCTCATGCAATTAATGTAGCAAGACGTGTCTAGACTAAAAATGATAAGCAGGTAATTTCCTAAGGATGATAAGCAGATAATTTCCGACTAGAAATGATAAGCAAAACTTTTGACATGCAGACACGGTCGAAGTCCAGACTCATTAATGCATCCTAACGACTTATCAGTTAGACACACTAATGCCGACCTGGTTCCCTAAGACCACCGCTCTGATACCAACTGAAAGGACCCGTTCATATACATTATAAACGATTCTCAATAGTTCATTACATCGCGAGATATTTGACCTCTATATGATACATTTTTCAGACATTGCATTCGTTTTTAAAAGATAAACTTTCTTTACATCGAAAATTGACAGACATGCATACCATTTCATAATATCCAACCATAAATGACCTAATCTGTCATTTACTTAATAATAATCTCTATTGAACTCAACTACTTGAATACAATGTCTTTTGAAATATGCCATGAATGACTCCAAGTAATATCTTTAAAATGAGCAAATGCACAGGGGAAGATTTCTTTAACACCTAAGAATAAACATGCTTTAAAATGTCAACCAAAAGGTTGGTGAGTTCATTAGTTTATCATAATCATTCATTTTCATCATTTTAATAGACCACAAGAATTTCATTTCCAGTTCTCATAAATATACGTCTCATGCATAGAGACAAAAATCAATCATATGGATTGAACACCTGGTAACCGACATTAACAAGATGCATATAAGAATATCGCCTATCATTCCGGGAAATCCTTCGGACATGATAAAACAACATCGAAGTACTAAAGCATTCGGTACTTTGGATGGGGTTCGTTAGGCCCAATAGATCTATCTTTAGGATTCGCGTCAATTAGGCGTGCACTAATTCTCAAAATTAGTGATGTTCCCTAATTCTTAGGCTATCAAGCAAAAAGGGGCATATTCGGCTTCGATCATTCAACCATATAATGTAGTTTCGATTACTTGTGTCTATTTCGTAAAACATTTATAAAAATTGCGCATGTATTCTCAGCCCAAAAATATAAAGGGTAAAAAGGCAAATGAAACTCACCATACTGTATTTCGTAGTAAAAATACATATAACTTCATTGAACAAGTGCAAGGTTGGTCACGGATTCACGAACCTAAATTAATTATATTTATATATATATGTTGGTCAAAATTTGTCTAACAATTTAAGTCAGGTCATAGTGTACCACACTCCTAATGCTCGAGACTAATATGCAATAGTCAATAAAAGTCAATTTGACCCAAAATGATTTCCAAAATCCATACATGATTAACATATAACTTGAATATCGTCGTTTTATATTTTTAAATATTTTTAAAAGATTTTAATATAGTAAATAATATAATTCATGTCCTCGCAGCTTTGGCTCAGTGGACATGTGGTGGTGCCTAGCACCCCTATCAGGCTAGAGGTCTCGGGTTCGAGCCTCGTCACCTACAAAGGATATTATTTGAAAGAAATTCCTTGAGGGTGGCCCAAAGGGAAGGTTTTACCGACCCGCTCCGGGACTAAGGTCCGGCCCGCCTGCCCCGTATGGGATGGTTTAAGGGTCGGATCCCCTGAGTGTGGTTCGAGTTTCCTGCCCGAACGCGTGTGTGTGTGCAAATGATGACTAGGCTTCGGTCCGGACTGATGCAAGTTTGCTATTAAAAAAAAAAATAATTCATTTATTATTAAAATTTATATAATAAAAATATACTTTTATAAATCTTAAGTAAAAAAATTTATAAAGTTCATTTAATATAATATGATAGATAGTATTAACGTAATTATATTAGACGTAGTAAAATATTTTTGTATTACATATTTATTTGATAAAATAACATTGATAATAATAATAAGCAAAACTTGTATTATTTTGAAATAATAATTTTTATTATTCTATTAATAAAAATATCAATATTTATATTTATTAAAAGTGACGTTATGAATAAACGATAATTCTAATTATGATAACTTTAATATTTACAATACTTTTTAATATTATCTTTAAAATAATAATTCTATTTAAGATGATAATAATAATGATATTTTATAATAACAATGACATTTATATTAAAATGATAATTTTTGTTAAAATGATAGTTTTAATACTAACGATACTTTTACTTATTATTTCCTAATCGTTTCGTTTAATAGTTTTTAATCGTCTTTTATATCGTGTTCATAATAATGATAATAATAGTAATCAAAATGATTAGGTGTTACAAATATTTATTTTAATTACACTAATATTAATAATGATAGTTACTATAACATTATTAACGATAATACTAATAATTATCTTAATGATAATATAATAATAATAATAATAATAACAATAACAATAACCATTTT
This sequence comes from Rutidosis leptorrhynchoides, assembly GCF_046630445.1. Lineage (NCBI taxonomy): Eukaryota > Viridiplantae > Streptophyta > Magnoliopsida > Asterales > Asteraceae > Rutidosis > Rutidosis leptorrhynchoides. The sequence goes on from NC_092337.1 coordinate 184,265,703, forward strand.
TAAATAATGATATATATATTAATAATGATAATAATAATACTAATAATAATAATAATAATAATAATAATAATAATAATAATAATAATAATAATAATAATAATAATAATAATAATAATAATAATAATAATAATAATTGGATAATAATAATAATAATAAAACTAATTATAACTTTAACGATAATAACGATAGTAATAATAAAAAATAACAATTTTTAATGATAAATCTCTTTTATTGATAAAGATAATAATAATGATAATAATAAGATAAAACTAGAACGACGATAAAAACGACGATAGTAATAATAATCCTTTTAACAATAATACTAACATTCAGTTGACTATAATTTCTAATCTGTTCATCGAAACCTTTCGATATCTAAATGAAAAGTTCTTAATTTTTCGCTAGCTTTCCAACGACATGCATATCTTATACCTTATCTCAACCGTATATGTAACTAATTCAAGATTCAACATAACCTATCTAAGGGAAATATCAAAAGTACAAGCATGCATAATCCTATATTCTCGAGCACTAGTCAGGGATACACTATTAGTATTTAAAAATTAATTACGAGTGCTTACGTATCAATATTGAGATTCAATATTGCAGGAAAGGTACGTAAACGCAACAGAGACGATAAATACCCAATTGACCTCACGAGCATACCCATGATCCATACCCATAACCTCCATAACTATAACCCATAATTTCCTTAGTCCTATCCCACTCATAAAAACTCATCAATAAATTACCTTATAAAAATGTAACATTATAAAATTGAGCGTTGTGGTCATTTGCTTCTATAAATCAGTGGCTCGTTGTTTGTCAAAATATTTTATTTTAAATCAGGACGTTTTATGACTAAGTTAATATATATATATATATATATATATATATATATATATATATATATATATATTTAAAATTGTAAATTTGTACATAATATATATGTTCGAAATATTTATCTAATGATATAATATTTAGTCGTTCAAAACCAATTATATTTCAAAGTCCGTTTTATATAATTTAACTCTTTTTTAAATATTAGTAGTTATTCTACCAAACAATGTTTTTAATATGAAAAACTAAATGGTTGATTTATCAAGGAACACTAGTTAATCAAAGTAAAGTACACTTTTGAAATTTAAACGGAAATGATTACTAACTTTTGACTAACTCTCGTTAATGACACTTTTGTAAATCACTTTTACCAAATATTCCGGATACCGTTAAAAAGAAAAAGTTTTCTAATTCAAAATGGACCTCTTAACAGAGACTCGTAATCGTAAATCAATGTATCTAATAATTCAATCATTTAATATTATCTTTTTATTTCGTCGATAATTATTTTAAATATATTTTAAAACAACAACGTTCATGTAAATTATTATACGTCTAATACTTGTTAAGGTTTTCAAGTTATAATATATACACATATACATATATAATCAGATTTGTTCATATAATGGTTCGTGAATCATAGAAACTTGGTCGAGGTTTAAATGAATGTATGAACACAGTTTAAAAAAAAATCTTTGAGATTCAACTTACAACTTTGCTTATCGTGTCGGGAATATATAAAGATTAAAGTTTAAATTTGGTTGGAAATTTCCGGGTTGTCACAAATAATAATTATAACACAATAATAACAATAATACTAATATTAATAATAATAATAATAATAATAATAATAATAATAATAATAATAATAATAATAATAATAATAATAATAATAATAATAATAATAAAAGGCTACTGATAATGCTAAAAACGAACATATATTTTATAGCATTATCCCTCAAGAAAGACAAGCTTTTAGTTGCAATTGTTCTATTTACAAGTGATATTCGTTTAAATAATAAAAGGTGAAGACAAAATACAGATTCGACGAATTGAAGACACAAACGACCAAAAAGCTCAAAAGTACAAAGTACAATAAAAGTGGTTCAAATTATTGATTAGAAGCGTCTCAAAATTACAAGAGTACGAGCCGCAAAATGCAAAGTACAAGATATTAAATAGTACGAAAGGACGTTCGAAAATTCAGAACCGGGACCAGAGTCAACTCTCAATGCTCGACGCAACGGACTAAAAATTACAAGTCAACTATGCACATAAATATAATATAATATATAAATAATTCTTAAAATTATATATATATTATATTATATATATAAACCGTCGGCAAATAAACAAACAAAAGCATGTGAGCTGTAAAAGAAGGCCAGGCGATCGCATGGCCAGAAGGCACAAATGCCATGCGATCGCATGGTGAACAGTATCAGGCCACATCCTATAAAAAGCAACGAATTCAATCGAATGTGATATACCTTTTTCTCTCTATCTCTCAACGATATATATATATATATATATATATATATATATATATATATATATATATATATATATATATATATATATATATATATATATATAATTTATAATTTTAATTTTATTTTTAATTTAATAATAATAAGGGTATGTTAGCGAATGTTGTAAGGGTGTATGTCAAAATTATGTCCGTGTAACGCTACGCTATTATTAATCATTGTAAGTTATGTTTAACCTTTTTAATTTAATGCCTCGTAGCTAAGTTATTATTATGCTTATTTAAGCCGAAGTAATCATGATGTTGGGCTAAATTATTAAAGACGGGGTAATTGAGCTTTGTACCATAATTGGGGTTTGGACAAAAGAACGACACTTGTGGAAATTAGACTATGGGCTATTAATGGGCTTTATATTTGTTTAATTGAATGATAGTTCGTTAATTTAATATAAAGATTTACAATTGGATGTACCTATAAATAACCATATACACTCGATCGGACACGATGGGTGGGATATTTATAAGTACTAATAATCGTTCATTTAACCGGACACGGGAATGGATTAATAGTCAATTGACTTATTAAAATAGGGGTGAATTATATACAAGGAAAATTGGTGTAATTATAGTTTAAGTCCCCAATTAGTTGGAATATTTTACTTCGGATATAAGGATAATTTGACGAGGACACTCGCACTTTATATTTATTATTGATGGACTGTTATGGACAAAAAAAAATCAGATGGACATATTGAATAATCCAGGACAAAGGACAATTAACCCATGGTAATAAACTAAAATTAACACGTCAAACATCATGATAATGGAAGTTTAAATAAGCATAATTCCTTTATTTCATATTTCATCGCATTTTTATTTACTGTCTTTTTATTTAATTGCACTTTTAATTATCGTACTTTTTAATTATCGCAATTTTATTTATTGTCATTTTATTTATCATATTTTAATTTATCGCACTTTAATTATTGTCATTTACTTTACGCTTTAAATTAAGATATTTTTATTTTTAATATTTTACATTAGGTTTTAACTGCGACTAAAGTTTTAAAATCGACAAACCGGTCATTAAACGGTAAAAACTCCCTTTTATAATAATAATACTTCTTATATATATATATATATATATATTTATATATATACAAATATAGTTTTAAAAATATAGCGTTAAACTTGGCTAGTTCCCTGTGGAATGAACCGGACTTACTAAAAACTACACTACTGTACGATTATGTACACTGCCTATAAGTGTTGTAGCAAGGTTTAGGTATATCCACTCTATAAATAAATAAATAACTTGTGTAAAGTTGTATCGTATTTAATAGTATTTCATAGTAAATATATAACTATTTTGTATACACCTCTACGCACATCAAGTATTTTTGGCGCCGCTGCCGGAGAACTGCTTAAACGCCGGAAGAGAAACGTTATATATATAAAAAAAAATAGATTTTTATTAAGTCGTAATCTATTTTTGTAAAAATATACGTTTTAAATATCAAAAATACCAAAAAGAAGAAAAAGAAAAATATATCTATATTTTTAAGTTTAGTTAAATTAAAAAGTTTATTAATTTTTTTTTTGTAAAAAGTTATAAAAACTTATAAGTTATATCTATATTTTATATATATTAAAAACAGAAAAAATATATATATAAAAAGTGTACGAGGCCCGGTACTGTAGCAGCCCAAGATCAGAGCTGGATCCGGAAGTCATGCGATCGCATAGCCCGTATGAATAAAACTCATGCGACCGCATGATGGTTACTGACACGCCTGATACCTCTGACGTACTACATTAATTACGGAGTATATTTTTATTATTATTATTATAAACCCTAATTAGGGTTAGTTCTTTAATTAATTAGTTTTAGTTTTATTATTTTTTTTGTATTTTTAGTTTTAAACTAGTTTTATTAATTATAAATTAATACTTTTATAAAATAAATAATATAAAAATAATATTTTTATAAAAAATTGTATTTTTATAACTTTAGTTTTATTTTTATATATCCGTATCTTTTTATTAGTTTAATTCGTAAGTTGTATATTTTTCGCTCGTAATTAGTTTTAATATAGTTTTTGCCATAGTAGCTCTAGATTTTTAGGCTTTACCGTAAAATCCCTTCAGTGCTTTTTCTTTAGACTAAGATTTAGATGCTTTAGAATTTTGCGACGCCGTTTTATAAATTTTAATACCTTTTTAAGTAATTGCCGTTTTGGATATAGAATTCCTTTAAGCTTTAATACCTTTAGACGCAACTTTTAATTCTTAGTTTTTAGACTTTTAAGTTTCGACGTGCTACGTTCTTTTTATTATTTTTCGATCTTTTATTTTTCGACGTTTTTCGACGCGCTCTTTTTCTTTCTTATTTCTCGACGCTCTAATTTTTAGGACATAGAATTTTCTATTTCTTCTCTAAAATTTCTTTTAAAATTTCAACGAAAAATTATGTTAAGCGGTTAAATTGATAGACATCCAAAAATTTTTGGTTCGTAGTAATAGTTGGATTTGTTAGTGGCGAGTTGTGGGCTTCTGATTTAAAGGGTCCTGGCTACCTGCTGCATCTATTGGCTATTCGAAACGTGGGCAAAATCAAAAAAGTCTATTAATTTGATAACTTATATAATTTTTATCTTTTATAACTAATAGGATATTCAGTGAATGCACCGAGCAAAACGTTCACCACCTTTCATACGTTCACCACCTGTAACTCGATCAAGACATCTAGCCAATATTTTCGCCGTTGATTTTTCTTTAGAATCGTCATCCATTCGACCAGGTACTCCAATTCAAATTTCCGATAATCCATTTTTTAAACCCGACCTCACAATTGAGAATCCGGAGGATATTCAGGGACAATTCAGAGATCCTGAACCATTAATCTTTCCTCCGGAACCACCAATCATTCAAACAGAGATTGTCGAGGAACAAACCATTAAATCAGAATCCTCTAGTGATTCAGATTCAACAAATTCAATCATGGAAAATCTGGAACCTCTAAGTATGGAAGACCGAATGAGAGCTAAACGCACTGGTCAAGGTCACGCAATTACTCAACCAGACATTAATGCGCCAAATTATGAAATCAAAGGACAAATTCTACACATGGTAACTAATCAATGCCAATTTAGTGGTGTGCCGAAGGAAGATCCAAACGAACATCTTCGTACCTTTAATAGAATCTGTACTCTATTTAAAATCCGAGAAGTTGAGGATGAACAGATATATCTCATGTTAATTCCCTGGACTTTAAAGGGAGAAGCCAAAGATTGGTTAGAATCGTTACCTGAAGGGGCGATTGATACATGGGATGTCTTAGTTGAAAATTTTCTTAAACAATTCTTTCCGGCATCTAAAGCCGTTAGACTTCAAGGAGAAATTGTTACGTTCACACAAAAGCCAAATGAAACTCTATATGAAGCATGGACAAGATTTGGAAAGTTATTGAAAGGATGTCCGCAACATGGTTTAGACACTTATCAAATAGAACAAATATTCTACCAAGGATGCGACATCACTACACGAAAATACATCGATATAGCAGCTGGTGGTTCCATTATGAAGAAAACCGTAACTGAAGCTTACAAAATTATTGATAACACTGCTTCCCACTCACATGAGTGGCATCAAGAAAAAGATATCGTTAGATTATCTAATGCAGCTAGAGCCGATTCTAGCCATGACTTCGATTCCATTTCTGCAAAGATAGATGCTGTCGAGAGACGAATGGAAAAGATGACTAAAGATATTCACTCAATACGAATTAGTTGTGAGCAGTGTGGAGGACCACATTTGACAAAAGATTGTCTCAGTATTGAACAAACAATGAAACAAAGAGAGAATGTTTAATACATGAACTAAAGGCCTGGAAATAATTATCAGAATAATTATCAACCGCCAAGACCAATCTACAATCAAAATCAGAATTATAACCGAAATGTTCCATACAACAACCAACAAGGTCCTAGCAATCAACAAGTATCCAATAATACTTACAATCAGCAAAGACCTATTTTTCAAAACAAACCACCACAAACCGATGATAAAAAGCCAAATTTAGAAGATGGAATGTCGAAGCTAGTTGAATCTCAAACTCAGTTTTTCACATCTCAGAAACAAACGAATGAACAAAATGCCCAAGCATTTAGAAATCAACAAGCTTCAATCCAAAATCTGGAACAAGAAATAAGCAACCTAGCAAGGTTGATAGGTGAAAGAAACCCGGAAAGTTTACCTAGTGATACAAATGCTAACCCCCGGAATGAAACAGCTAAAGCCATTACCACGGGAAGTGGTATCACACTTAAACCACCTGAAATACCTGTAATTTCTGATGACTCTATTCCTACTCCACAAGAACCACAACCTGAGCAAGAAAAGGAAAAAGAACCGATAGTTGAAAAGGTTAATGAAGATAACACAGTTAAGGCTAAACCTTATGTTAAACCATACCAACCACCACTTCCTTACCCGAGTAAAATGAGAAAAGAAAGACTTGAAGCCGAGCAATCCAAATTTTTGGATATGTTTAAACAAATAAATGTAAATCTTCCTTTCATTGATGTAATTTCAGGAATACCCAGATATGCTAAATTTCTGAAAGATCTAATCACAAATAGAAAGAAAATGGAAGAACTCTCGGCTGTTACTATGAATGCTAATTGTTCTGCAGTGCTGTTGAATAAGATACCAGAAAAATTATCAGATCCAGGAAGTTTCACAATTCCATGTTTTCTGGGTAGTCTTAGTTCAATAGAAGCATTGGCAGACCTAGGTGCTAGTATAAATTTAATGTCGTATTCACTATACGCTAAACTAGACCTTGGAGAATTGAAACCAATACGAATAAGCATACAACTAGCCGATCGATCAGTAAAATATCCTAGAGGGATAATGGAAAACATGCTAGTTAAAGTTGGTACTTTAGTATTTTCAGTAGATTTTGTTATTCTGGACATGGAAGAAGATTCTCGAGTTCCTCTTATATTAGGAAGACCATTCTTAAACACGGCTAAAGCAATAATAGACGTGTTCGGTAAGAAACTAACCCTAAGTATAGAGGACGAGAGTGTTACCTTTTCTGTTGATAGAGCCATGCAACAACCGCAATCTGTAGATGATACATGTTATTATATTCAAACTATAGATTCACATGCAGAATTGTTAGAAGAATTTCCAGAACTACAAGGAACTGGAGAATGTTCTTTAGGAGAAGGAACTGAACCAATTGATGAAGCTGAAATGTTAGCTACACTTATAGCTAATGGATATGAACCAACAACAGAAGAAATTTAAATGCTAAAAGAGGAAGACAAATATCGATACAAATCATCGATAGAAGAACCACCGACATTAGAGTTAAAGCCATTTCCAAACCATTTAGAATATGCTTATTTACATGGTGAATCTGAATTACCTGTAATAATATCGTCTTCTCTTACTGAAAATGAAAAATCTCGACTCATTTCTGTGTTAAAAGCTCATAAATCAGCTATTGCATGGAAAATTCATGATATTAAAGGAATAAGTCCTTCGTATTGCACACATAAAATCCTTATGGAAGAAGGTCATAAAATGTATGTGCAACGCCAACGAAGACTAAATCCTAATATGCAAGATGTTGTTAAGAAAGAAATTATTAAACTACTAGATGCAGGTTTAATTTATCCAATCTCTGATAGTCCATGGGTAAGCCCAGTTCAATGCGTACCTAAGAAAGGAGGCATGACTGTCATCACAAATGAAAAAATGAGTTTATTCCTACTAGGACTGTAACAAGATGGCGCGTTCGTATTGATTATAGAAAATTAAATGACGCCACCAGAAAAGATCACTTTCCCTTACCTTTCATTGATCAAATGTTGGAAAGATTAGCCGGAAATAGTTACTATTATTTTCTTGACGGTTTTTCCGGATACTTTCAAATCCCAATAGCACCCGAAGATCAAGAGAAAACCACGTTCACGTGCCCTTATGGTACTTTTGCTTACAAACGCATGCCATTTGGAATTTGCAACGCCCCTGCAACCTTTCAAAGGTGTATGATGGCAATTTTTCATGACATGATAGAAGAATGCATGAAAGTTTTCATGGATGACTTTTCAGTCTTCGGTGGTACTTTTGAAACATGTCTAGTTAATCTTGAACGAATGCTAATTAGATGCGAACAATCAAATCTAGTACTTAATTGGGAGAAATGCCATTTCATGGTTAAAGAAGGCATCATTCTTGGTCATAAAATTTCAAAGGAAGGAATTGAAGTGGATAGAGCTAAAGTAGATGTAATTGCTAAACTTCCACATCCCACCAATGTTAGAGGAGTTAGGAGTTTTCTAGGGCATGCCATTTTTTACCGACGTTTCATAAAAGATTTTTCTAAAATTGCCACTTCTATGAATAAACTCCTAGAAAAGGATGCTCCATTCATCTTTTCAGATGAATGTATCAAATCTTTTAATATTCTTAAAGAAAAACTCACTAATACGCCGATCATGATAACTCCAAATTGGAATCTACCATTTGAACTTATGTGCGATGCAAGTGATTTTGCAATGGGAGCCGTTTTAGGACAAAGGATTGAAAAACGATTTCAACCTATTTATTACGATAGTAAGACATTACAAGGAGCACAAACGAATTACACAACTACTGAAAAAGAACTCCTTGCTATTGTCTTTGCTTTTGACAAATTTCGTTCATATCTCGTTCTAGCTAAAACGGTGGTCTATACCGACCATTCTTCTCTTAGATACCTATTTTCAAAACAAGATGCCAAACCACGATTAATCCGTTGGATCTTACTCCTACAAGAGTTCAATATTGAAATTCGAGACAAAAAGGGAGCAGAAAACCTCGCCGCTGATCATCTTTCTAGTCTTGAAAATCCTGAATTAGAAGTTCTAAATGAATCGGCCATACAAGATAACTTTCCTGATGAATATCTATTGAAGATAGATTATAATGAAATTCCATGGTTTGAAGACCATGCAAACTACTTAGTATGTGGATTCCTTGAAAAAGAGTTGTCGTACCAAAAACGAAAGAAATTCTTTAGTGATATAAAACACTATTTTTGGGAAGATCCACATTTGTTTAAAAGTTGTGCCGATGGAATAATACACCGATGTGTATTCGGGGATGAAGCCAGTCAAATCTTAAACCATTGTCACACAGGACCAACAGGAGGGCATTATGGGCCTCAACTCACAGCAAGAGAAGTTTACGATGTTGGATTCTATTGGCCTACAATTTTCAAAGACGCAAACCTTCTTTGCAAATCCTGTGATGCTTGTCAAAAGGCAGGAAAAATAAGTCAACGTGATGAAATGCCACAAAATGTCATTCAAGTATGTGAAGTATTTGACGTTTGGGGTATTGACTTTATGGGTCCATTTCCAAATTCTCATAATAATCTCTACATTCTCATTGCCATTGATTATGTATCTAAATGGGCGGAAGCACAAGCTCTCCCAACTAACGACGCACGAGTTATAGTTAACTTCTTAAAACGTCTTTTTGCTAAGTTTGGAACACCGAAAGCTTTAATAAGTGATCGGGGTACTCATTTTTGCAATAATCAACTTGCGAAAGTTCTCAAAAGATATGGAGTAACTCATAAAATCTCAACCGCTTATCATCCACAAACAAGTGGACAAGTTGAAAATACCAACCGAGCATTAAAATGTATTCTAGAGAAAACCGTAGGATCAAATCCGAAGGAATGGTCCATGAAATTGGAGGATGCACTCTGGACTTTTAGAACAGCCTACAAAACTCCAATTGGCACCACACCTTTCAAACTCGTTTACGGAAAAGCATGTCATCTTCCAGTAGAAATTGAACATAAAGCATTTTGGGCTTTGAAGACATGTAATCTTGATTTACATGAAGCCGGACATCTACGGTTAAGTCAACTAAATGAATTAGAAGAATTAAGACATGAAGCATACGAAAATTCGTTAATCTATAAAGAAAGAACGAAGAAATCGCATGATAAAAGAATCAGAAGTTCAAAAGAATTTAAAGAAGGAGACAGAGTCCTTCTTTTCAATTCACGATTCAAGCTATTTCCTGGAAAATTGAAATCAAGATGGTCTGGACCATTCATAGTCAAAAGAGTTTTTCCATACGGAACAATAGAGTTAATAAATTCAAATAGAGTTGAATTTAAGGTTAATGGTCACAGAGTTAAACATTACATAGATAATCTGATGGAAGTTGAAGATGAAGTTAATCACAATTTCGACACTTCAACTAACTAAGTGTGGGAAGGTTCGAATCTTTTTAGGGTAATATATATTTCTGTTAGAGTTAGATATTCTATTTTCGTGTAGTTTCCGAGAATGGAATCTGAATGGTCTTTCCCTAGCAGACCCTAAAGAACTAGTCTTCTTCCCCCATTCTGAATTTTTATTTTTTTAGGTTTTACGAGATGAAGAATTCCTTTGATCTGAACCATGGTCTCATGCTACATGCTATGATTAATAAACGTAATAATGACACCCTTTCGAGTGAATTGGTATCATTCATAAGAAGCAAAATGGACGGAGTAAGAAAAGAGCTCAGAAAAGATCATCATAAGATACATTTTGGTAAAGGAAAATCAAAATCCGCAACGAAAAGAAGAGCACGACACCTTAAAAGATGTTAAAAATGCGGAAAATGGTCACACGAAGGTAAACGTTCAAATAATCAAACATATTCAAATACCGAATTTGTTACTCTATGCAGAGAAGGACCATTTATATGTTTAGAAGAAAAGATATTGAAGAATCGAGGTTACACTTACGTAGCTATGGAGAACCAAATCACACGACTCTCCTATGAGTCGGCTAAAGCAGGTCTCTGAGAATTCTTTCTCATAGGTAAGTATGTACAGTTTTTATTTTTATTTTTATTGCTTTTAACCTTTTGATAATAAACGCTGAATCGTTCTCTATAAAGTATTAAATTGGTATTCAATAAAATTAGGTATGCGTAATCGAAATTATTGATATCATACAAAAATTTATTACATCACTGCGAAATTTATCGTTTATTCTTAAGGTATAAATATCTTTAATCAATCAATCCAAAATATTTCAGAAATTCGTCAGGAGTAAAACTAGATAATATAGTCGAAATTACTTTACCAAAAAGAGGGGCGTATATTTTTGATAATATTTGATTGATTAAAGTGGGATAAAAGACCAAAAAGATTTTTAATTTTATTTTTTTACTATGTTTTTAAAATTAATATATAAATATTAAATTAATATTGTAAATTTTTTAAAATCAATATATTTAAGTTTGTAAATATTTGAAAAATTAATATTTTTAATATAAGTTTGTATCTATAAAAACAAAAATATAATATAAATTTGGTGTGAATTTTTAATTTTAATAATATGAATTTTTAATTTTATGCATTTTAAATTTAAGTTCTGGTCCCGCCCTCGGGTAAAGCAATTTCGGTTCAACGACCTAGTTTTCAACGACCTAGTTTTCAACTCACGACGAATTTTTAGAAATCACATTTTTAGCTTAATGAAATAAAGTACATTTTTGTTTTAAAATTCATGAACTTGATTAAATTGATGTAAATGCCATTTGAAACATTTTTAATTGATAGTAATGGTTATTTTAACATGTTATTTGAGTTGAATGCTTATGAACTTTGTAAACATTTTCATATATGCTTATTTGAAAAAGTGTAGAATTGTTAAAATTGTGAAAATGTGTATAAGTTTAATTTTGATTAAACATGTTATTGTAATTGTTTCAAGTTGTTATTTTGCTAACACTAATGCATATTTGGATGCACAAATTTTGTGTTTAATGTGTTTTGCAGAAAAATACCGATACTGATGGTGCATCATCATCATCATCTAGGCAACCTACTCCAGAACCTGAACCAGAAATGCAATATGAGCCACAATATGAACCAGAACCTGAACAGGAGCAACAATAGGAACAACAACAACCTGATCAACACGTACCATATTATGATCCGCAACAAGAATATGTTAATGCCTATGTAATTTTTCCGATTCATCCGATAATAGCACACCCAACGATTCATGAAGAACAGTTGCATCCGAATTTGAGATTTGATCGAAGTTGGAGAGATTACCCGACGTTTATTCACCATTCGTAGGCCTGTATATAAGGAATGGTGTATTGAGCTTATGAGTACTATATCACTTAATGTGGATGTAGTTAGGTTAGATGATAGAAGTTTTCTTAGATTTTTACTTAGCCGTAGGATGTACAGGATGTCCATGCTGGACATGGCCAGGGCTTTATAGATTTACACTCCTGGTGAATTACTACTACCCGATTGTACAAATTTGATTTATCATGGGGAGCGGGTAGATAGGAATTTTGACGCGGATGCCGTCTGGATGCGTATGTCAGATTATAATGTTTTTACGCTGGGAGGAAAACACTCCTATTTAGATATTAACAAAGCAGAGCTACGTATTATACATAGATTTTTAGCTAATTCGATTACACAAAGAGGTAAAAACAAGGAGAAGATGACCTTACACGATTTATTTTACCTTAAGTGTATTCAAAACCCTAGAAGCTTTGTTAATATCCCCTACTGTGTTGGTTTTTATCTGTCCAAAGTAGTGGCAGGAATACAGGACGGGGGAGTAATAGGAGGAGGTATTTTTGTTACTCTCATTGGAGAGTATTTGGGTGTAGATAGGGATCAAGGGGGTCCACTGATGGTGTGTAGGGAATAGGTGGATACTTTAGGATTGAAGGTGTAGTGACCCGAACTTTTCCATGTTTATATATATATATATATATATATATATATATATATTAAATGAAATTGTTATTTACATGATTAAGTGTTTCCAACATGTTAAGCAATCAAACTTGTTAAGACTTGATTAATTGAAATAGGTTTCATATAGACAATTGACCACCCAAGTTGACCGGCGATTCACGAACGTTAAAACTTGTAAAAACTATATGATGACATATATATGGATATATATATATAGTTAAAATGATATTATGATAAGTAAACATATCATTAAGTATATTAACAATGAACTACATATGTAAAAACAAGACTACTAACTTAATGATTTTGAAACGAGACATATATGTAACGATTATCTTTGTAACGATATTTAATGTATATATATCATATTAAGATATATTAATACATCATGATATCATGATAATGTAATAATTTAACATCTCATTTGATTTAATAAACAATGGGTTAACAACATTTAACAAGATCGTTAACCTAAAGGTTTCAAAACAACACTTACATGTAACGACTAACGATGACTTAACGACTCAGTTAAAATGTATATACATGTAGTGTTTTAATATGTATTCATACACTTTTGAAAGACTTCAAGACACTTATCAAAATACTTCTACTTAACAAAAATGTTTACAATTACATCCTCGTTCAGTTTCATCAACAATTCTACTCGTATGCACCCGTATTCGTACTCGTACAACACACAGCTTTTAGATGTATGTACTATTGGTATATACACTCCAATGATTAGCTCTTAGCAGCCCATGTGAATCACCTAACACATGTGGGAACCATCATTTGGCAACTAGCATGAAATATCTCATAAAATTACAAAAATATGAGTAATCATTCTTGACTTATTTACATGAAAACAAAATTACATATCCTTTATATCTAATCCATACACCAATGACCAAAAACACCTACAAACACTTTAATTCTTCAATTTTCTTCATCTAATTGATCTCTCTCAAGTTCTATCTTCAAGTTCTAAGTGTTCTTCATAAATTCTACAAGTTCTAGTTTCATAAAATCAAGAATACTTCCAAGTTTGCTAGCTTACTTCCAATCTTGTAGAGTGATCATCCAACCTCAAGAAATCTTTCTTATTTACAGTAATATATATTTCTAATACAAGGTTATACTCATATTCAAACTTTGAATCAATTTCTATAACTATAACAATCTTATTTCGAGTGGAAATCTTACTTGAACTTGTTTTCGTGTCATGATTCTGCTTCAAGAACTTTCAAGCCATCCAAGGATCCTTTGAAGCTAGATCCATTTTTCTCATTTCCAGTAACTTTATCCAGAAAACTTGAGGTAGTAATGATGTTCATAACATCATTCGATTCATACATATAAAGCTATCTTATTCGAAGGTTTAAACTTGTAATCACTAGAACATAGTTTAGTTAATTCTAAACTTGTTTGCAAACAAAAGTTAATCTTTCTAACTTGAATTTTAAAATCAACTAAACACATGTTCTATATCTATATGATATGCTAACTTAATGATTTAAAACCTGGAAACACGAAGAACACTATAAAACCGGACATACGCCGTCGTAGTAACACCGCGGGCTGTTTTGGGTTAGTTAATTAAAAACTATGATAAACTTTGATTTAAAATTTGTTCTTCTGGGAAAATGATTTTTCTTATGAACATGAAACTATATCCAAAAATCATGATTAAACTCAAAGTGAAAGTATGTTTTCTAAAATGGTCATCTAGACGTCGTTCTTTCGACTGAAATGACTAACTTTACAAAAATGACTTGTAACTTATATTTCTGACTATAAACCTATACTTTTTCTGTTTAGATTCATAAAATATAGTTCAATATGAAACGATAACAATTTGATTCACTCAAAACGGATTTAAAATGAAGAAGTTATGGGTAAAACAAGATTGGATAATTTTTCTTGTTGTAGCAACGTGAAAATTGGTAACAAATCTATATTAATCATATCCTAGCTAACTTATATTGTATTATACATGTATTCTAGTATATTATGTAATCTTGGGATACCATAGACACGTATGCAAATGTTTTGACATATCATATCGACCCATGTGTATATATTATTTAGAACAACCATAGACACTCTATATGCAGTAATGTGGGAGTTAGCTATACAGGGTTGAGGTTGATTCCAAAAATATATATACTTTGAGTTGTGATCTAGCCTGAGACGTGTATACACTGGGTCGTGGATTGATTCAAGATAATATATATCAATTTTTTTCTGTACATCTAACGTTGGACAACTAGTTGTAGGTTACTAACGAGGACAGCTGACTTAATAAACTTAAAACATCAAAATGTATTAAAAGTGTTGTAAATATATTTTGAATATACTTTGATATATATGTACATATTTGTTATAGGTTCGTGAATCGACCAGTGGCCAAGTCTTACTTCCCGACGAAGTAAAAATCTGTGAAAGTGAGTTATAGTCCCACTTTTAAAATCTAATATTTTTGGGATGAGAATACATGCAGGTTTTATAAATGATTTACAAAATAGACACAAGTACGTGAAACTACATTCTATGGTTGAATTATCGAAATCGAATATGCCCCTTTTTATTAAGTCTGGAAATCTAAGAATTAGGGAACAAACACCCTAATTGACGTGAATCCTAAAGATAGATCTATTGGGCCTAACAAACCCCATCCAAAGTACCGGATGCTTTAGTACTTCGAAATTTATATCACATCCCAAGGGTGTCCCGGAATGATGGGGATATTCTTATATATGCATCTTGTTAATGTCGGTTACCAGGTGTTCACCATATGAATGATTTTTATCTCTATGTATGGGATGCGTATTGAAATATGGAATCTTGTGGTCTATTGTTACGATTTGATATATATATATATAGGTTAAACCTATAACTCACCAACATTTTTGTTGACGTTTAAAGCATGTTTATTCTCAGGTGAATACTAAGAGCTTCTGCTGTTGCATACTAAAATAAGGACAAGATTTGGAGTCCATGTTTGTATGATATTGTGTAAAAACTGCATTTAAGAAACATATGTCGATGTAATATATTTCTATTGTAAACCATTATGTAATGGTCGTGTGTAAATAGTATATTTTAGATTATCATTATTTGATAATCTACGTAATGCTTTTGAAACCTTTATTGATAAAATAAAGGTTATGGTTGTTTTAAAAATGAATGCAGTCTTTGAAAAACGTCTCATATAGAGGTCAAAACCTCCCAACGAAATCAATTAATATGGAACGTTTATAATCAATATGAACGGGACATTTCAGTTGGTATCCGAGCGTTGGTCTTAGAGAATCAGAATTTTGCATTAGTGTGTCTTATCGAGTTTGTTAGGATGCATTAGTGAGTCTGGACTTCGACCGTGTTTACTTGAAAAATGATTGCTTAACAAATTTTGTTGGAAACTTATATATATATATATATATATATATATATATATATATATATATATATATATATATATATATATATATATATATATATATATATATATATAATGTGAATATTATGTGATATATTAATCTCTTAACGTGTTTGATATTATGTGATAGATGTCTACCTCTCGAATAAGTCCCATTGACTCACCTAATAATAATGAAGAGTCAAATGTAAATTGAAATGATTCGTGGACTGATTCACAAGTTCCGGAAGAAGAGTCGGAACCGGAAGAAGAATCGGAACCGGAAGAAGAAATAGAACCAGTGGGGGAAATAATAAAACGGTTAAGTAGAAGAAAATCCTCAACCAACCGACCAAAGTTAATTATGGTCAATGGTGTTTCCGCCAAGGAAGCAAAGTATTGGGAGGATTACCAATTCTCCGATGAATCGGATCCCGACAAGGATTCCGATGATGTTATAGAAATTACCCCAACACAATTTAATAAGGCAAAAGAGAACAATAAGGGAAAGGGCATAAAAATAGAGAAATTTGATTCCAAACCCGATGAACTTTATATGTATCGTCAACACCCGTATTTCTTAAGTTGTGACAATAACTCGGGAACCTCTAAACCACCAGGTTTTTCTAAACCAATGTGGAAAACGACGGCTCGTATTAGGGGAACATCATATATCCCTAGAAACTTGGCAAAACGAACCAAAACCGAAGAAGAAGAAACGAGCGAGTCGGAATAAGATAGTTGTAATCGTGTGGTGTAATATATGTAATATAGTGTGCTTATGCTTTATGATATATGTAAAAATTTCTTGTATTAATAAGTATTTTTTTATGAAACTAACTCTTGTCTATTTTACAGTATAAAAACACAAAATGGATAGACAACCCAATATTTTAAGAGACCTACCCGGAGACATGATTGATGAAATCTTGTCTAGAGTCGGTCAGAATTTCTCGGCACAACTATTTAAGGCGAGATCAGTTTGTAAGACATTCGAAGAACGTTTCAAGAATGCCTTGGTTTATAAAAGGCTTTCGTTCGAAAGATGGGGGATATCACATTGGGAAATCCATAAGTTACGATGTGTTTACTTTGACGCATATATTGCGGGGAACCCAAATGCTATTTTACGCAACGGGTTAAGAAATTATTTTGACTCAATATATCCGAATATAGGACTTCGTGGTTTAGAAAAAGCGGCTAACATGCAACATAAAGAAGCATGTTATGCTTACGGATTAGTAATGTTCGCTTCTCACCAAAGTGCGAACAAGAACATCGGGCTACAACTATTAAACAAAACGTTCCCACAAGTGACGGAGTCGGTAATTGGGGTAAGAAATGAGGTTTTTAGATTGTTACGGGTCTGTTGGACATTACGTAACCCTCGTCCCTTTGACGATGTTACAACACGCTGTCTTATCAACGGCCATAACGGTTATGTTCCACAAGAGCAAGGATGGGAAGTAGTCCTAGTAAAACCAGAATGCATGACTTGTTTCTGGACGTATGAATTACGTGTCTTTTTATTGCCTTTGCTGAACGATTTGTGTACTAGCTAGAATTATCTTCACAACTATCTTGTATCAAAGTTATCGTGTGCTATATTTCATGCTATATGTAAAATAAGCGGTATTGTAAGTTTGTAAAATATTGTGTAAACGTTTGAACGCGAAATATTATTATAATCAGTTTTTCATATAGAATTGTAGTAGTTGAATTGTATATTAGCTACTAAGTATGAACTTAACGGGTAGGTACTACCCGAATTTAAACTTATAAAACGCTAATATGAAGAAAAAGCTTTTATAAATGAGTTCATATTATGCTACGAGATACTATTGACTACTCTTAATATTCTGTATGATTAACTTGTTTCATTTGACTATTTGAAGGAAATGGCACCGACTACTCGACAAACCATGAATATGAGCAAAGAGGAATTTCGTACCTTTCTTGCTGCAAACATAGTCGCAGTACAGGCTGCGCTACATACCAACAATAACTCCAAATCTTGCAATGCAGGTAACGGCGCAAGAAATCGTGTAGGATGCACCTACAAAGAATTCACTGCCTGCAAACCTTTGGAATTTGATGGAACCGAAGGACCGATCGGATTAAAACGGTGGACCGAGAAGGTCGAATCGGTATTTGCCATAAGTAAGTGTACTGAAGAGGACAAAGTGAAGTACGCTACGCATACCTTCACAGGTACTGCGTTAACATGGTGGAATACCTATCTAGAGCAAGTGGGACAAGATGATGCTTACGCACTACCGTGGTCAGCATTCAAGCACTTGATGAATGAGAAGTACCGTCCTAGAACTGAGGTCAATAAGCTCAAGACAGAACTTAGAGGGTTACGAACCCAAGGATTTGATATTACCACGTACGAAAGACGATTCACAGAATTGTGCCTATTGTGTCCGAGAGCGTTCGAAGATGAGGAAGAGAAGATCGACGTGTTTGTAAAAGGATTACCGGAAAGAATCCAAGAAGATATAAGTTCACACGAGCCCGCCTCCATACAACAGGCATGTAGAATGGCTCACAAACTAGTAACCAGATTGAGGAAAGAATTAAAGAACAGGCGGTTGAAGAGGCCAATGTGAAGCAAGTCAAAAGAAAGTGGGAGGAAAATGGTGATAAGAATCACCAATACAATAACAACAGCAATTACAACAATAATCGCAACAACTATCCCAACAATCGCAACATCAATCGCAACTACAACAAACGGCCCAACAACAACAACAACAATAATAACAACAACTACAACAATCATTCCAACAACAATAACAACCGCAACAACAACAACAATCAGAAGCAGCTATGCCAAAGGTGTGAAAAGTATCACTCGGGGTTCTGCACCAAATTTTGCAACAAGTGTAAAAGAAATGGCCATAGCACAGTGAAGTGTGAGGTCTACGGACCAGGGGTTAGCAGAACGAAAGGAACAAATGGTGTCGCAACGAGTAATGGTGGAGCAAGTAGTGTCGGAGCAAGTTATGCCAATGTAGTTTGTTATAAATGTGGAAAACCGGGCCACATTATTAGAAATTGTCTGAACCAGGAGAACACGAATGGACAAGGTCGCGGAAGAGTTTTCAATATTAATGCGGCAGAGGCACAGGAAGACCCGGAGCTTGTTACGGGTACGTTTCTTATTGACAATAAATCTGCTTACGTTTTATTTGATTCGGGTGCGGATAGAAGCTATATGAGTAGAGATTTTTGTGCTAAATTAAGTTGTTCATTGACGCTGTTGGATAGTAAATTTTTACTCGAATTAGCAAACGGTAAATCAATTGCAGCAGATTATATATGCCGGAATCGAGAAATTAAACTGGGTAGCGAAATATTTAAAATTGATTTGATACCAGTAGAGTTAGGGAGTTTTGATGTAATAGTTGGCATGGATTGGCTGAAGAAGGTGAAAGCAGAGATCGTATGTTATAAAAATGCAATTCGCATTGTACGAGAAGAAGGAGAACCCTTAATGGTGTACGGAGAAAAGGGCAACACGAAGCTACATCTTATTAGTAATTTGAAGGCACAAAAACTGATAAGAAAAGGTTGCTATGCTGTTCTAGCACACGTCGAGAAAGTACAAACTGAAGAAAAGAGCATCAATGATGTTCCCGTCGTAAAAGAATTTCCCGATGTATTTCCGAAAGAATTACCGGGACTACCTCCACATCGATCTGTTGAATTTCAAATAGATCTTGTACCAGGAGCTGCACCAATAGCTCGTGCTCCTTATAGACTCGCACCCAGCGAGATGAAAGAACTGCTAAGCCAACTGCAAGAACTATTAGAACGTGGTTTCATTCGACCAAGCACATCACCATGGGGAGCTCCTGTTTTGTTTGTCAAGAAGAAGGATGGTACATTTAGGTTGTGTATTGACTACAGAGAGTTGAACAAACTTAACATCAAAACCCATTATCCACTGCCGAGAATTGACGACTTATTTGATCAACTACAAGGCTCGTCAGTTTATTCGAAGATCGATTTACGTTCTGGATATCATCAAATGCGAGTAAAGGAGGATGATATTCCAAAAACTGCTTTTAGGACGCATTATGGTCATTACGAGTTTATGGTTATGCCGTTTGGATTGACTAACGCACCAGCTGTGTTCATGGACCTTATGAACTGAGTGTGTGGGCCATATCTTGACAAGTTTGTCATTGTTTTCATTGATGACATACTTATTTACTCAAAGAATGATCAAGAGCACGAAGAACATTTGAGAAAAGGGCTAGAAGTATTAAGGAAAGAAAAACTGTACGCTAAGTTTTCAAAGTGTGCATTTTGGTTGCAAGAAGTTCAATTGCTCGGTCACATAGTGAACAAAGAAGGTATCCAGGTGGACCCGGCAAAGATTGAAATCGTTGAAAAGTGGGAAACCCCAAAAACTCCGAAGCATATACGTCAATTTTTAGGATTGGCTGGTTACTACAGAAGATTCATCCAAGATTTCTCCAAAATAGCAAAACCCTTGACTGCATTAACGCATAAAGGAAAGAAATTTGAATGGAAGGATGAACAAGAGAAGGCGTTTCAATTATTGAAGAAAAAGCTAACTACGGCACCTATATTGTCATTGCCTGAAGGGAATGATGATTTTGTGATTTATTGTGATGCATCAAAGCAAGTTCTCGGTTGTGTATTAATGCAACGAATGAAGGTGATTGCTTATGCGTCTAGACAATTAAAGATTCACGAACAAAATTATACGACACATGATTTGGAATTAGGCGTGGTTGTTTTTGCATTAAAGACTTGGAGGCACTACTTATATGGGGTCAAAAGTATTATATATACCGACCACAAAAGTCTTCAACACATATTTAATCAGAAACAACTGAATATGAGGCAGCGTAGGTGGATTGAATTGTTGAATGATTACGACTTTGAGATTCGTTACCACCCGGGGAAGGCAAATGTGGTAGCGGACGCCTTGAGCAGAAAGGACAGAGAACCCATTCGAGTAAAATCTATGAATATAATGATTCACACTAACCTTACTACTCAAATAAAGGAGGCGCAACAAGGAGTTTTAAAAGAGGGAAATTTAAAGGATGAAATACCCAAAGGATCGGAGAAGCATCTTAATATTCGGGAAGACGGAACTCGGTATAGGGCTGAAAGAATTTGAGTACCAAAATTTGGAGATATGAGAGAAATGGTACTTAGAGAAGCTCATAAAACCAGATACTCAATACATCCTGGAACGGGGAAGATGTACAAGGATCTTAAGAAACATTTTTGGTGGCCAGGTATGAAAGCCGATATTGCTAAATATGTAGCAGAATGTTTGGCGTGTTCTAAGGTCAAAGCTAAACATCAGAAACCATCAGGTCTACTATAACAACCTGAAATCCCGGAATGGAAATGGGAAAACATTACCATGGATTTCATCACTAAATTGCCAAGGACTGCAAGTGGTTTTGATACTATTTGGGTAATAGTTGATCGTCTCACCAAATCAGCACACTTCCTGCCAATAAGAGAAGATGACAAGATGGAGAAGTTAGCACGACTATATTTGAAGGAAGTCGTCTCCAGACATGGAATACCAATCTCTATTATCTCTGATAGGGATGGCAGATTTATTTCAAGATTCTGGCAGATATTACAGCAAGCATTAGGAACTCGTCTAGACATGAGTACTGCCTATCATCCACAAACTGATGGGCAGAGCGAAAGAACGATACAAACGCTTGAAGACATGCTACGAGCATGTGTTATTGATTTCGGAAACAGTTGGGATCGACATCTACCATTAGCAGAATTTTCCTACAACAACAGCTATCATTCAAGCATTGAGATGGCGCCGTTTGAAGAACTTTATGGTAGAAAGTGCAGGTCTCCAATTTGTTGGAGTGAAGTGGGGGATAGACAGATTACAGGTGCGGAGATAATACAAGAAACTACCGAGAAGATCATCCAAATTCAACAACGGTTGAAAACCGCCCAAAGTCGACAAAAGATCTACGCCGACATTAAAAGAAAAGATATAGAATTTGAAATTGGAGAGTTGGTCATGCTTAAGGTTGCACCTTGGAAAGGTGTTGTTCGATTTGGTAAATGAGAGAAATTAAATCCAAGGTATATTGGACCATTCAAGATTATTGATCGTGTCGGACCAGTAGCTTACCGACTTGAGTTACCTCAACAACTCGCGACTGTACATAACACTTTCCACGTCTCTAATTTGAAGAAATGTTTTGCTAAAGAATATCTCAGTATTCCGTTAGATGAAATCAAAATCAACGAAAAACTTCAATTCATCGAAGAACCCGTCGAAATAATGGATCGTGAGGTTAAAAGACTTAAGCAACACAAGATACCAATTGTTAAGGTTCGATGGAATGCTCGTAGAGGACTCGAGTTCACCTGGGAATGAGAAGATCAGATGAAGAAGAAATACCTGCATTTATTTCCAGAAGATACGTCAACACCTCCAACTGCTTAAAATTTCGGGACGAAATTTATTTAACGAGTAGGTACTGTAGTGACCCGAACTTTTCCATGTTTATATATATATATTAAATGAAATTGTTATTTACATGATTAAGTGTTTCCAACATGTTAAGCAATCAAACTTGTTAAGACTTGATTAATTGAAATAGGTTTCATATAGACAATTGACCACCCAAGTTGACCGGCGATTCACGAACGTTAAAACTTGTAAAAACTATATGATGACATATATATGGATATATATATATAGTTAAAATGATATTATGATAAGTAAACATATCATTAAGTATATTAACAATGAACTACATATGTAAAAACAAGACTACTAACTTAATGATTTTGAAACGAGACATATATGTAACGATTATCGTTGTAACGACATTTAATGTATATATATCATATTAAGATATATTAATACATCATTATATCATGATAATGTAATAATTTAACATCTCATTTGATTTAATAAACAATGGGTTAACAACATTTAACAAGATCGTTAACCTAAAGGTTTCAAAACAACACTTACATGTAACGACTAACGATGACTTAACGACTCAGTTAAAATGTATATACATGTAGTGTTTTAATATGTATTCATACACTTTTGAAAGACTTCAAGACACTTATCAAAATACTTCTACTAAACAAAAATGTTTACAATTACATCCTCGTTCAGTTTCATCAACAATTCTACTCGTATGCACCCGTATTCGTACTCGTACAATACACAGCTTTTAGATGTATGTACTATTGGTATATACACTCCAATGATCAGCTCTTAGCAGCCCATGTGAGTCACCTAACACAATTGAGAACCATCATTTGGCAACTAGCATGAAATATCTCATAAAATTACAAAAATATGTGTAATCATTCATGACTTATTTACATGAAAACAAAATTACATATCCTTTATTTCTAATCCATACACCAACGACCAAAAATACCTACAAACACTTTTATTCTTCAATTTTCTTCATCTAATTGATCTCTCTCAAGTTCTATCTTCAAGTTCTAAGTGTTCTTCATAAATTCTACAAGTTCTGGTTTCATAAAATCAAGAATACTTCCAAGTTTGCTAGCTTACTTCCAATCTTGTAGAGTGATCATCCAACCTCAAGAAATCTTTCTTATTTATAGTAATATATCTTTCTAATACAAGGTAATATTCATATTCAAACTTTGATTCAATTTCTATAACTATAACAATCTTATTTCAAGTGGAAATCTTACTTGAACTT
Organism: Rutidosis leptorrhynchoides; assembly: GCF_046630445.1. NCBI lineage: Eukaryota > Viridiplantae > Streptophyta > Magnoliopsida > Asterales > Asteraceae > Rutidosis > Rutidosis leptorrhynchoides. The sequence goes on from NC_092337.1 coordinate 184,289,987, forward strand.
GTTTTCGTGTCATGATTCTGCTTCAAGAACTTTCAAGCCATCCAAGGATCCTTTGAAACTAGATCCATTTTTCTCATTTCTAGTAGCTTTATCCAGAAAACTTGAGGTAGTAATGATGTTCATAACATCATTCGATTCATACATATATAGCTATCTTATTCGAAGGTTTAAACTTGTAATCACTAGAACATAGTTTAGTTAATTCTAAACTTGTTCGCAAACAAAAGTTAATCCTTCTAACTTGACTTTTAAAATCAACTAAACACATGTTCTATATCTATATGATATGCTAACTTAATGATTTAAAACCTGGAAACACGAAGAACACTGTAAAATCGGACATACGCCGTCGTAGTAACACCGCGGGCTGTTTTGGGTTAGTTAATTAAAAATTATGATAAACTTTGATTTAAAAGTTGTTCTTCTGAGAAAATGATTTTTCTTATGAACATGAAACTATATCCAAAAATCATGATTAAACTCAAAGTGGAAGTATGCTTTCTAAAATGGTCATCTAGACGTCGTTCTTTCGACTGAAATGACTACCTTTACAAAAACGACTTGTAACTTATATTTCTGACTATAAACCTATACTTTTTCTGTTTATACTCATAAAATAGAGTTCAATATGAAACCATAGCAATTTGATTCACTCAAAATGGATTTAAAATGAAGAAGTTATAGGTAAAACAAGATTGGATAATTTTTCTTGTTGTAGCAACGTGAAAATTGGTAACAAATCTATATTAATCATATCCTAGCTAACTTATATTGTATTATACATGTATTCTAATATATTATGTAATCTTGGGATACCATAGATACGTATGAAAATGTTTTAACATATCATATCGACCGATGTGTATATATTATTTGGAACAACCATAGACACTCTTTATGCAGTATTGTGGGAGTTAGCTATACATGGTTGAGGTTGATTCCAAAAATATATATACTTTGAGTTGTGATCTAGCCTGAGACGTGTATACACTGGGTCGTGGATTGATTCAAGATAATATATATCAATTTTTTTCTGTACATATAATGTTGGACAACTAGTTGTAGGTTACTAACGAGGACAGCTGACTTAATAAACTTAAATCATCAAAATGTATTAAAAGTGTTATAAATATATTTTGAATATACTTTGATATATATGTACATATTTGTTATAGGTTCGGGAATCGACCAGTGGCCAAGTCTTACTTCCCGACGAAGTAAAAAATCTGTGAAAGTGAGTTATAGTCCCACTTTTAAAATCTAATATTTTTGGGATGAAAATACATGCAGGTTTTATAAATGATTTACAAAATAGACACAAGTACTTGAAACTACATTCTATGGTTGAATTATCGAAATCGAATATGCCCCTTTTTATTAAGTCTGGTAATCTAAGAATTAGGGAACAGACACCCTAATTGACGCGAATCCTAAAGATAGATCTATTGGGCCTAACAAACCCCATCCAAAGTACCGGATGCTTTAGTACTTCGAAATTTATATCACATCCGAAGGGTGTCCCGGAATGATGGAGATATTCTTATATATGCATCTTGTTAATGTCAGTTACCAGGTGTTCACCAAATGAATGATTTTTATCTCTATGTATGGGATGCGTATTGAAATATGAAATCTTGTGGTCTATTGTTACGATTTGATATATATATATATAGGTTAAACCTATAACTCACCAACATTTTTGTTGACGTTTAAAGCATGTTTATTCTCAGGTGAATACTAAGAGCTTCCGCTGTTGCATACTAAAATAAGGACAAGATTTGGAGTCCATGTTTGTATGATATTGTGTAAAAACTGCATTTAAGAAACATATGTCGATGTAATATATTTCTATTGTAAACCATTATGTAATGGTCGTGTGTAAACAGTATATTTTAGATTATCATTATTTGATAATCTACGTAATGCTTTTGAAACCTTTATTGATAAAATAAAGGTTATGGTTGTTTTAAAAATAAATGCAGTCTTTGAAAAACGTCTCATATAGAGGTCAAAACCTCGCAATGAAATCAATTAATATGGAACGTTTATAATCAATATGAACGGGAAATTTCAGAAGGTCTATCAGGGTGCTAAAGTATTAAAGAGCAGACGCAATCAAGCAGTACCATATGATGGTCGTCATCCTCAGGTAGAGAGAGGATCAGATGAGGAAATGGAGGAAGCAGATGACATTAGGGATGTCATTAGGGAGGCTATGACTGACGTCTACCAGCGTATAGATGAGGTAGAAATGACAAACCAGGATAGACATAGTCGGTACGAGCAGTGGCAAGCCGAGAATGTTTACGAGCATTCTAGGCAACGACAGCATGATAGATGGCACTATCATCAGCATCAGATCATGAGCCAGCTATCACCTCAGGTACCAAATAACTACGTACCAACCCGACCTGCTTACTATCCTCCACACCAGCCCGATCTGCGACCACGATTTACTCTCTACGACCCTAACCAGGCCTATCAGTACACCTATAACCAACCATGGAACCCGCCCGACGACATGAACTGCAACCCCTATCCAGATTGATATAGTTCCCGTTGGTGATTTCTATGATTTTTATCTTTTTATTATTTTTATTTATTTATGTTTAAACATATAATATTGTGATACTTTTAATGTAATGTTTAATATTTTTATTATGTTGTACTAATATTTCATATTCGATTTGAAAGTGGGATTTTAAGTACCATTTCAAATTACCATGCATGTTTATATTTGTATTGTATGTATTTTATTTCATGTACACAACAGGGTAAAACAACGCATTTTCAAAGACTGGCATTAAGTTCAGTAAAAGCTACTAATTTTGACGACAAAACGAAAAACAAATGTGATGTAACAACAAGACGGAATGAACAAATGATGTGCACCATTTATCATTTAGCAAACAAACGCCAATATGTTTGGAAACTTTGGTAAAATTTAATCATTTTTCTACGCTAATCACCCTCAATAATTTAATTTATTACTGATTTCTTGCAAATGAGGGCATTGCAAGATCTCAGGTGTGGGAAGGGGTTAAATTCTTTCGAATTTTTAAAATTTTAATTTAAACACTTGGTTACCATTAAAAATACTAGTGACGCAGTAGTTGTATTAGAATTTAGTGCTCTCTGATAATAAAGAACAGCCCTAGTCTTATATACTGACTACCCAATTCTAGTAAAATTTTTCAAAATTTTCAAATAAATGAATTCAAAATCATGTTTATACATATTTATGAACGATAAAACTAGGTGTTAACATCGAAATTATTGTTACCTCGGAAAGGACATAAATTGAGAAACAACCCAAAATGTTAGAATTATTTAAAATGGAACAGAGGACAATAAAAAGGCAAAGAAAGGAAAATAAAAGCCAAGTGTGGGAAAAATTTACCAAGTTATTTAAATCATATATCACATATTTTTGTACAAATAATTGAAGATACTTTTGTTTTGGACAAAAATTAACTGTTTTACCCGGTAAATTGTAATATATTTGAAAGAAAGATGGATCTACGTGATGAATCAATTCCATCATTAAAAGGAAGTAAAGTCTTCCGAAAAAGAAACGCGCTTCTCGATTTAAGTCTGAAAGTTGTCGTCCAGACCAGCTGTAGGTTGACGAAAAATCTAGAAAAGTCATCTCTAAAATCAGCTGGAAATCCACGGACCTCAGCATCAAACTGGGTCGCCAAGTGGTCAGACTTATCCTAACCATGAGAGGATCTGTCTCGTAAAATGGGGAGGGCACCGTGCAAATTAGCTTGATAAGACTAATGAATCAGATCCTCAGAAAGGATAATCTCCTTAAAAATCAAAAATCAGCTTTTAAGCCTGATATTACTCAATCCTTGAGATTGACCTTAAAGATTGAGAATTCAAACTCATGGAATTCGATGATATCTAAACTCGAGCTTGAACGAGAAAATATTTTGATCAAAATTACAAACCAATTTGTTTTCTTAAAACCCTATTTTCAATACGTTCATTACCATTGAACGTAAAATCCTAGGAATTCACCTGGAATTCATTAGGTCACCTGAACCAAATCGGGTGTCAACTGTAAGAACGGCAGTTGCATAGCATGGTCGAAGACACGACCTTGTGCCAGATCAAAAAACTATAGGGTGATCTTTACTATTGCTCCTACAAAGGATAGTAATTGCATCCGACACGTTATAGACCATAATTAAAAGCATGTCACGGGACATTCCCTCAACAGTTTCTTGTTCAACGCTTTCCTTTACAACCGGACGGTAGTTTACCGAAAGGTAATATACGGAGCAAGTATACTGGACGTGTTGCTTTCCCAATACAAGGTTAGCAAGTGGGTGACACAAAACCGCAAGTTTTGAGCTAAAATTTTCAAATCTGAAACCCACAAAAACATTTTTCAAACACCGGTGAAGGGTTATTCCGGAAAACTTATCTAGGGTAAAAGCTAGATTGAATTTTCAAAAAAGATCAAATGTTTTCATAAAGATCCAATTTGCTTAAGGATCTAAATTTTTCATAGTCATATGGGACTGTAAACCACATCGTTACTACCATTGTTCATACCGCCGTATAGAAATCACTGATGTACAAAGTGTGAAGAATAAAGAAGTGATTCTAGTATTTTTATTTCAAGACTATATTGCTTGAGGACAAGCAACGCTCAAGTGTGGGAATATTTGATAATGCTAAAAACAAACATATATTTCATAGCATTATCCCTCAAGAAAGACAAGCTTTTAGTTGCAATTGTTCTATTTACATGTGATATTCGTTTAAATAATAAAAGGTGAAGACAAAAGACAGATTCGGCGAATTGAAGACGCAAACGACCAAAAAGCTCAAAAGTACAAAGTACAATCAAAGTGGTTCAAATTATTGATGAGAAATGTCTCAAAATTACAAGAGTACGAGCCGCAAAACGCAAAGTACAAGATATTAAATAGTACGAAAGGACGTTCAAAAATCCGGAACCGGGACCAGAGTCAACTCTCAACGCTCGACGCAACGGACTAAAAATTACAAGTCAACTATGCACATAAATATAATATAATATATAAATAATTCTTAAAATTATATATATATATTATATTATATATATAAACCGTCGGCAAATAAACAAACAAAAGCATGTGAGCTGTAAAAGAAGGCCATGCGATCACATGGCCAGAAGGCACAAATGCCATGCGATCGCATGGTGAACAGTATCAGGCCACATCCTATAAAAAGCAACGAATTCAGTCGAATGTGATATACCTTTTTCTCTCTATCTATCAACGATATATATATATATATATATTTATATATATATATATATATATATATATATATATATATATATATATAATTTTAATTTTAATTTTAATTTAATAATAATAAGGGTATGTTAGCGAATGTTGTAAGGGTGTAAGTCGAAATTATGTCCGTGTAACGCTACGCTATTATTAATCATTGTAAGTTATGTTCAACCTTTTTAATTTAATATCTTGTAGCTAAGTTATTATTATGCTTATTTAAGCCGAAGTAATCATGATGTTGGGCTAAAATATTAAAGACGGGGTAATTGGCCTTTGTACCATAATTGGGGTTTGGACAAAAGAACGACACTTGTGGAAATTAGACTATGAGCTATTAATGGGCTTTATATTTGTTTAATTGAATGATAGTTCGTTAATTTAATATAAAGATTTACAATTGGATGTATCTATAAATAACCATATACACTCGATCGGACACGATGGGCGGGATATTTATAAGTACTAATAATCGTTCATTTAACCGGATACGGGAATGGATTAATAGTCAATGAACTTGTTAAAACAGGGGTGAATTATATACAAGGAAAATTGGTGTAGTTATAGTTTAAGTCCCCAATTAGTTGGAATATTTGACTTCGGATATAAGGATAATTTGACGAGGACACTCGCACTTTATATTTATGACTGATGGACTGTTATGGACAAAAAAAACCGGATGGACATATTGAATAATCCAGGACAAAGGACAATTAACCCATGGTAATAAACTAAAATTAACACCTCAAACATCATGATTACGGAAGTTTAAATAAGCATAATTCCTTTATTTCATATTTCATCGCATTTTTATTTACTGTCTTTTTATTTAATTGCACTTTTAATTATCGTACTTTTTAATTATCGCAATTTTATTTATTGTCATTTTATTTATCACATTTTAATTTATCGCACTTTAATTATTGTCATTTACTTTACGCTTTAAATTAATTTATTTTTATTTTTAATATTTTACATTAGGTTTTAACTGCGACTAAAGTTTTAAAATCGACAAACCGGTCATTAAACGGTAAAAACCCCCTTTTATAATAATAATACTACTTATATATATATATTTATATATATACAAATATAGTTTTAAAAATATAGCGTTAAACTTGGCTAGCTCACTGTGGAACGAACCGGACTTACTAAAAACTACACTACTGTACGATTAGGTACACTGCCTATAAGTGTTGTAGCAAGGTTTAGGTATATCCACTCTATAAATAAATAAATAACTTGTGTAAAATTATATCGTATTAAATAGTATTTCATAGTAAATATATAACTATTTCGTATACACCTCTACGCACATCAGCTACCTTTAAGAATCGAGCCCTAAAAAAATAACTGCCATTAACAAGGCTCGAACCCAAGACATGTCATTAAACCTAAACACCAATTAACCATTCCTCCGTCCTATCATTTCTGTTTTTATAATCCTTCTAATTATTTATAACCCATACGATTCTGTTATGCTTCTTCTCCAAAACCATTTGCTCAATTTGATTATCCAGAGACTAACACAAGGTTGATTTTAGGACTAATAACAAAAAAGAAATAATCGGTATAGGGGTGTTCACAAGTAACAATCAGAAGGAGAAAGAAGAAAAAAATAATAAAATAAAAGAAAAACAGATGCAGCAACTTCGTGAAGAACTCGACAATCAAATTCGAATTTTGATAACATTTTAAATGAAAATTTCAACACAAAAAAGGTTATAAACCATTTCTAGAAACTTTATAAATCATTTACTTAACTTGAATCATAACAATCAATTCAAATTTCTGGAAAAATCAGTCGTTTGACTTTTTGGTTCTAAACTTTTGACTCGAAAATTAGAATTTAATATAAGAAATTGGGATTTGAAAATTTACAGAGAGTTAGAGTAATAGGTTCCTAGTAACACTGCATTAACATATTTTTAAATCCATTCAAAATCGAGCTTTTGTGATTTTTGGTCAAGAACAGAGGAGAACGGGCTCAGTTTCCTTTTATTTATGTTTTTAATGTTCTAATAGCAAACGAGATTTTTATAGAACAAAAGGTTTATTGAATGCTGTTACAAGATTTGATCGACATTGTAGTGTAGTGAAAAAGTTGGTCGACAGAAAATTAATTCAAGAAGAAGAATACAAAAAAATAAAAATAAAAGGAGAAAAAGACTTCTAACAGATTCATTCAATATGTGAATTACTTTCAACAATCAGATATAGGACGTACAAATCAATTACAGTTTTGAAAAAGATTTGACACTGATTTCGTACAAGATTTCTTGTTTTATAATTTATAAAATAAAATTTAATAATACTAATAATTAATAAATGTATTATTATTAATAACAACTATATTAATAATAATAATAATAATAAACAATAAAAATACTAATAATCCTAAAATTTATAATAATTATATTATTATTGATAATAATAATAATAATAATTGTGATGCCCCGTACAAAACCATCGTGTACGAATCATCAACAACAGGATCATTACAAGGCTAAGTACTATATGCGTTTTCAAAAAGAGTTTGCATTCATTAATAAAGTGATGTCTAAACCAACATCGAATGTTTTACAATCTAAAAGCATGCTTCACTAAGTAGAAGCAAATAATAAGTGTATGTGACCACAATGGTCGTTACAAGTCATAATTCAAAAGTACTAATGTTTGAATGCAAAATAAAGTAGTTCATGCGATAGCAACTCTAAGCAGCGGGTGTCTACAGCACTACTAGTACACAGCGGAAGCTAACCTCAAGCACCTGAGAAAAACATGCTTAAAAACGTCAACACAAAGGTTGGTGAGCTATAGTTTAAGTATAACAGTATGTAAGGTAGGCCACGAGATTTCAGTGCTACAAAGAGCGTTTCAAAACAGTATGATAAAGTATATGTTAACCGTGGGCACTTGGTAACTAACTTAATGTTTATACCCCCTGAAAGTGCACTTGGCAAGTGCGTATGTCTACGAAGTATTAAACACTCGTTAAATGCTAGCGCGACTAGCCCGAGTGGGGATGTCAAACCCTATGGATCCATATCTAAGATTCGCGTTCACGGTTCAAAAACCAATGATTAAACGTTACCGAGCTAAAGGGAATGTTTATGCCGTTGTATAACCCACACATATAAAGTTTAAGTACTCGTGCCTAGTATGTAAAACATAAAATCCGCATGTATTCTCAATTCCCAAAATAAGTTAAAGTAAAAAGGGAATGCTATAACTCACAATGATAATGTAGTCGTAAAGTCGGTTCGGAAAAGGTGTGCAAATAATCGGTCCGAAGGTCCTCAACCTAAGGAAAATAGTACTAAGTCAGTAAATCGTCTTAATAGGTTTAAAAGTATGTAAATAAGGTCTTAAGGGTCATCATCATTCATCATTTAACAAAAGGTGTAAAGTAGGTTTCGTTCATGAAAGTGGTTTAAAACAAAAGCTGACTTCGATCAGTCACCACGGCCTCTACACCTACTGAAATAAGGTGAGACCAGTGGCCATGGCTCCGTATACGAGTTCTTTAAGTGTGGTAAAATTTACAGAAGCAAAATCGTCTTCGTTTAACCGTGGCGACGGTCTAAGTGCGAGTAGGTCAGAAATTTCTGCACAACGTTAAAAGGACATAGTGACGATCGGAGGGCCATAAATCCTAAACCGTAACTCGGATTAAGACGAGTCCTATATGAAAAGTTATCTACACGAACTGAGCTATCTGAAAATAAATGTTACAGTAGCCCAGGTGTATTGGTCTGTTGCAGAAACCAGAAAAATTGAAACTATAAACAGAAAACAGAAAAATAAATGGACATAGTGACGCTCGGAGGGCCATAGATCCTAAACCGTAACTCGGATTAAGACGAGTCTTATATGAAAAGTTATCTACTCGAAAAGACCTATTTGAAAATAAAGTTCTCAGTAGCCCAAGTCTACTGGTCTGTTACAGAAACAGTAGGACAGAGGGCTGTAAACAGAAAACAGGAAGCTAAAAGTGAGTTCCGGTGGTCTTGGTGCTTGATGTTCATCATGGTTCTCATCCTTGATGCATATAGCTTCAAGTGTACAACTCTTTGATATGTTTACATCATCTTTACCAAGTTTTGACCATCATAACCCTAGTGTAAGTCTAAGACATGAAGCACAACTCACTTAAGAGTTGTATGAAGTTTGATGAACCAAAGTTACATCAAAGTCTTAGATCTAACACATACATGAACTTTAAGACTAATAATAAGTTACAAACTTGAAAATGAACTTATGAAATCAAGATCTTAAGTTGTATAACATCGTTCTTAGTTTGATCTTGAAGATCCAAGACTCAAAAGTCTAGATCTAACATAAGTGTACAAAGTTATAGTTAAAGAAAACTTACTAACATGTTCTTGAACTTTTAAAGTTAACTCTAGTTCAAGAAAGTATGAGATCAAGACTAACTTGTAGTACTTGACCATTTAACCAACAATAAGAAATTAAAGTGTAAGTAAATGAAGTAAATAAGCTAGGTAAACAAGTAATTAGTTCATGGTTTGTTCATACTTTAGAGATTCAAACCAAAGTTTGATCTTTAAGAAAGTAAACTTTAAAGTTTACTAACATGACTTACAAGTATGAGTTACAACACATGAACTTTAAATCTTTTGACATAATGTATGTAGAACATAACTAGGAAGTTAGTTCTTGTATGTTCTTGAAAATACAAGATTAATATGAAGAATCAAACTAGAAAGTTTATTCTTGTAACATGAAAGTAAGTAACAACAATTAACATGACAAGTAGTTAAACAAAATCAAGAACAAGTAGCAAACTACAAATGATGATGATGATTCATGTATGTATTCGGTTTTTACAAGAAGAGAAGAAGAAAAAGTTGCTCAAGTTACTTACAATCTTTTAGAGGAAAAAGAGAGAAAGATGAGAGAACATTGAGAGAAAAATGCAAGTATGTGTGTGTGTGAGAAAGTGAAGAGTAATGCAAGTAAACAAGTAATGTAAAAAAAAAAAATTGAACTCCCTTTGTGCCTATCTAGGCCACGGCCTGTAGCTCATCCAAGGGGGGAGGGCTTTGTTTGGTGGTCTTTAGCATGTAAAGCTTCAAAAGTGTGGTTAATGGGTGTGTTTACATGGGAATTAAGAGCAACTAGATTCCAATTCTCTCAAACTAACTAGTTAAGGTTCAATTTAATACTTACAAGTGAAAGAGTGGCTAGTTAGTCCACTTAAAGTGTAGGGTGGTCTTATAAGCCCAAAACCATGAGTCCATTAACATTAAACAAAGCCCAAGTTCAATAATTAACAAATAAAGTCCAACAAAAGCTCAAGTAATTAACCAACAACCTTAGTTAATTAAAATGATTAATAAAACTAATCATGAATGTAAATAATATCTAAAAATATTAATCGTGCAAGTTTCGTGTGTCACAAAGAAGTTTCGGGCACTTAAAAGTCAAGTTCGGGCAATCATGGCAACATGTAAATGTAATGACATACATTCGTTTTATCACACGTATTAATAATAATAATTATTAATAAATAAACGTTGGAAAATCCAGTGTCGTTACATTACCCACCTGTTAAAGAAAATTTCGTCCCGAAATTTTAAGCTGAGGTAGATGGAGGAGTCGGGAAAAGGTGAGGATACTTCCGCATCATTTGATCCTCTCGCTCCCAAGTAAACTCAGGTCCTCGTTTGGCATTCCATCGTACTCGGACGATCGGAATCTTGTTGCGTTTCAAAGTTTTGATCTCGCGATCCATAATTTCAACAGGTTCTTCCACAAAGTGGAGTTTGTCATCAATTGTAAGTTCTTCAAGTGGTATGATAAGTTCAGGTGCAGCAAGACACTTCTACAAGTTTGACACGTGGAAGGTAGGATGAACTGAGCTCAATTGTGCTGGTAGGTTAAAACGGTATGCAACTGGTCCAACACGTTCCAAGATCTCAAAAGGACCAATGTATCGTGGGTTTAACTTTCCACGTTTTCCAAAACGGATCACACCTTTCCAAGGTGCAACCTTCAACATAACATGATCACCAACGTTGAATTCAAAGTCTTTACGTTTGAGGTCTGCATAACTCTTTTGACGATCGCGGGCAGTCTTGAGCCTAGCTTGAATCTGAGCAATCTTCTCCGTGGTTTCATGGACTACCTCGGGTCCGGTGATTTGCTTTTCGCCTACTTCGGCCCAACAAATAGGAGATCGGCACTTGCGGCCATACAATGCTTCAAAAGGTGCGGCATTAATGCTAGAGTGATAACTGTTGTTGTACGAGAATTCGGCTAGTGGCAAATGCCTTTCCCAGGCCTTTCCAAAATCAATAACACATGCACGCAACATGTCCTCCAAGGTCTGAATTGTTCGTTCACTTTGCCCGTCAGTCTGAGGGTGATAAGCAGTACTCATGTCAAGACGAGTTCCCATGGCTTCCTACAAAGAACGCCAAAATCTAGAAGCAAAACGGGGGTCGCGATCGGAGATGATCGATAAAGGTACACCATGACGAGATACAACCTCCTTAATGTATAATTGAGCAAGTCTTTCCATCGTATCAGTTTCCTTCATCGCTAGGAAGTGTGCAGATTTGGTGAGGCAGTCAACAATGACCCAAATAGTATCGTATCCGCCCACCGTCCTCGGCAGCTTGGTGATGAAATCCATTGTTATCCATTCCCACTTCCATTGTGGGATTTCTGGTTGTTGAAGCAATCCAGAGGGCCTCTGATGCTCGGCTTTAACCTTTGAGCAAGTCAAACACTTACCAACATAAGTCTCAACGTCCTTCTTAAGATTCGGCCACCAATACTGTTCTTTAAGGTCGTGGTACATCTTGCCCGCTTCGGGATGAATCGAATATCTCGATTTGTGTGCTTCATCAAGTATAAGGTTTCGTAGATCTCCATAAAGAGGTACCCAAATTCTTTCGGCATAACATCGGAGTCCAGTATCCCTAACCTCGAATTGAGAGACAAGTATGTTCAAATGTTCGTGAGATATGTTCTCCTCCTTGAGAGCCTCATCTTGGGCTACTCTGATCTGGTTGTTGAGGTTCGAATGGATGGTGATGTTCAGAGCCCTAACACGAAGAGGTGCCGCCCTCTCCTTTCGGCTTAAAGTGTCGGCTACAACATTGGCCTTGCCAGGGTGATAACGGAGTTCACAATCGTAGTCGTTGAGCATCTCGATCTATCGACGCTGTCTCATATTCAATTGCTTCTGATCAAATATGTGTTGGAGACTCTAGTGATCGGTGAAGATAGTGCTCTTAGTTCCATACAAATAGTGTCTCCACAATTTAAGCGCAAAGACAACGGCTCCAAGTTCAAGATCGTGAGTAGTGTAGTTCTGCTCATGAATCTTCAGTTGGCGGGAGGCATAGGGAATAACCTTTGATCGTTGCATCAGTACACAACCAAAACCACTCTTCGATGCATCACAATAAACAACAAAGTCGTCACTGCCCTCAGGAAGTGATAGGATAGGTGCGGTGGTTAACTTCTTCTTCAAAGTTTGAAATGCTGATTCGTGTGTTGGTTCCCAAATGAACTTCTTACCCTTGTGAGTCAGCGCGGTCAAAGGACGCGCAATCAGAGAGAAACCTTCGATAAACCTTCGGTAATAACCGGCGAGACCTAGGAATTGGCGAATATGCGTTGGAGTAGTGGGGGTCTCCCACTTGCTGATGGCTTCAATCTTGGCGGGATCAACTTTGATATCCTGGTCGCTCACAACATGACCCAGAAATTGAACTTCCTTCAACCAAAATTCACACTTGGAGAATTTGGCGTAAAGTTACTCTTGTCTCAAGAGTTCAAGTACTAGCCGGAGGTGTTGCTCATGTTCTTCTTCATTTTTGGAGTAGATGGGGATATCATCTATGAAGACGATAACAAACTTATCCAAGTACGGCTTGCAGACACGATTCATGAGGTCCATGAACACGGCAGGTGCATTTGTCAAACCGAATGGCATCACGAGAAACTCATAATGACCATAACGGGTCCTGAATGCAGTTTTCATCACGTCACTTTCCTTCACCCTCAACTGGTGGTACCCAGATCGCAAATCGATCTTAGAGTAAACGCTCGATCCTTGTAGTTGATCAAAAAGATCGTCAATTCGTGGAAGAGGATACCGATTCTTGATTGTTAATTTGTTGAGTTCACGGTAGTCGATACACATACGGAAGGATCCATCCTTCTTCTTCATAAACAACACAGGTGCGCCCCAACGCGAGAAACTTGGTTGGATAAACCCTCGGTCAAGTAGTTCTTGTAGTTAGCTCTGTAATTCTTGCATCTCGGAAGGTGCGAGTCTATAAGGTGCGCGAGCTACAGGTGCAGCTCCTGGCACTAAGTCGATCTGAAACTCTACGGCTCTCGGCGGTGGTAATCCGGGAAATTCTTTAGGGAAGACATCGGAAAATTCGCTCACAATTCGAACGTCGTTCACATTCTTCACCTCAGTTTCTACTGCTTTCACATGTGCTAGGACAGTAAAACGTCCCTTCTTCATAATCTTTTGCGCTTTCACGCAACTAATGAGGTTCAACTTCGAGGTACATCTCTCTCCATAGATAACCAGTGGTTCGCCATCTCCTTGTGGTATGCGAAGTGCTTTATCTCCACAGATAATATCGGCCCTTATCTTGCTCAACCAATCCATACCAACGATCACGTCAAAGCTTCCCAGTTTGATAGGTATCAAATCAATTTCGAAATCTGCACCAGCTATGTTGATAATAGCTCCACGACTAATGTGGTCAACTTTTTCAAGTTTACCGTTGGCGACCTCGACAAGCATACTCTCTTTTAACGGGACTATTGACCAATTAATCTTATCGCAAAAATGTCTACATACATAACTTCTATCCGCACCAGTATCAAACAAGAAAGAAGCTAAAAGATTGTTGATTTTGAATATACCTGTCACCAAGTTGGGCTTTTCGCGTGCGTCCCTTGCATTAACATTGAAAGCTCTAGCGCGGGGTGGTCCGCCATCTTTTCGCTTGTTTGGGCACGCATTTCTGAAATGGCCCGTCTGTCCGCATTCGTAGCACTTTTTTGGTCCATTGGTGTTCGACTTCCCATTCAAAGTGGTGACCTTGCAGTCTTTCCCGATATGCCCAGCCCGTTGACACTTCTCACAGATAACATTGCAATATCCAGTGTGGTGTTTGTAACACCTCTTGCATTGTGGTAAGGTTCCTTTGTAGTTTGGGTTGGAGTTAGTGTTGTTGTTGGGGTTGGGGTTTCCACCATTGTTGTGCCTCTTGGCGGGGGTCTGGTCATAGGTTCTCCCCCTGTTGTTGTGGTGGTTGTTGTTGTTGTTGTTGTTGTTGTTGTTGTTGTTGTTGTTGTTGTTGTTATTATTATTATCCCACTTTCGCTTTTCGCTACTACCAGCTTCAAACTTAGCCTTCTCCGGCTCATCAATAATGATTTGGTTCATGAGAGTATGCGCCATGCGCATTGCTTCGGGAACATTCGGTGTTTTTGACGATGTGATGTTTCCTTTGATAGACTTAGGGACTCCCCAGAAGTATCTCTCCATACGCTTGAATTCCGGGGTGACCATTGTCGGACACATAAGAGCTAGTTCCAAAAATCTCCTGTTGTAACCATCAAGGTCGTTCCCAACGGCCTTTAGCTGCATGAATTCCATCTCCATCTTTTGTATTTCGGTTCTCGGACAATACTCATCAATCATTGCCGCTTTAAATTCCTCCCATGGTGTAGCATACGCATCATCAATGCCTTTTGCTTGAGCTAACGTGTTCCACCACGTTAGCGCGCCGTCAGATAGCGTGCACGAAGCAAACTTGGTCTTGTTATCCTCCGAACAGTTGCTAACTCGGAATACTGATTCAAGTTTCTCGAACCATCTAGTGAGACCAACCGGTCCCTCGGTTCCACTGAAGTTATGTGGTTTGCAGCTCTGGAATTCCTTGTAAGTACACCCATTTCAAACGGGTGGGATAACCGGTGGTGGTGGAGGTGGAGCTTGGAGGTTTCTTTCTGCTAGGGCTGCGACTACACGTTCTTGGATCATCTCTTCAATTTGAGCAGCAGTAGGTGTGGATCGACCGTTAGCCATGGTGTTCTATACAAACATTTTGACTCAAGTCAAAATCCAGCATTCAATATATGATAATATAGTATATAACAACCAACATGTAAACAGCACAACACATGTTAATTAAGTAACGCAAGTTGATACAAGTACCGTAAAACACCATACAGTAACGTAAATAGAACACTTGTCCAAAAAGTAACATCACAAAGTTTCCATTCATTAATAATAATAAGTTTCATACATCATGATAGATTCGTACAATACATAAGTGAAATATGAAACTACAACTAGATTACATAATGAAATCTAAATACAAAAGTCCTACGGTGAAGGTGGGTGTAGGATGTCCAAAACCTGAGCCAACTGCTCCTCGAGCTCAGTAACCCGAGCTCGGAGGATTCCCACCTCCCTTGTCAATTCCTCGACAGTGGGAGCTGGTGGGGCAGGCGGTGCTGGTGGTGCAGGTGGGGCCGGTGGTGCGGGTGGAGCGGCTGATGCCGGTGGTGCGGGTGGTGCAGACCTCACAAAACGAGGTGCAGACGTCCCGGCTCCAGAAATAGTCAGCACGTAACGAGGTGCCTTACGTATGAGTGGGTCGGCAGGGTACGGCACAAGCCGCTTACGGGCAGTAACCCTCCGACGCCGACCAAAAGCGTCAGTGAAAGCACGACCTCCATTCACCCCTGGAATGACGGTGTCATCAAGACGGTACCGCTTCTTCGGCGGGGTGGAGGGTGCCTGAATAGGTACGTCAGCAGGGTCCTCTTCGTCACTGGAGTCTGTTGAAGAATCATCTCATGAAGTATCGGCGGATGATGAGTCATCCGAATCATATGGTGGTGACACGGGTGGCTGAACTGGCAGTCCGAAGGCGGCCAACATCTCTCTGTGTCTGAATGGCAGAATCGGCACTAAACGTTCATCTGGAGTGCGTCGGCACGGCATGCGCATATGGTTACGGAATGGCCCTTCCCCGAACTCTGCGGGGATCACAACACCACCGATGCGGGGCTGTGACCCCGAGGGTCCAGGAGCAGACGGAGCTGGAATCTCCGTAGGGCCCACGTGTCCATCAGAAGTAGCCACTGGTGCAGGCGGCTGGCCACTAGTCCCAGAAGATGAAGCGCCGGGGTCACTCGTGCGTATCGGGATCGGTGGATCGGCAACGGTGGTAGGTGGAGTAGATGAAGAGTCTAAACTGCCCAAAACGCTAGCAGGTGGTACATCCGACATCTGAACAAGGAAAACTAAATTTTCCATGTCAGTAAGTCATAAAGCAAGCACGTATTAGGCCAACAGTTTAAATCATGTATAACAATAAGTAGCATGGCAATAACAGCAAATCGTACGAAGGTAGCATGCAATCGAAAGCAAGTAATAGCATGCAGTAGTGAAATCATGTAATAGCATACGGCATATAGCAGTAAAAGTAAGCAGCAGCATGCAGTAAGTTCAGCGGAAACAAGTAAACTAGCAAGTTGTAGATTAGTCCTATTAGTGAATCCTACTCGGGTCGGTCTTAGACTCACTAATGCAACCTAATTCCCTACAACCTGGCTCTGATACCAAATGTGATGCCCCGTACAAAACCATCGTGTACAAATCATCAACAACAGGATCATTATAAGGTTAAGTACTATATGCGTTTTCAAAAAGAGTTTGCATTCATTAATAAAGTGATGTCTAAACCAACATCGAATGTTTTACAATCCAAAAGCATGCTTCACTAAGTAGAAGCAAATAATAAGTGTATGTGATCACAATGGTCGTTACAAGTCATAATTCAAAAGTACTAATGTTTGAATGCAAAATAAAGTAGTTCATGCGATAGAAACTCTAAACAGCGGGTGTCTACAGCACGACTAGTACACAGCGGAAGCTAACCTCAAGCACCTGAGAAAAACATGCTTAAAAACGTCAACACAAAGGTTGGTGAGCTATAGTTTAAGTATAACAGTATGTAAGGTAGGCCACGAGATTTCAGTGCTACAAAGAGCGTTTCAAAACAGTATGATAAAGTATATGTTAACCGTGGGCACTTGGTAACTAACTTAATGTTTATACCCCCTGAAAGTGCACTTGGAAAGTGCGTATGTCTACGAAGTATTAAACACTCGTTAAATGCTAGCGCGACTAGCCCGAGTGGGGATGTCAAACCCTATGGATCCATATCTAAGATTCGCGTTCACGGTTCAAAAACCAATGATTAAACGTTACCGAGCTAAAGGGAATGTTTATGCCGTTGTATAACCCACACATATAAAGTTTAAGTACTCGTGCCTAGTATGTAAAACATAAAATCCACATGTATTCTCAGTTCCCAAAATAAGTTAAAGTAAAAAGGGAATGCTATAACTCACAATGATAATGTAGTCGTAAAGTCGGTTCGGAAAAGGTGTGCAAGTAATCGGTCCGAAGGTCCTCAACCTAAGGAAAATAGTACTAAGTCAGTAAATTGTCTTAATAGGTTTAAAAGTATGTAAATAAGGTCTTAAGGGTCATCATCATTCATCATTTAACAAAAGGTGTAAAGTAGGTTTCGTTCATGAAAGTGGTTTAAAACAAAATCTGACTTCGATCAGTCATCACGGCCTCTACACCTACTGAAATAAGGTGAGACCAGTGGTCATGGCTCCGTATACGAGTTCTTTAAGTGTGGTAAAATTTACAGAAGCAAACTCGTCTTCGTTTGACCACGGCGACGGTCCAAGTGCGAGTAGGTCAGAAATTTCTGCACAACGTTAAAAGGACATAGTGACGATCGGAGGGCCATAAATCCTAAACCGTAACTCGGATTAAGATGAGTCCTATATGAAAAGTTATCTACACGAACTGAGCTATCTGAAAATCAAGGTTACAGTAGCCCAGGTGTATTGGTCTGTTACAGATACCAGAAAAACAGAAACTATAAACAGAAAACAGAAAAATAAATGGACATAGTGACGCTCGGAGGGCCATAGATCCTAAACCGTAACTCGGATTAAGACGAGTCTTATATGAAAAGTTATCTACTCGAAAAGATCTATTTGAAAATCAAGTTCTCAGTAGCCCAAGTCTACTGGTCTGTTACAGAAACAGTAGGACAGAGGGCTGTAAACAGAAAACAGGAAGCTAAAAGTGAGTTCCGGTGGTCTTGGTGCTTGATGTTCATCATAGTTCTCATCCTTGATGCATATAGCTTCAAGTGTACAACTCTTTGATGTGTTTACATCATCTTTACCAAGTTTTGACCATCATAACCCTAGTGTAAGTCTAAGACATGAAGCACAACTCACTTAAGAGTTGTATGAAGTTTGATGAACCAAAGTTACATCAAAGTCTTAGATCTAAAACATACATGAACTTTAAGACTAATAATAAGTTACAAACTTGAAAATGAACTTATGAAATCAAGATCTTAAGTTGTAGAACATCGTTCTTAGTTTGATCTTGAAGATCCAAGACTCAAAAGTCTAGATCTAACATAAGTGTACAAAGTTATAGTTAAAGAAAACTTACTAACATGTTCTTGAACTTTTAAAGTTAACTCTAGTTCAAGAAAGTATGAGATCAAGACTAACTTGTAGTACTTGACCATTTAACCAACAATATGAAATTAAAGTGTAAGTAAATGAAGTAAATAAGCTAGGTAAACAAGTAATTAGTTCATGATTTGTTCATACTTTAAAGATTAAAACCAAAGATTGATCTTTAAGAAAGTAAACTTTAAAGTTTGCTAACATGACTTACAAGTATGAGTTACAACACATGAACTTTAAATCTTTTGACATAATGTATGTAGAACATAACTAGGAAGTTAGTTCTTGTATGTTCTTGAAAATACAAGATTAATATGAAGAATCAAACTAGAAAGTTTATTCTTGTAACATGAAAGTAAGTAACAACAATTAACAAGACAAGTAGTTAAACAAAATCAAGAACAAGTAGCAAACAACAAATGATGATGATGATGATTCATGTATGTATTCGGTTTTTACAAGAAGAGAAGAAGAAAAAGTTGCTCAAGTTACTTACAATCTTTTAGAGGAAAAAGAGAGAAAGATGAGAGAACTTTGAGAGAAAAATGCAAGTATGTGTGTGTGTGTGTGTGTGTGTGTGAGAAAGTGAAGAGTAATGCAAGTAAACAAGTAATGTAAAAAAAATAAAAATTTGAACTCCCTTTGTGCCCATCTAGGCCACGGCCTGCAGCTCATCCAAGGGGGGAGGGCTTTGTTTGGTGGTCTCTAGCATGTAAAGCTTCAAAAGTGTGGTTAATGGGTATGTTTACATGGGAATTAAGAGCAACTAGATTCCAATTCTCTCAAACTAACTAGTTAAGGTTCAATTTAATACTTACAAGTGAAAGAGTGGCTAGTTAGTCCACTTAAAGTGTAGGGTGGGCTTATAAGCCCAAAACCATGAGTCCATTAACATTAAACAAAGCCCAAGTTCAATAATTAACAAATAAAGTCCAATAAAAGCCCAAGTAATTAACCAACAACCTTAGTTAATTAAAATGATTAATAAAACTAATCATGAATGTAAATAATATCTAAAAATATTATTCGTGCAAGTTTCGTGTGTCACAAAGACGTTTCGGGCACTTAAAAGTCAAGTTCGGCCAATCATGGCAACATGTAAATGTAATGACATACATTCATTTTATCACACGTATTAATAATAATAATTATTAATAAATAAACGTTGAAAAATCCAGGGTCGTTACAATAATAGATTATAATAATTTCTCTTAATAAATACTATAATAATAATGATAATAATAATCTTGATAAAGATAATAATAATAATAATACACAATCATTAATATTAACTAAAATTGTAATCTTACTACTGATTATGATATGAATAATGATAATAACAATACTAATAATACTAATAATAATAGTAGCTATATAATAAATCAATTACATCAAATTTTATATTCATGTATTTTACAAAATAATAATAACATTGTTTTAAATACATATTCTAATAATAGTAGTGAAGTAATAATAATATTAGTAAAGGTAACAAATTACATGCATTGAAGTTCATATCTATATAATATCTATAATAGTATAACTAATACTGATATTACTTATTAATATTAATATTAGTATTAATAATAATGATAAAAGTAATAATAATCGTATTATAACTATATTTTAATTTGTTATGATTAATTATGTAATATTTAATAATCATATAATATATTATATAATACTTTTTATTATAATATTTATCATTTATAAATTTTATATATTATAATATACATATAATAATAATTATACCTGTAAATTATATTATATATATATATAGATTCATTTTTAATTACACTTAATTATTTTTTGTCTTATTTTACATATTTAAATCTAATGTTTAAATTATATTTTATAATTTCAAATTATTATATATATTTATTTATGTATGTATATATATATATATATATATATATATATATATATATATATACATACATATTGAATTAAAACAATCATTCATGAATCGTCGGGTAAGGTCCAATGGGTAGTTAAGTGCATGGAATTATATAAAACGTCGATTTACTTAACTTGTTGATATTCATCTTCTAAGTTTCCTACATTTCATAATTTCACCTTTTCATTAAATAATATGAAAGTTAAATAGTTACCTTATTAAAAGTCACAAGTTAATTGTTGTAAAGCATGTATTGGAAATCAAACAGAAATCTCCACTAACTTTTGTCTAACTCTCGTTAAGTGACACTTTGTTCTCATTTGAAAATCACTTTACCATTTATTCCGAATACCGTTAAAAAGAAACGATTTCTCAAATCAACGTGGGCCTCGTAACAGGGACTCGTAACAATAACATGATCCATAATGGACTTTGTAAATATCTTTTAATCTTATAATGTAATAAACTTTTATTGAAACAAAATATGTTCACGTAAAGTATTATATATCTAATACTTTGTTAACGTTTTCAATTAATAAGTATATATTATATATACATATCTATATACACATAAATGTTCGTGAATCGTCAGGCATGGTCAAAGGGTAATTGATTACATGAATATAAATTTCAAAATTTTCGAGACTCAACATTACAGACTTTGCTTATCGTGTCGGAATCATATAAAGATTAAAGTTTAAATTTGGTCGGAAATTCCCGGGTCGTCACAGCTGCCGACTCACAGATCCCATCATCGCTACCCTCCAGTGACTCTGGCGATTCATCCTCTGGGGACAGTAGCCACGCACCTGACCTGATGATACCATGCTACATGCTTCCCAACATGCATACATCACCTTGAACTACCACACCATGTCAACCCAAAATGGTCCCCCTACCCCCTGAAACCGTCGGCCTTTAGCTCCTCACCAACATCCTTATTTTTCCAACTTTCATTCTCATTTTCAACCAAAACACACACAATTCTTTCTAGTTTCTTACTCTAGTTTCTCACTCTAAAAACTTAAGAAAACTTGTAAGTTTTTCTTGAAATTCTTCTTCTTTTTCCTTTCCTTATGCGTAATCATCATCATCATATTACAAGATTCAAGTTTTGTAGCTTGAATCTTCATACATCTTGTAACTTCAAGCCTTGGTTTGAAGAACATGCAAGAACAAGGAATCCAAGCTTTGTAGCTTAAGGTTTCTATAAAAAGTTAGTTAAAAGATCAAATTTATTAACTTGTGATCTTCTTTAAGTTGTTTTACTTCAATTTTGTAACTTGAGTTTTCATTAAACAAGGATACAAGCTTTCTAGCTTGAAGTCTCATAAGTATTGTTAAGAGATCCAAGCTTTCTAGCTTAGGGTTTCATCATTTTGTTTGATCTAAGTTATGTAACTCATGGTCATCCAACTTGTTAAAACAAAAGCTAACTAGCTTATATTCATTCTACATTGTAAAAATCTAAGTTTTATAACTTAAGATTTTGTAAAAGTTGAAAGTCTAAGTTCTATAACTTAGGGTTTCACCTAGAACACAAGATCTAGACTTTCTAGTCTAAGGTCTTCAATATTTAGCTAAGATCTAAGTTCTATAACTTAAGGTCTTGCTTATTTGGTTTGAATCCAAGTTTATAGCTTAAAATTTTAAATAGAACTTATACTTGTGTCGAAACTAAGAACTTGATGTAACTTTGGTTCATCATCCTTCTAAAACTCTTAAATGAGTTGTACTTCTTTTCTTAGTCTTGACATTGTATGTTGATGGTTAAAACTTGGTCAAAATGATGCTAAAACATCAAGAGTTGTACACTTGAGGCTTATACGCATCAAGGACGAGAACTGTGATAAGCATCAAACACCAAGAAACCCACCGGAGCATTTGAATCTATTTTTCCGGGTCTGATATAACTCCTAGAGCTTCTGGAAAACTGATTTCCAGAAAGTTCGGAATGTGTAGATGACTTTTCGTTTAAGACTCGCCTAAATTCGATATACGGTTTAGGATTTATAGTCTTCCGAAGTTCACTACGCCTTCGTAACGACGTGCTGAATTTTCTGACCTACTCGCGCTTTGACCGTCGCCACGGTCAAACGATATCGAGTTAGGATCTGAGCTTCGGACAGCAGTAAGAGGACTCACAAACGGAGCCTTGGCCACTGGCCGCGCATCGTTTCAGTTTGTGTAGAGGTCGTAGCGGCTGTTCGAATTCAGCTCTTCGTTTTGACCACTATTCTTGTTGGAAACTTACTTTATCCTTTACATATGATGATAATGAAGATACTTAAGACTTAACTTACTTACTTTAAAACTTTTTGGGATAATTTACTGACTTAGCAACCATTGACTTAGGCTGATGACCTTTTGGATCGACCAACTTACTTGTTTGGACCGACTTACTACTTGCTTACATTTTCGTATCGACTTTACCGTGCATCCACTGTGAGTTATAGCTCCCTTTTTACTTTAACTATTTTTGGGACTGAGAATACATGCGCTTTTTATGTTTTACATACTAGACACGAGTACTTTAACTTTATATATGTGTGGGTGACATAACGGCACAAATTTTCCCCTTAGCTCGGTAACTTTTAGCTATTGGTTTATGAACCGGTAGACGCGAATCTTAGATATGGATCCATAGGGTTTGACATCCCCACTCGGGCTAGTCGTGCTAGCATTCAACGGGTGTTTAATACTTCGTCTATTTTAACGCACTCGCCAAGTGTACTTTTAGGGGGTGATATATATTACTTTGTTAAGTTAGTTACCAAGCGCCCACGGTTAAGCATATACTTTTCATACTGTTTTGAATACAAAAATCTCGTGGTCTACATTACTTTATTGTTCACAATAAAACTATAGCTCACCAACATTCGTGTTGACCTTTTTAGCATGTTTTATTCTCAGGTAACTAAGACGATTATGCATCCGCTGTACTCTGCATTGTTAGAGATGTCTCCTAATCATGAACTTTTTATTTTGCATTTATTACTTATGTTATATTCGAACTATGATTTTGTAATGACCTAAGTGTCACGTACTATTGTTAATGCTTTCTATCCGTAGAAGCACGTTACTTTTGTAAAACATTTGTCGTTGGAAAAACATTGTCTTTTTATGAATGCAAAACCTTGTTTTAAAATAGCATATAGTGTTATACCGTGTAATGGACCTGTTGATGATGATCCGTACCATAGAGGCTTTGGACGGGGCATCACAGCTTATCACAGTGTTACTTACATTACTTACGAACTTTCATTGTTAAATCAACACAAACTCCAACATCATCTCAAATCACATATAAACAAAACAAAAAACATATACACCAATATGAGAAAGCACCAAAAAAATACAAACCAAGCATAATAACAAATTAAAAGAGCAAGAACAATAATTAAGATGCACGTATAACGCACTTAAAGTCGTATTTCATTCGACTGAAAAAAGCTATTCGATTGTAAAAAGCTAGAATGGAAATTACCTCCGAAGGGACCGATAGGTTGCAAACATCGCCAGAAGTTTCAAAAATCTTCAAACGATTTAATAGCCGTCCAAAAAAAGGGTGGAAAACGGCGGAGAAGATAACGACTCTTTTGACGGAGCAGGTTATTGCGTTTAGTTTGTAAAATTATTTCGTGGTTAACGATGATGTCGTTGAAGCGTAACTCGAGTCGAACTAAAAGGTGTAACCCGTCAAAGATTTAAATGTTATTTTAAATTAACAATATATGTGTATCTCCGCGTTTTGCTATAGGATTGTTGACTTTTAAAAATTTAACGCAATTAAGTCGTTATCTTATATTAACACTTCGTATGATTTAAGAGTAGAAGATTTACTGAGATATATCCAAAAAATCACTAAATAATTAAAAAATGATAATAAGACCCATATGTGTTTGTTGTTAATAGATAAAAATAGTTACGGAGCCTGCGAGTGAAAAATCAACGTGTATGAAAAGTACTCCAAATATTTAGCGTTTTTTTAAAAAGAATCTGTTTTGCGTGTAGTTAGTGACATTGTATTCGTAAAATTATTTCGAGTTTAACGATGGTGCTGGAAAAATTTAACTCGTTGCGAGCGAGAAGATATGACCCGTTGAATATTTGAGTGGAGCTTATTTAAGATTTTTTATAAAAATATTGATTTGACATTTTACCCCCTGTTTGGGGGCGATTTTAATTTTTGTACAAAGTGTGTGGGGCTTTTTTGGTGAAATGAAATTTAGTTGAAAAAAAAAAGTGGAAAAGACGAAAATACCTCTGAAAGTATTCATTATTTTTATCTTGTAGTTAATATAGTAATAGTAATAGTAATTCGCACATCACCTAAAGACACATTAATCTACTAATATAATACATGATTTGTAATTGTATATGTGCAAATCAACATCTTTCAACTTCATCCTCATAAACAATAACGAGATATAAAACATCATTACATATGTCATCTTCAATCGCTCAAACTTTAAATTTATGCGTGAATCTTTATGGTTTGCACAAACTTTAAATTTATAGAATTGGATAAGCGTGGGATCGACTTGCACACCATTCGTTGCCCTCTTTGTGACGATGATGTGGAATCGGTTGACCACGCAATCTTATTTTGTAAGCACGCGTTCGATGTTTGGTCTAAAATGTTCGATTGGTGGGGTTTGAATTTGGCTTCCTCACTAAGTATCAACGAAATGTTCACGGCTTCTCCAAGTATTGCGATGACGGAAGTTGGTTGTTTGATATGGCAAGCTATGCTTTGGACATGCAGGTACTTCATATGGTGGAATCGGAATCAAAAGGTTTTCAACAACAATTGTTGGACACATTCGGTTGCTCTATGTGAAATACAAGTTAAATCATTCGAATGGATCTCGAAAAGATGTAAATCAAAAAAGATTGAGTGGCATGGGTGGCTTCATAATCCTAAGTGTATCATTATTTAAATTGTTATCACAACGCCTCGTTAGTTAACATTGTGAGGATAGGATTAAAGCTAATGTCTTGTGAGTTGTAAACTTTGTATTGTTGCGTTTGAGTTATAAAATCTTTTGCTTTTCAAAAAAAAAAAAAAAAAAAAAAAAAAATCTTTATGGTTTGTATATATATTTTTATAAACTCAATTGAATAAATTATATAAATTATAGATATTCCTTTTTAACATTGATTTTCTTTATTTTTTAATATTAAAATTAATTTGTGTTAACTACAAGTTATATGTAAAGGATTGAGTTATATTCGTATATAATAACCTTAAATTTAAGAGTACGTTTAACATTTTTCATGTCAGATTAAATCAGTTTCAAAAAATACTATGATGATCAAGAAAATAACAGTTCTTGGTATATGATTTAAAAACTACATTTAATCTTAAACAATTTGTAAACACTCATTTTATAGACATTGAGAGACTTCCTGAGCACAATAATGCTAATTCAAAGTGTTTCCATAATGCTCATTCAAAATCCTAATCAAGCACAAACCAAAGTATTATACCACGGAAAATGTTACAGCTATATCTTTTAAGTCCCACCAATGCTAATTGCCTTATGGTATACGCATATCTTTATGTTTTAAAGAAGGCAATATCATTGTATGATTCGCAATGACCATTAACAAAAGTTGAAGGACAATCACTTTCTAATGTCAATTACTTATTTAACAACCAGTTCTTACTCAAAGTAAATTACGGAGTATATGTCAAGCTTCCAGTATTATAATGCGAAACTTGATTGATTGTATTAATTTGCAACAAAGACAAAAGATTCGAAAACACCACAACATCGTCTAAAGCAAGTCATGAAGCATTTATAGTTCCCATAACTTGACTTATTCTATTTTGTTTGTGTAGGATCAATGTGCAAGGTACAACATATAACTATATGGTCAATCTCATTTGAGCCTTCGGGGTCACACACATATACACCGAGAAGTCAAATAAAATATATATATGATGTATATATATTACTCAAGTAACAAAATAGTAAATCAAAATTAATTCATTTTCTATTCATATGAATAGTAAATGAAACGAAATTAATTAATTTACTATTTACATGAAAGCGAAATGATAGAAATTATTAATTATAAGTTGCATAATATATCCCTAAAGTATTTGAGAAATACGACTTTGAAAAAGAAAATTACAAAAGAAGTTAAAACGCGTAAATCATAAATACGACTTTCATAAAGGAAAATATATCCGTGATCCAAATTGATTGATACTCTTTACTTTACTTCATATTATATATATGGACGAGAGAATTGAAAAGAGAGGAAGTAAAAAAAATAACATTGTTTCATACGGAGTATCATTTTGGATTCATAATATTAATCAAATGTTGATTAATTATTACTTGGGTTTGGACTAGCATCCATTGACGTTGTTTGAAGTGTAGTGTGGACTATCCTAAGAGACGGTCATACTTTTGATCGTAAGTTTCTCTCCGTCTCATCAATTTCTCCAAGAAAGGTATATCGTTAACTCCTCTTTTGTTTTATATTCATGACAATTATTATGGTGTAATTGGATCATTGAAATAAATTAATCGTGTGCATGTTTCATTAAATATATGAATATATATAATCTTGTAAATGTTTTTTATAAAATAATAAAATATTATTATTTTAACTATCCGTTGCGTTAATTTGAAATTGATAAAAGTACACACGGTTTTTCAACAGTGGTATCCGAGCCGCTTTTACACCATCTTAATTGTCGCGTGATTTTCTTTAGATTTAGCTTTGTGGTGAATTGGTAACAGTCAAAACCTTTATGGTTTTGAAAGTCAACTTTGTTGATTACCTCATGACGCACGAATAAGATCTATAAAAAATCACCGTTATAAATTTTGAATTTATTTGTTATGGCTTGAATATTTATTATAATTGTTGATTGTTTTATTCCATGATTATACACATGCATTGTAACCATGGACAAGCCATATTAAATTTTAATAATGTAGTTATTAAAATTGTGATTACACACATAGCTCATAATGCCCCGACCTATGTATGATTGTTGTGATTGTTGATTGCGGCAATATTATGTCATGTCGATTATTTGTATTATTAGAAAGGCTATTTTGAAGCCAAAGTTGTATTATATTTATTTTTCATTTTCATAGTATTGTATTTAAGTTTATTTCAATTTGTAAAAGTACTAGTTTAGTTGTATTTCAAATTTAAATAAATGTAACAAGATGAAGATTGAAGATAAAATACAACATGTTTTTGGCTTAGAAGATGGCGAACAGTTCAAGTTGATAACGATGGCGTTTGTCAAGTTTTCACTTGATTCTTGAATCAAGTGGGAGCTACGATATTACTCTTAGTTTGATCTCTTGATCCCATGTCGGCTCATGGGATCAAGCATAGGATTTTTGGGCTAGGCTATGTGTGTGTGATGCATGGTATGGTTGTGTTTTTATTTTTACGCATTTATATTTAATTGTTGATTATAATATATACTAAATGTTTTTGATGAAAACATCAAATAAAACTAGTAACGAGTTTCAAAGGTAAAATTGATGATTTTAAAAAGTTAAACTCTAATGAGTTTAAAGTTAAATATTTTTTTTGAAACTCAAATAATATATATATTTGGGCGACATCTTTTAAAACTGTTTTAAAACGATACACGTTTGTGTATTTGTTACTTTTATATATAAAATAAAATAACAAACTAGACGCATAAACACGATCGACATATATAAAACTGGTTAAAATGATTTTTAATAAATAGTGTAGCGAATCTTGTGTGCATGCATTATTCGTTAACACAAATTTTTTTTTAAAAAAAATACCCGTCAAATTTAAGTCATGCCATCCAATGAGCTTGCAAACACTCCTCGTTATTTTTTTGATTACGGTGAGACCTAATCGAATTATAGCCACGAGGTGGATTTTCAGTTTTGAGTGAGACTAGGCTGAATTTCCACTGTTTCCAAATTGGATGACTTAATCGTATTCACGGTGAGACCTGAGTTCGAGGCAAGGATGGACAAATATGTCAATAGATAATAGTGGTTTGTTAGACTACACATATATCAAGGTCCCATAAAGATCTAAGAGTTGCACCTGTGATGCAATT
This sequence comes from Rutidosis leptorrhynchoides, assembly GCF_046630445.1. NCBI lineage: Eukaryota > Viridiplantae > Streptophyta > Magnoliopsida > Asterales > Asteraceae > Rutidosis > Rutidosis leptorrhynchoides. Next base: position 184,318,860 of record NC_092337.1, read on the forward strand.
GGTACTCGCTACCTACCAGTAGACTCTATAACTGCTAGCTGATCAACATATGTAGTTATGAAACCTCTATGTGGATCTTAGGCTTTCGTAAATTAATTGTTTTTAAATATATTAAAACTTGGGTAATTAATTTATTAAAATATTATATCGAAAATACTAAAATTGAACCTTGTTCTTTTGTAGATGTCAAACAATCAAAACGTAAACCAAAACACCCTCCGTTCTTCGTTGGAGAAGGAGAAACTCAATGGTTCAAACTTTATCGATTGGTACCGCAACCTGAGAATTGTTCTCAAATATGAAGGAAAGTTGAACAAAATTGAAGAACCCTTAACCGAAGCTCCTCCTGAGACAGCTACTGCTGCTCAAAAGAATGCTTATCATAAGTTATTTGATGAGCAAGAGAAGATAGCTTTAATCATGCTTGCTAGTATGACTTCTGACCTCCAAAAGGAAATGGAAGATCGTACAGCATATGATATGATGACTGAGCTGAAAAATATGTTTCAGAAACAGGCTAGTCAAGAGTTATATGAAACTTATAAGCTTCTTCAAACATGTAAAATGGAGGAGGGTCAATCAGTGAGCTCTCATGTCTTGAAAATGAAGAGCTACATTGACCGATTGGAAAAACTTGGAACTACCTTGACGCCTAACTTGGCTTTGAACACGATTTTGGTTTCACTACCAAAATCGTATCACCAATTTGTAATGAATTACAATATGCAAGATTGGGAGAAATCTCTGGCAGAGGTGCACTCGATGCTCAAAACTGCTGAACATGATATTCCATATAAGGTTTCCAATCCAGGTGTCCTGATGATTAGGAATGGTAAGGTGAAAAAGAATAAGCCGAAAACTTGGGGAAAAGGAAAAGGCAAGTCAATTGCTAAGAAGAATATTCCACCACCTCCCAAGAAAGAAAACCCAGCGAAAGACGTTGGCCACTGGAGGAGGAATTGTCCTACCTATCTGAGTTGAGAAAAGGCAAAGCTGGCCAGACCAGCAAATCAGGTATATTTCATATACAGTTATATACTTTTTCTAGTGATTCCTGGATTTTTGATACTGGTTGTGGTACTCACATCTGTAATAATATGCAGGGAATGAGAAGAAGTAAGAGACTGAAGAAAGACACACTAGACTTAAGAGTGGGCAATGGGGCTCGAGCTACTGTTGAAGCTATTGGCACCTATGAGCTTACTCTACCTAGTGGTCTTATTGTTTTGTTGGAACAATGACATTATGCTCCTAGTATTACGAGCAATGTAATTTCAGTTTCTCTTTTGAAAGATGTTGGTTTTGAACTTACATTTACGCACTTTGGTATTTCAATTTCTAAGAATACTGTATTTTATTTTAATGCTATTCCACGTGATGGTATTTTTGAAATTGATATGCATGGTGTGATTTTAAATAATAATTCTGTATATACCTGTACTGCCAAACGATTCAAGTAAGACTTGAACAAGACCTATCTATGGCATTGTCGTCTTGGTCATATAAATCAATAATGCATTTCGAAACTCCAATATGATGGAATTTTGGAATCAACTGGCTCTGAGTCATTTGATGTATGCGAGTCATGTTTATGTGAAAAGATGACAAAGGTTCCTTTCTCCGGTTTAGGTGAAAGAGTTAAAGATCTTTTAGGACTAATACATACTGATGTATGTGGCCCTTTTAGAACTATGTCTAGAAATGGTGAATCATACTTCGTTACATTTACTGATGATTATAGTAGATATGGTTATGTTTACTTGCTGAAACATAAACATGAAGTTTTTGAAACATTCAAAATCTTCCAAAATGAATAGAGAATCAACTTGGAAAGACCATTAAAGCCCTTCGCTCTGATCGGGGAGGAGAATATATGAGTCAAGAGTTTTTGGACCACCTGAAGAATCGTGAGATTGTCTCACAGTTCACTCCACCTTACACACCACAACACAATAGTGTGTCGGAGTTAAGGAATCGAACTTTACTTGATATGGTTCGATCTATGATGAGTCTAACTACTCTGCCGATGTCTTTTTGGGGTTATGCATTAGAGTCTGCTGCACGCATACTCAATATGGTTCCAACCAAGAAGGTTGAAAAGACATCATATAAATTATGGCATGGAAAGAGTCCTAAGTTGTCTTATTTGAAAGTCTGGGGTTGTGAAGCGTATGTGAAACGTGACACTTCAAACAAGTTAGAACCCAGAGGTATCAAATGTCACTTTGTGGGATACCCAAAGGAAACAATGGGTTACTACTTTTACTACCAATCTGAAAATAAAGTGTTTACTGCTCGGTTTGCTGAATTCTTTGAAAGAGATCTTCTCTTACAAGAAGTCAGTGGGAGTAAAGTAGATCTTGAAGAAATTCAAGAATCACAAAGTAACATACCTTCTGAAGGCACTAGCCAACCGCACGTTGAAGCTGAACACACTGTTGGTGAGCCGGAACGTGTTGCACCTATACTTCATAGATCTAGTAGAACTCTTCATCAACCTGAGAGGTTAAATCTTCTAATTAATTCAAATGAACCTCATCTAGGGGATTATGATGAACCCTCTAGCTATGGTGAAGCCATGTCAGATCCACAATCTGACAAATGGGAAGATGATATGAAGGCAGAGATGCAGTCCATGAAAGATAATCAAGTATGGGACTTGATTGATCTTCCACCCAACTGCAAGACAGTGGGGTGTAAATGGGTCTTTAAGAAGAAGGCTGACATGGACGGTAATGTAAATACTTTTAAGACTCGGTTGGTGATAAGGCTAAAAAGGAACATATATTTCATAGCAAAATCCTCCAAGAAAGACAAGATTTTAGTTGCAATTGTTCCATTTTCAAGTGATATTCGTTTATATTAAATAAGTGCGAAGACAAAAGGCGAAAACGACGAATTAAAGACACAAAGGTCCAAAAAGCTCAAATATACAAGATACAAATAAAAAGGTTCAAATTATTGATGAAGAACGTCTAAAAATGACAAGAGTACAAGTTGCGGAACGCAAAGTACACGATATAAAATAGTACGAAAGGACGTCCGAAAATCCGGAACCGGGACCCGAGCCAAGAAGAAACGCCCGACGCAATGGACCAAAAATATCTAGTCTACTATGCACATAAATATAATATAATATATAAATAATCATTAAAATTATTTATATTTTATATATATTTAATAAATATGTCGACGAACAAGAAGACAAAAGATATGTGAGCTGTCCAGCGTGGCCATGCGAGTCGCATGGCAAATAGGCATAAACCCATGCGAGTCGCATGGCAGTAAAAATCTGGCCAAATGCCTATAAAAAGGCAGTTTATGCACGAACTCAAACACATCTTTTTCTTTTCCTTCTCTTTAAACATATAACATAAATAAATAATTTTAATTTTAATTATAATTTTAATAATTATGATTTAGTTTAGTATTGTAATAAATGATTTACGGGTTTTAAGTCAAGACTCTGCCCGTGTAATACTACGATATTAATACCCACTGTAAGTTATGTCTTTCCTTTTTAATTTAATGTCTCGTAGCTAAGTTATTATTATGCTTATTTAAAACGAAGTAATCATGATGTTGGGCTAATTACTAAAATTGGGTAATTGGGCTTTGTACCATAATTAAGGTTTGGGCAAAAGACCGACACTTGTGGAAATTGGACTATTGACTATTAATAGATGGGGGGTATTGTCTAATTGAGTGACAACTCATTGGAGTCTGTCGAACCTATCTTCAAATTAATTATCCTAATAATTAATAATGATTATGGTTGTCCTATTTAGTGACGTTCATATGGAATCTATTATAATCATTTAATTAATTTATCGGGTTGGGTAATTGATTATTCAAACTGATCAAGTGGGTAAATTAATATTCATATCTAATCAAAACAGGGGTAGATTACATACAGTGATAACTGGTGTAATTGTTGACAGAAATGATAACTGCGTCACAGTTTAAATCCTTAATTAGTTGGAATATTTGACTTCGGGTATAAGGGTAATTTAACGAGGACACTCGCACTTTATATTTATGACCGATGGACTATTATGGACAAAAACCAGATAGACGTATCAAATAAACCAGGACAAAGGACAATTAACCCATGGTAATAAATTAAAATCAACACGTCAAACATCATGATTACGGAAGTTTAAATAAGCATAATTCTTTTATTATATTTCTCATCGTATCTTTATTTACTGTCATTTTATTACTCGCAATTTTATTTACTGTCATTTTATTTATTGTCATTATTTTACGCACTTTAATTATCGTCATTTATCTTTGCGCTTAAAATATAGAATCGACAAACCGGTCATTAAACGGTAAAACCCCCCTTTTATAATAATATTACTACTTATATATATATATATATATATATATATATATATATTTATATAAATATAGTTTTATAAAAATATAGTACGTAATCACTAGCTCCCTGTGGAACGAACCGGACTTACTAAAAACTACACTACTCTACGATTAGGTACACTGCCTATAGTGTTGTAGCAAGGTTTAGGTATATCCCATCCGTAAATTAATAAAACTTGTGTCATATTTTGTAGTATTTCCTAGTAAAAATAATACTATTTCGTACCCTCACGCTACATCATCAAGTTTTTGGCGCCGCTGCCGGGGAACGAACCCGGGTCACCCGCGTGACAGGCGGGAATACTTACCACTATACTACAACGACAAGATTTTTACTAGGAAATAGTATTATTTTTACTAGGAAATACTACAAAATAGTATTATTTTTACTAGGAAATACTACAAAATATGACACAAGTTTTATTAATTTACGGATGGGATATACCTAAACCTTGCTACAACACTATAGGCAGTGTACCTAATCGTAGAGTAGTGTAGTTTTTAGTAAGTCCGGTTCGTTCCACAGGGAGCTAGTGATTACGTACTATATTTTTATAAAACTATATTTATATAAATATATATATATATATAAGTAGTAATATTATTATAAAAGGGGGGTTTTACCGTTTAATGACCGGTTTGTCGATTCTATATTTTAAGCGCAAAGATAAATGACGATAATTAAAGTGCGTAAAATAATGACAATAAATAAAATGACAGTAAATAAAATTGCGAGTAATAAAATGACAGTAAATAAAGATACGATGAGAAATATAATAAAAGAATTATGCTTATTTAAACTTCCGTAATCATGATGTTTGACGTGTTGATTTTAATTTATTACCATGGGTTAATTGTCCTTTGTCCTGGTTTATTTGATACGTCTATCTGGTTTTTGTCCATAATAGTCCATCGGTCATAAATATAAAGTGCGAGTGTCCTCGTCAAATTACCCTTATACCCGAAGTCAAATATTCCAACTAATTAAGGATTTAAACTGTGACGCAGTTATCACTTCTGTCAACAATTACACCAGTTATCACTGTATGTAATCTACCCCTGTTTTGATTAGATATGAATATTAATTTACCCACTTGATCAGTTTGAATAATCAATTACCCAACCCGATAAATTAATTAAATGATTATAATAGATTCCATATGAACGTCACTAAATAGGACAACCATAATCATTATTAATTATTAGGATAATTAATTTGAAGATAGGTTCGACAGACTCCAATGAGTTGTCACTCAATTAGACAATACCCTCCATCTATTAATAGTCAATAGTCCAATTTCCACAAGTGTCGGTCTTTTGCCCAAACCTTAATTATGGTACAAAGCCCAATTACCCAATTTTAGTAATTAGCCCAACATCATGATTACTTCGTTTTAAATAAGCATAATAATAACTTAGCTACGAGACATTAAATTAAAAAGGAAAGACATAACTTACAGTGGGTATTAATATCGTAGTATTACACGGGCAGAGTCTTGACTTAAAACCCGTAAATCATTTATTACAATACTAAACTAAATCATAATTATTAAAATTATAATTAAAATTATAATTATTTATTTATGTTATATGTTTACAGAGAAGGAAAAGAAAAAGATGTGTTTGAGTTCGTGCATAAACTGCCTTTTTATAGGCATTTGGCCAGATTTTTACTGCCATGCGACTCGCATGGGTTTATGCCTATTTGCCATGCGACTCGCATGGCCACGCTGGACAGCTCACATATCTTTTGTCTTCTTGTTCGTCGACATATTTATTAAATATATATAAAATATAAATAATTTTAATAATTATTTATATATTATATTATATTTATGTGCATAGTAGACTAGATATTTTTGGTCCATTGCGTCGGGCGTTTCTTCTTGGCTCGGGTCCCGGTTCCGGATTTTCGGACGTCCTTTCGTACTATTTTATATCGTGTACTTTGTGTTCCGCAACTTGTACTCTTATCATTTTTAGACGTTCTTCATCAATAATTTGAACCTTTTTATTTGTATCTTGTATATTTGAGCTTTTTGGACCTTTGTGTCTTTAATTCGTCGTTTTCGCCTTTTGTCTTCGCACTTATTTAATATAAACGAATATCACTTGAAAATGGAACAATTGCAACTAAAATCTTGTCTTTCTTGGGGGATTTTGCTATGAAATATATGTTCCTTTTTAGCCTTATCAATATCCCCACACTTGAGCGTTGCTTGTCCTCAAGCAATACAGTCTTGAAATAATATAATACATCACACGAATCACTTCTTTATTCTTCACACTTTGTACATCAGTGATTTTGATAGAGCGGTATAAACAATGATATTAACAATAGAACCATGGTTAAAGGTGGGTGTGTCATCCACAGTTGCCTTGGGTTTAGGTCAACGACACTTGCAATCAAATAGCCGATTTACTTTCGGTTTCCAAAGCAAAGTGCACATTTGAAAGGTGGTTTACAGTCCCACATGACTATAAAAATGTAGATCCTTTAGGAAATTGGATCTTTATGAAAACATTTGATCTTTTAAAAATTCAAGCTAGATTTTACCCTAGACAAGTTTTCTGATTTGACCCACCATCGGTGTTGCAAAATATATTTGTGGATCAATATTTTGGCTAAAAACATTTAGGTTCGTGTAATCCACTGCTATCCCGGTATCGGAAAGCACACATCCAGTTTACTTGTTCCGTATATTACCTTTCGGTAAACTACCGTCCGGTTGTAAAGGAAAGCGATGAACAAGAAACTGTTAAGGCAATGTCTAATGACATGCATTTGTTCATGGTCTAATTACGTGTCGGATGCTAGTACTATCCTTGGTAGGAGCAATAGTAAAGATCATCCTATGATTTTTCGGTCTGGCACAAGGTCCTGTCTCCGACCATGCTATGCAACCACCGTTCTTACGGTTGACACCCGATTTGGTTCAGGTGACCTAATGAATTCTGTTGAATTCCCAGGATTTTATGTTCAATGGTAATGAACGCATTGAAAATGGATTTTCAGAAAACAAATCGGTTTTAATTTTTATCAAAATATTTTCTCGTTCAAGCTCGAGTTTAGATATCATCGAATTCCATGAGTTTGAATTCTCAATCTTTAAGGTCAATCTCAAGGATTGAGTAATATCAGGCTTAAAAGCTGATTTTTAATCTTTAAGGAGATTATCCTTTCTGGGGATCTGATTCATTAGTCTTATCAAGCTAATTTGCACGGCGCCCCCCCATTATACGAGATAAATCCTTCTCATGGTTAGGATAAATCTGACCACTTGGCGACCCTGTTTGATGCTGAGGTCCGTGGATTTCCTGCTGATTTTAGAGATGACTTTTCTAGATTTTTCTTCAACCTACAGCTGGTCTGGACGACAACTTCATGACCTAAATCAAGAAGCGCGTGTCTTTTTCGGAAGACTTTACTTCCTTTTAATGATGGAATTGATTCATCGTGTAGATCCATCTTTTCTTTCAAATATATTACAATAAACCGGGTAAAACTGTTAATTAAGTCCAAAACAAAAGCACCTGCAATAACTTTACAGAAACATGTGATAGATAGTTTTTAATTGAATAACTTGGTACATTCTCCCCACACTTAGTTTCTTTCTTTGCCTTTTTATTCTCCTTTATTCCATTTTAAATGAATTCAAGCGTTTTGGGTTGTTTCTCAATTTATGTCCTTTTCGAGGTAACGATAATTTTGATATTAACACATAGTTTTCATCGTTCATAAATATGTATAAACATGATTTTGACTTCATTTAATTGAAAATTTTGAAAAATTTTACTAGAAGTGGGTAGTCAGTATATAAGACTAGGGCTGTTCCTTGTTATCAGAGAGCACTAGATTCTAATACAACTACTGCGTTACTAGTATTTTAGTTGAAAATTTTTCAAATTTTCATGAAATTTGGCAATTAAACTAAGTATAAACCCGAGAGAATTTATAACCCTTCCCCACACTTGAGATCATGCAATGCCCTCATTTGCATGAAATCAGACTATAATTATAAATTCATGAGGGTGATTAGTGTAGAAAAGTGATTAGAAATACCGAGTTCGCAATCATATTGTTGTTATTTCACATTTGATCTTTCGCGTCTTGTTGTCAAAATTAGTACCTTTTGCTGAACTTAATGACAGTCTTTGAAAGTGCGCTGTTTTACCCTGTTTTGTATATAATAAAATACAAACATATATATATACATATTTTTGAAGTTTGGTATATAACCCCACGTTCAAAAAATTATAAAATATAATATATTTTTTTTGGCATACTTTATATCAATAAAATTAAAAATAATGATAACAAAATTTGTCGCCCCGCCCTCGGGTAAAGCAATTTCGGCTCAACGACCTAGTCTTCAACTCACGACGAATTTTAAAAATCATATTTTTAACTTAATGAAATAAAGTAAATTTTTGATTTTAAAAACATAAATTAAAATGCATATTAATTTCATATAAAACCTAAAAAACAAAAAAAAAAATCAGAATGGAGGGAGAAAACTAGTTCTTTAGTGTCTGCTAGCAGAAAAGACCAATCGGATTCCATTCTCGGAACTACACGAGAACAGAACAACTAACTCTAGACAGCATTTTCTTTTTAGAACATTTGAATCTCCCCACACTTAGGTAGCCGTGGTGTCAAAATTGTGATTAACTTCATCGTTAATTTCTCTTGGTCCATAATCAACTTGCATATCCGTGACTTTTTCTTTAAGCCATTGGTCGGATTCCTGTGTAATATCCACAATTTCAACTAGTTTCTCCTTTTCTTTAGGTGATAGATTGGATACTAACCGGTTACATAACTTAAAGTTCCCCTTGGTTCTAGCATCGCAAATCCGTTTAATAAGTTTCTTCATTGAACTATTAATAACGAGATCATTTAATTTCGTATCAACAACGGGGTTCTTTGTTATCATGTCATCATTAGGTGTTACTTCATTTTCTCCACACTTAGGCGTTTCATTATTATTAAGCACTACCGTTGGAGTTGGTAAAACAACATGGTTGTTACCAATCGTTTTTGCTGGTTCAATGGTTTTGGTTGGTGGAGATTTAGACTTTCGAATCATAAAGGTGATCGATTTGTTACCACTACTAAGTGTCATTCTTCCATTTCCTACATCAAATAACGCCCCGGTGGACGCAAAGAATGGTCGACCTAAAATTAGAGGAATGTTTGGGTCCTCTTCTATGTCAATGACAATGAATTCGACTAGAAAGGTTAAATTACCTACTTGAATGGGTAGGTTGTCAGCAATTCCAACTGGGTGCTTAATGGTTTGATCAAAGAGTCGAACACTCATATCCGTTGGACTTAACTTACCTACACCTAATCTCTTATATAAGGAAAGAGGCATAACACTTACACTTGCACCTAAATCTGCTAGTGCATCATACATGACACAATCACTAAGTAGACAAGGAACAATAAATTCACCCGGATCACCTACCCTAGGTGGAGGTTTTGGTGGAACTGTCTTCACTGGGTTTATATTTACGGCTTTTGTTTCTTGCACTTTCTTATTCTTTTTCTTCTTCTTCTTTCCAGAGGTATCACAATCTTTATTACCTATCACTTGCTCATACTCAACTCCTTTTCTTGGAAACGGGATGGGTGGTTTGTATGGTGCCACCATTGGCTTTACATACTCGGGTGGTGGTGGTGTAACTTCTTCATTGTTACTCTCATCTAAAACCTTCCCATCTTCTGGTGCTGGTTTTTCAGAATTCGTTGAAACCATATTAACATTCTCATTCCGAGGATTTACTTCAGTATTACTCGGTAGCTTTCCTTGTTCCCTCTCACTCATCATGCTAGCAAGAGTACCTACGTGTTTTTCAAGATTCAAAATGGAAGCTTGTTGAGTTCTTAATGACTGATCAAACCTCTCATTCGTTTGGGTTTGAGATGTAATAAATTGTGTTTGAGATTCCACTAGCTTTACCATCATTTCTTCTAGATTTGGCTTTTTCTCTTCGGTTTGTTGTGGTGGTTTATACAAGCTAGGTCTTTGTTGATTGAAAGTGTTGTTTTGAGTCGGTTGGTTATTCGGACCTTGTTGGTTGTACGAGTTATTGTCGGGTCCTTTTGGATTGTAAAGAATGTATTGATTTCGATTAAAGTTTGGCCTTGGCGGTTGATAATTATTCTGGTAATCATTTCCCGGCCTTTGGTTCATATAGGAAACATTCTCTCGTTGTTCCATCGTTGGTTCAATGTAACAATCTTTCAATAAGTGTGGTCCACCACATTGCTCACAACTGATTCGTATTGCGTGAATATCTTTATTCATCTTTTCCATTCGTCTTTCGAAAGCATCTATTTTTGCGAAAACAGAATCAAAGTTATGGCTAGAATCGGCTCTAGCCGCTTTAGATGATCTAACGATATCTTTTTCTTGGTGCCACTCATGTGAGTGGGATGCTGTGTTATCAATGATTTTGTAAGCTTCGGTTGCGGTTTTCTTCATAATGGAACCACCAGCTGTTATATCGATGTCCTTTCGTGTAGCAACGTTGACACCTTGGTAGAATATTTGTACTATTTGATAAGTATCTAAACCGTGTTGAGGACATCCTCTCAACATCCTTCCGAATCTTGTCCACGCCACATATAATGTTTCATTTGGCTTTTGCGCGAACGTAACAATTTCTCCTTGAAGTCTCACGGCTTTGGATGCCGGAAAGAATTGTTTAAGAAATTTTTCAACTAAAACATCCCATGTGTCAATCGCCCCTTCAGGTAACGATTCTAACCAATCTTTGGCTTCTCCCTTTAAAGTCCAGGGAAACAACATGAGATAGATCTGCTCATCTTCCACTTCTCGGATTTTGAATAGTGTACAAATTCTTTTAAACGTACGAAGGTGTTCGTTAGGATCTTCATTCGGTGCACCACTATATTGGCACTGATTAGTTACCATGTGTAGGATTTGTCCTTTGATTTCATAATCTGGCGCATTAATGTCTGGCTTAATAATGGCGTGACCTTGGCCCGTGCGTGTGGCTCTCATTCGGTCTTCCATACTTAGAGGTTCCAGATTTTCCATAATTGAATTTGTTGAATACGAATCACTAGAAGATTCTGATTTAATGGTTTGTGGTTCAGGAGGAATGATTAGTGGTTCTGGATCTTGGAATTGTCCCTGAATATTCTCCGGATTCTCAATTGTGAGGTCGGGTTCAAAAGATGGATTATCGGAAATTTGAGTTGGAGTTCTTGGTCGACTAGATGATGATTCTAAAGAAAAATCAACGGCGACAATATTGGCTAGATGTCTTGATCGAGTTATAGGTGGTGAACGTATGAAAGGTGGTGAACGTTTTACTCGGTGCATTCACTGAATATCCTATTAGTTTTTAAAATGAAAGAAAAATTATATAAGTTATCCAATTAATAGACTTTTCTGATTTTGCCCACGTTTCGAATAGCCAAAAGATGCAGCAGAGGGGCAGGATTCGTTTGGTCTCAATATAATTGAGTACTGTTTGGCTCCAATAACCCGGTCCACGTACAAATCCAACTATTACTACGAACCAGAAAATTTTGATGTCTATCAATTTAACCACTTAAAATAAATTTTCGTAATTTTAAGAAATTTAGAGAAGAAGTAGAAAAAATTCTAAGTCCTAAAAACTAGAATGGCGAGAAATAAGAGAGAAAAAGATTGCGCGTCGAAAAGTGTCGTAAAATGAAAAAGACGAAGAGTGGTTTGTAAACACGCGGTTAATCCAACCTTATAACGATCACTATCTTAAAATTAAAGCTACAAATGGAGATCACTAATTGGAATTGTAATTGATACATAGGTAAAAGGCGTCGAAAAATACGAAATAAGAAAATAGCACGAAAAATGGCGTCGCAAAATTTTAAGGCACCTAAATCTTAGTCTAAAGAAAAAGCACTTAAGGGATTTTACGGCAAAACTAAAAATTCTAGAAGTAAAAATAACTATGGCAAAACTAAACTTAATACTAAAAGTTGCGAATATAGTCTAAAAATCTAAAGGTAATAAAACTAAAAAAATAAAATTTTTTTTAATAGACAAAATCTTAAAAATATATTTTTTTATAAATTTTTTTTTTTTTTTACGTTTTTTTTTTTTTTTTTTTTTGCAAATATAAATTAAAAATATAGCGTTTTAGTGCTCCCCGGCAGCGGCGCCAAAAACTTGATGATGTAGCGTGAGGGTACGAAATAGTATTATTTTTACTAGGAAATACTACAAAATATGACACAAGTTTTATTAATTTACGGATGGGATATACCTAAACCTTGCTACAACACTATAGGCAGTGTACCTAATCGTAGAGTAGTGTAGTTTTTAGTAAGTCCGGTTCGTTCCACAGGGAGCTAGTGATTACGTACTATATTTTTATAAAACTATATTTATATAAATATATATATATATATAAGTAGTAATATTATTATAAAAGGGGGGTTTTACCGTTTAATGACCGGTTTGTCGATTCTATATTTTAAGCGCAAAGATAAATGACGATAATTAAAGTGCGTAAAATAATGACAATAAATAAAATGACAGTAAATAAAATTGCGAGTAATAAAATGACAGTAAATAAAGATACGATGAGAAATATAATAAAAGAATTATGCTTATTTAAACTTCCGTAATCATGATGTTTGACGTGTTAATTTTAATTTATTACCATGGGTTAATTGTCATTTGTCCTGGTTTATTTGATACGTCTATCTGGTTTTTGTCCATAATAGTCCATCGGTCATAAATATAAAGTGCGAGTGTCCTCGTCAAATTACCCTTATACCCGAAGTCAAATATTCCAACTAATTAAGGATTTAAACTGTGACGCGGTTATCACTTCTGTCAACAATTACACCAGTTATCACTGTATGTAATCTACCCCTGTTTTGATTAGATATGAATATTAATTTACCCACTTGATCAGTTTGAATAATCAATTACCCAACCCGATAAATTAATTAAATGATTATAATAGATTCCATATGAACGTCACTAAATAGGACAACCATAATAATTATTAATTATTAGGATAATTAATTTGAAGATAGGTTCGACAGACTCCAATGAGTTGTCACTCAATTAGACAATACCCCCCATCTATTAATAGTCAATAGTCCAATTTCCACAAGTGTCGGTCTTTTGCCCAAACCTTAATTATGGTACAAAGCCCAATTACCCAATTTTAGTAATTAGCCCAACATCATGATTACTTCGTTTTAAATAAGCATAATAATAACTTAGCTACGAGACATTAAATTAAAAAGGAAAGACATAACTTACAGTGGGTATTAATATCGTAGTATTACACGGGCAGAGTCTTGACTTAAAACCCGTAAATCATTTATTACAATACTAAACTAAATCATAATTATTAAAATTATAATTAAAATTATAATTATTTATTTATGTTATATGTTTACAGAGAAGGAAAAGAAAAAGATGTGTTTGAGTTCGTGCATAAACTGCCTTTTTATAGGCATTTGGCCAGATTTTTACTGCCATGCGACTCGCATGGGTTTATGCCTATTTGCCATGCGACTCGCATGGCCACGCTGGACAGCTCACATATCTTTTGTCTTCTTGTTCGTCGACATATTTATTAAATATATATAAAATATAAATAATTTTAATAATTATTTATATATTATATTATATTTATGTGCATAGTAGACTAGATATTTTTGGTCCATTGCGTCGGGCGTTTCTTCTTGGCTCGGGTCCCGGTTCCGGATTTTCGGACGTCCTTTCGTACTATTTTATATCGTGTACTTTGCGTTCCGCAACTTGTACTCTTGTCATTTTTAGACGTTCTTCATCAATAATTTGAACCTTTTTATTTGTATCTTGTATATTTGAGCTTTTTGGACCTTTGTGTCTTTAATTCGTCGTTTTCGCCTTTTGTCTTCGCACTTATTTAATATAAACGAATATCACTTGAAAATGGAACAATTGCAACTAAAATCTTGTCTTTCTTGGAGGATTTTGCTATGAAATATATGTTCCTTTTTAGCCTTACCACTTGATGATGTAGCGTGAGGGTACGAAATAGTATTATTTTTACTAGGAAATACTACAAAATATGACACAAGTTTTATTAATTTACGGATGGGATATACCTAAACCTTGCTACAACACTATAGGCAGTGTACCTAATCGTAGAGTAGTGTAGTTTTTAGTAAGTCCGGTTCGTTCCACAGGGAGCTAGTGATTACGTACTATATTTTTATAAAACTATATTTATATAAATATATATATATATATATATATAAGTAGTAATATTATTATAAAAGGGGGATTTTACCGTTTAATGACCGGTTTGTCGATTCTATATTTTAAGCGCAAAGATAAATGACGATAATTAAAGTGCGTAAAATAATGACAATAAATAAAATGACAGTAAATAAAATTGCGAGTAATAAAATGACAGTAAATAAAGATACGATGAGAAATATAATAAAAGAATTATGCTTATTTAAACTTCCGTAATCATGATGTTTGACGTGTTGATTTTAATTTATTACCATGGGTTAATTGTCCTTTGTCCTGGTTTATTTGATACGTCTATCTGGTTTTTGTCCATAATAGTCCATCGGTCATAAATATAAAGTGCGAGTGTCCTCGTCAAATTACCCTTATACCCGAAGTCAAATATTCCAACTAATTAAGGATTTAAACTGTGACGCAGTTATCACTTCTGTCAACAATTACACCAGTTATCACTGTATGTAATCTACCCCTGTTTTGATTAGATATGAATATTAATTTACCCACTTGATCAGTTTGAATAATCAATTACCCAACCCGATAAATTAATTAAATGATTATAATAGATTCCATATGAACGTCACTAAATAGGACAACCATAATCATTATTAATTATTAGGATAATTAATTTGAAGATAGGTTCGACAGACTCCAATGAGTTGTCACTCAATTAGACAATACCCTCCATCTATTAATAGTCAATAGTCCAATTTCCACAAGTGTCGGTCTTTTGCCCAAACCTTAATTATGGTACAAAGCCCAATTACCCAATTTTAGTAATTAGCCCAACATCATGATTACTTCGTTTTAAATAAGCATAATAATAACTTAGCTACGAGACATTAAATTAAAAAGGAAAGACATAACTTACAGTGGGTATTAATATCGTAGTATTACACGGGCAGAGTCTTGACTTAAAACCCGTAAATCATTTATTACAATACTAAACTAAATCATAATTATTAAAATTATAATTAAAATTATAATTATTTATTTATGTTATATGTTTACAGAGAAGGAAAAGAAAAAGATGTGTTTGAGTTCGTGCATAAACTGCCTTTTTATAGGCATTTGGCCAGATTTTTACTGCCATGCGACTCGCATGGGTTTATGCCTATTTGCCATGCGACTCGCATGGCCACGCTGGACAGCTCACATATCTTTTGTCTTCTTGTTCGTCGACATATTTATTAAATATATATAAAATATAAATAATTTTAATAATTATTTATATATTATATTATATTTATGTGCATAGTAGACTAGATATTTTTGGTCCATTGCGTCGGGCGTTTCTTCTTGGCTCGGGTCCCGGTTCCGGATTTTCGGACGTCCTTTCGTACTATTTTATATCGTGTACTTTGCGTTCCGCAACTTGTACTCTTGTCATTTTTAGACGTTCTTCATCAATAATTTGAACCTTTTTATTTGTATCTTGTATATTTGAGCTTTTTGGACCTTTGTGTCTTTAATTCGTCGTTTTCGCCTTTTGTCTTCGCACTTATTTAATATAAACGAATATCACTTGAAAATGGAACAATTGCAACTAAAATCTTGTCTTTCTTGGGGGATTTTGCTATGAAATATATGTTCCTTTTTAGCCTTATCAATATCTCCACACTTGAGCGTTGCTTGTCCTCAAGCAATACAGTCTTGAAATAATATAATACATCACACGAATCACTTCTTTATTCTTCACACTTTGTACATCAGTGATTTTGATAGAGCGGTATAAACAATGATATTAACAATAGAACCATGGTTAAAGGTGGGTGTGTCATCCACAGTTGCCTTGGGTTTAGGTCAACGACACTTGCAATCAAATAGCCGATTTACTTTCGGTTTCCAAAGCAAAGTGCACATTTGAAAGGCGGTTTACAGTCCCACATGACTATAAAAATGTAGATCCTTTAGGAAATTGGATCTTTATGAAAACATTTGATCTTTTAAAAATTCAAGCTAGATTTTACCCTAGACAAGTTTTCTGATTTGACCCACCATCGGTGTTGCAAAATATATTTGGGGATCAATATTTTGGCTAAAAACATTTAGGTTCGTGTAATCCACTGCTATCCCGGTATCGGAAAGCACACATCCAGTTTACTTGTTCCGTATATTACCTTTCGGTAAACTACCGTCCGGTTGTAAAGGAAAGCGATGAACAAGAAACTGTTAAGGCAATGTCTAATGACATGCATTTGTTCATGGTCTAATTACGTGTCGGATGCTAGTACTATCCTTGGTAGGAGCAATAGTAAAGATCATCCTATGATTTTTCGGTCTGGCACAAGGTCCTGTCTCCGACCATGCTATGCAACCACCGTTCTTACGGTTGACACCCGATTTGGTTCAGGTGACCTAATGAATTCTGTTGAATTCCCAGGATTTTATGTTCAATGGTAATGAACGCATTGAAAATGGATTTTCAGAAAACAAATCGGTTTTAATTTTTATCAAAATATTTTCTCGTTCAAGCTCGAGTTTAGATATCATCGAATTCCATGAGTTTGAATTCTCAATCTTTAAGGTCAATCTCAAGGATTGAGTAATATCAGGCTTAAAAGCTGATTTTTAATCTTTAAGGAGATTATCCTTTCTGGGGATCTGATTCATTAGTCTTATCAAGCTAATTTGCACGGCGCCCCCCCATTGTACGAGATAAATCCTTCTCATGGTTAGGATAAATCTGACCACTTGGCGACCCTGTTTGATGCTGAGGTCCGTGGATTTCCTGCTGATTTTAGAGATGACTTTTCTAGATTTTTCGTCAACCTACAGCTGGTCTGGACGACAACTTCATGACCTAAATCAAGAAGCGCGTGTCTTTTTCGGAAGACTTTACTTCCTTTTAATGATGGAATTGATTCATCGTGTAGATCCTTCTTTTCTTTCAAATATATTACAATAAACCGGGTAAAACTGTTAATTAAGTCCAAAACAAAAGCACCTGCAATAACTTTACAGAAACATGTGATAGATAGTTTTTAATTGAATAACTTGGTACATTCTCCCCACACTTAGTTTCTTTCTTTGCCTTTTTATTCTCCTTTATTCCATTTTAAATGAATTCAAGCGTTTTGGGTTGTTTCTCAATTTATGTCCTTTTCGAGGTAACGATAATTTTGATATTAACACATAGTTTTCATCGTTCATAAATATGTATAAACATGATTTTGACTTCATTTAATTGAAAATTTTGAAAAATTTTACTAGAAGTGGGTAGTCAGTATATAAGACTAGGGCTGTTCCTTGTTATCAGAGAGCACTAGATTCTAATACAACTACTGCGTTACTAGTATTTTAGTTGAAAATTTTTCAAATTTTCATGAAATTTGGCAATTAAACTAAGTATAAACCCGAGAGAATTTATAACCCTTCCCCACACTTGAGATCATGCAATGCCCTCATTTGCATGAAATCAGACTATAATTATAAATTCATGAGGGTGATTAGTGTAGAAAAGTGATTAGAAATACCGAGTTCGCAATCATATTGTTGTTATTTCACATTTGATCTTTCGCGTCTTGTTGTCAAAATTAGTACCTTTTGCTGAACTTAATGACAGTCTTTGAAAGTGCGCTGTTTTACCCTGTTTTGTATATAATAAAATACAAACATATATATATACATATTTTTGAAGTTTGGTATATAACCCCACGTTCAAAAAATTATAAAATATAATATTTTTTTTTGGCATACTTTATATCAATAAAATTAAAAATAATGATAACAAAATTTGTCGCCCCGCCCTCGGGTAAAGCAATTTCGGCTCAACGACCTAGTCTTCAACTCACGACGAATTTTAAAAATCATATTTTTAACTTAATGAAATAAAGTAAATTTTTGATTTTAAAAACATAAATTAAAATGCATATTAATTTCATATAAAACCTAAAAAACAAAAAAAATTCAGAATGGAGGGAGAAAACTAGTTCTTTAGTGTCTGCTAGCGGAAAAGACCAATCGGATTCCATTCTCGGAACTACACGAGAACAGAACAACTAACTCTAGACAGCATTTTCTTTTTAGAACATTTGAATCTCCCCACACTTAGGTAGCCGTGGTGTCAAAATTGTGATTAACTTCATCGTTAATTTCTCTTGGTCCATAATCAACTTGCATATCCGTGACTTTTTCTTTAAGCCATTGGTCGGATTCCTGTGTAATATCCACAATTTCAACTAGTTTCTCCTTTTCTTTAGGTGATAGATTGGATACTAACCGGTTACATAACTTAAAGTTCCCCTTGGTTCTAGCATCGCGAATCCGTTTAATAAGTTTCTTCATTGAACTATTAATAACGAGATCATTTAATTTCGTATCAACAACGGGGTTCTTTGTTATCATGTCATCATTAGGTGTTACTTCATTTTCTCCACACTTAGGCGTTTCATTATTATTAAGCACTACCGTTGGAGTTGGTAAAACAACATGGTTGTTACCAATCGTTTTTGCTGGTTCAATGGTTTTGGTTGGTGGAGATTTAGACTTTCGAATCATAAACGTGATCGATTTGTTACCACTACTAAGTGTCATTCTTCCATTTCCTACATCAAATAACGCCCCGGTGGACGCAAAGAATGGTCGACCTAAAATTAGAGGAATGTTTGGGTCCTCTTCTATGTCAATGACAATGAATTCGACTAGAAAGGTTAAATTACCTACTTGAATGGGTAGGTTGTCAGCAATTCCAACTGGGTGCTTAATGGTTTGATCAAAGAGTCGAACACTCATATCCGTTGGACTTAACTTACCTACACCTAATCTCTTATATAAGGAAAGAGGCATAACACTTACACTTGCACCTAAATCTGCTAGTGCATCATACATGACACAATCACTAAGTAGACAAGGAACAATAAATTCACCCGGATCACCTACCCTAGGTGGAGGTTTTGGTGGAACTGTCTTCACCGGGTTTATATTTACGGCTTTTGTTTCTTGCACTTTCTTATTCTTTTTCTTCTTCTTCTTTCCAGAGGTATCACAATCTTTATTACCTATCACTTGCTCATACTCAACTCCTTTTCTTGGAAACGGGATGGGTGGTTTGTATGGTGCCACCATTGGCTTTACATACTCGGGTGGTGGTGGTGTAACTTCTTCATTGTTACTCTCATCTAAAACCTTCCCATCTTCTGGTGCTGGTTTTTCAGAATTCGTTGAAACCATATTAACATTCTCATTCCGAGGATTTACTTCAGTATTACTCGGTAGCTTTCCTTGTTCCCTCTCACTCATCATGCTAGCAAGAGTACCTACGTGTTTTTCAAGATTCAAAATGGAAGCTTGTTGAGTTCTTAATGACTGATCAAACCTCTCATTCGTTTGGGTTTGAGATGTAATAAATTGTGTTTGAGATTCCACTAGCTTTACCATCATTTCTTCTAGATTTGGCTTTTTCTCTTCGGTTTGTTGTGGTGGTTTATACAAGCTAGGTCTTTGTTGATTGAAAGTGTTGTTTTGAGTCGGTTGGTTATTCGGACCTTGTTGGTTGTACGAGTTATTGTCGGGTCCTTTTGGATTGTAAAGAATGTATTGATTTCGATTAAAGTTTGGCCTTGGCGGTTGATAATTATTCTGGTAATCATTTCCCGGCCTTTGGTTCATATAGGAAACATTCTCTCGTTGTTCCATCGTTGGTTCAATGTAACAATCTTTCAATAAGTGTGGTCCACCGCATTGCTCACAACTGATTCGTATTGCGTGAATATCTTTATTCATCTTTTCCATTCGTCTTTCGAAAGCATCTATTTTTGCGGAAACAGAATCAAAGTTATGGCTAGAATCGGCTCTAGCCGCTTTAGATGATCTAACGATATCTTTTTCTTGGTGCCACTCATGTGAGTGGGATGCTGTGTTATCAATGATTTTGTAAGCTTCGGTTGCGGTTTTCTTCATAATGGAACCACCAGCTGTTATATCGATGTCCTTTCGTGTAGCAACGTTGACACCTTGGTAGAATATTTGTACTATTTGATAAGTATCTAAACCGTGTTGAGGACATCCTCTCAACATCCTTCCGAATCTTGTCCACGCCACATATAATGTTTCATTTGGCTTTTGCGCGAACGTAACAATTTCTCCTTGAAGTCTCACGGCTTTGGATGCCGGAAAGAATTGTTTAAGAAATTTTTCAACTAAAACATCCCATGTGTCAATCGCCCCTTCAGGTAACGATTCTAACCAATCTTTGGCTTCTCCCTTTAAAGTCCAGGGAAACAACATGAGATAGATCTGCTCATCTTCCACTTCTCGGATTTTGAATAGTGTACAAATTCTTTTAAACGTACGAAGGTGTTCGTTAGGATCTTCATTCGGTGCACCACTATATTGGCACTGATTAGTTACCATGTGTAGGATTTGTCCTTTGATTTCATAATCTGGCGCATTAATGTCTGGCTTAATAATGGCGTGACCTTGACCCGTGCGTGTGGCTCTCATTCGGTCTTCCATACTTAGAGGTTCCAGATTTTCCATAATTGAATTTGTTGAATACGAATCACTAGAAGATTCTGATTTAATGGTTTGTGGTTCAGGAGGAATGATTAGTGGTTCTGGATCTTGGAATTGTCCCTGAATATTCTCCGGATTCTCAATTGTGAGGTCGGGTTTAAAAGATGGATTATCGGAAATTTGAGTTGGAGTTCTTGGTCGACTAGATGATGATTCTAAAGAAAAATCAACGGCGACAATATTGGCTAGATGTCTTGATCGAGTTATAGGTGGTGAACGTATGAAAGGTGGTGAACGTTTTACTCGGTGCATTCACTGAATATCCTATTAGTTTTTAAAATGAAAGAAAAATTATATAAGTTATCCAATTAATAGACTTTTCTGATTTTGCCCACGATTCGAATAGCCAAAAGATGCAGCAGAGGGGCAGGATTCGTTTGGTCTCAATATAATTGAGTACTGTTTGGCTCCAATAACCCGGTCCACGTACAAATCCAACTATTACTACGAACCAGAAAATTTTGATGTCTATCAATTTAACCACTTAAAATAAATTTTCGTAATTTTAAGAAATTTAGAGAAGAAGTAGAAAAAATTCTAAGTCCTAAAAACTAGAATGGCGAGAAATAAGAGAGAAAAAGATTGCGCGTCGAAAAGTGTCGAAAAATGAAAAAGACGAAGAGTGGTTTGTAAACACGCGGTTAATCCAACCTTATAACGATCACTATCTTAAAATTAAAGCTACAAATGGAGATCACTAATTGGAATTGTAATTGATACATAGGTAAAAGGCGTCGAAAAATACGAAATAAGAAAATAGCACGAAAAATGGCGTCGCAAAATTTTATGGCACCTAAATCTTAGTCTAAAGAAAAAGCACTTAAGGGATTTTACGGCAAAACTAAAAATTCTAGAAGTAAAAATAACTATGGCAAAACTAAACTTAATACTAAAAGTTGCGAATATAGTCTAAAAATCTAAAGGTAATAAAACTAAAAAAAAAAAATTTTTTTAATAGACAAAATCTTAAAAATATATTTTTTTATAATTTTTTTTTTTACGTTTTTTTTTTTTTTACGTTTTTTTTTTTTTTTTTTTTTTTTTTTTGTTGCAAATATAAATTAAAAATATAGCGTTTTAGTGCTCCCCGGCAGCGGCGCCAAAAACTTGATGATGTAGCGTGAGGGTACGAAATAGTATTATTTTTACTAGGAAATACTACAAAATATGACACAAGTTTTATTAATTTACGGATGGGATATACCTAAACCTTGCTACAACACTATAGGCAGTGTACCTAATCGTAGAGTAGTGTAGTTTTTAGTAAGTCCGGTTCGTTCCACAGGGAGCTAGTGATTACGTACTATATTTTTATAAAACTATATTTATATAAATATATATATATATATATATATATATATATATATATATATATATATAAGTAGTAATATTATTATAAAAGGGGGGTTTTACCGTTTAATGACCGGTTTGTCGATTCTATATTTTAAGCGCAAAGATAAATGACGATAATTAAAGTGCGTAAAATAATGACAATAAATAAAATGACAGTAAATAAAATTGCGAGTAATAAAATGACAGTAAATAAAGATACGATGAGAAATATAATAAAAGAATTATGCTTATTTAAACTTCCGTAATCATGATGTTTGACGTGTTGATTTTAATTTATTACCATGGGTTAATTGTCCTTTGTCCTGGTTTATTTGATACGTCTATCTGGTTTTTGTCCATAATAGTCCATCGGTCATAAATATAAAGTGCGAGTGTCCTCGTCAAATTACCCTTATACCCGAAGTCAAATATTCCAACTAATTAAGGATTTAAACTGTGACGCAGTTATCACTTCTGTCAACAATTACACCAGTTATCACTGTATGTAATCTACCCCTGTTTTGATTAGATATGAATATTAATTTACCCACTTGATCAGTTTGAATAATCAATTACCCAACCCGATAAATTAATTAAATGATTATAATAGATTCCATATGAACGTCACTAAATAGGACAACCATAATCATTATTAATTATTAGGATAATTAATTTGAAGATAGGTTCGACAGACTCCAATGAGTTGTCACTCAATTAGACAATACCCCCCATCTATTAATAGTCAATAGTCCAATTTCCACAAGTGTCGGTCTTTTGCCCAAACTTTAATTATGGTACAAAGCCCAATTACCCAATTTTAGTAATTAGCCCAACATCATGATTACTTCGTTTTAAATAAGCATAATAATAACTTAGCTACGAGACATTAAATTAAAAAGGAAAGACATAACTTACAGTGGGTATTAATATCGTAGTATTACACGGGCAGAGTCTTGACTTAAAACCCGTAAATCATTTATTACAATACTAAACTAAATCATAATTATTAAAATTATAATTAAAATTATAATTATTTATTTATGTTATATGTTTACAGAGAAGGAAAAGAAAAAGATTTGTTTGAGTTCGTGCATAAACTGCCTTTTTATAGGCATTTGGCCAGATTTTTACTGCCATGCGACTCGCATGGGTTTATGCCTATTTGCCATGCGACTCGCATGGCCACGCTGGACAGCTCACATATCTTTTGTCTTCTTGTTCGTCGACATATTTATTAAATATATATAAAATATAAATAATTTTAATAATTATTTATATATTATATTATATTTATGTGCATAGTAGACTAGATATTTTTGGTCCATTGCGTCGGGCGTTTCTTCTTGGCTCGGGTCCCGGTTCCGGATTTTCGGACGTCCTTTCGTACTATTTTATATCGTGTACTTTGCGTTCCGCAACTTGTACTCTTGTCATTTTTAGACGTTCTTCATCAATAATTTGAACCTTTTTATTTGTATCTTGTATATTTGAGCTTTTTGGACCTTTGTGTCTTTAATTCGTTTGTCTTCGCACTTATTTAATATAAACGAATATCACTTGAAAATGGAACAATTGCAACCGGAAGGGTTTGTGAATCCTAAGCATCCTACTAAAGTATGCAAGCTTCTAAAATCCATTTATGGTTTAAAGCAAGCATCCAGGAGCTGTAATCTTAAGTTTGATCAGAAAATCAAAGAGTTTGGTTTTTCTCAAAATCAAGATGAGCCCTGTGTTTACATTAGAACTAGTGGGAGCAAAGTTGTCTTCTTGATCTTGTATGTTGATGACATACTACTTATTGGAAATGACATTCCAACTTTGCAAGATGTCAAATCTTGGCTTGGAAAATGTTTTGACATGAAAGATCTTGGAGAAGCTAAGTATATTCTACGAATCAGGATCTATAGAAATAGATCCAAAAGGCTTATTGGTTTGAGTCAAAGTATATACATTGACAAAATCTTACGAAGATATAACATGCAAAACTCCAAGCGCGGAGCATTGCCCATGCAAAAGGGCATAACCTTGAGCAAGTCTCAAAGTCCTATCACACCTGATGAGATAAGACGAATGAAATGTGTTCCGTATGCTTCGGCTATAGGATCCATTATGTATTCTATGTTATGTACTAGACTTGATTGTGATGACCCGGGAATTTCCGACCAAATTTAAACTTGAATCTTATATAGTATCGACACGATAAGCAAAGTCTGTAATGTTGAAGTCTCAAAACCTTTGAATTGTGTTCATGTATACATTTGACCTTTTACTAATCTCGACGATTCACGAACAATTATTTGTAAATAAATATGTATATATACATAAATGTATTATATATAATAATTTGATATTATAAATTATAATTTAAATATTTAAAAATTAAATATGTAAAATAAGATACAAAATCATTATGTTGTACTTAAAATGAATTCATATATATATGTATGATTTCTATAGATAATTATTATAATATGTATATATGTAAGAATTTATTACTCAATGTAAGCTACTATATATATAATTATTAAATACTACATAATTAATAAATTGTGTATATAAAGTGTAAATACAAGTTAAGAATATAGTCGATATAATAACCATGTTATTACTTTCATTATTATACTAACACTAATATCAAAAATCAATATCAGTTATTATAGTTGCTATCATTATGTATTTGTATTATAATTATTGTTGGTATAACTATTATTTAGAATTATAAATATTATGATTATTATTATTGTTGTTATTATTAAGATACAACTTATTTTCATTAATATTATCAATAGTATTATTTTTTTTCTTTGTCATTAATATTATTACAAATACAGAGTTATATATAAATACAAATAAATATATACAGATAAATATAAATATAATTGTATTATATACATAGATACATATTAAGAAATTTTTATTATTATTTATTATTATTATTATTATTATTATTATTATTATTATTATTATTATTATTATTATTATTATTATTATTAATATTATTATTAATGTATATTTATTTATATTAATCAAATATATATAAATTATAAAGTCAAGAACTAGAGCACTTTCTCATTGTTTTCTCCATCAACTCTTCTTTTTGAAATCTGGTTGTCGATCCAATCCTCTACAAAACAACAATCAGATACAATCCAATTTCTGTTGAGTGTCACGATCCCATTCTCCTTTATTGTTTTTATTTATTCATTTTTTTTGTACCTGAGGATTTATATTGTCGACCTTTTTGCTATAACATACAACCAATACAGCTGTAACTGGAACCAGTCGATTTTATATCATCATTTATCACATACAAGTATCAACAACAACTTTTAATTTGATTGAAAATAGAAGAAAAATGAAGAAAATAAAGCCGTCGGCCCTGTTCTTCATATTTATTTCCAGAAGCTCGAATTGAATTGCTTTTCAAAATGTATTAATGCAGATAAGTTAGTAATCATATGTATAAACTATCTGCAAAGTACGAATTCCCAAATCATCATACCCAATTCAAATTTTGAAAGTCAAAGATTGGGTTTTTAAAAGTCAAACCGTGTTCTTGAATCAAATTGAGGTTTTGCAAATCGTTTTCGATGAAATTGATAGTTCCTAAAGTTTCTATAGATCATTTAAAACCTTTTTCATTTAGTAATAATGATCTATAACAGCCTTTAATGTAAAATTCGATTTAAAGTGTTCTTATTTTTTTTTTTTTTTTCTGTTTCAGTTTTATTTTAAATTTTTGTTGTTTTAATCAATTCAAACACTTCTAATCATGTCAGTATTAGTTACAAATCCTGAAACTTAAATATGAATTACGTCAAAATGTTAGAATGGAACCCTGGTCGATCTGTGAATTTGTGAAGAAGAAGGAAAAAGGGAATAAGTGATAACGGGTTATAAACAAACTGAAGTGTATAGTTCCAGGAAAATCAAATTGGTCGAATGGTTGAGGAGTGGTGCTGGGTTTCGAGTGGTCTCGGGTTCAATCCCTGCAGGGTGCATTTTTTTTTTAAATAAGCTTATGAGGTAGTTATCTTCCATTTATTATTTTTATTATTATTATTATTATTATTATTATTATTATTATTATTATTATTATTATTATTATTATTATTATTATTATTATTGTTATTATTGTTATTATTGTTATTGTTATATTTCTTATCATTAGTATTATTATCATAAATTTAATTATTTTTATTATTATTAGTGTTATAATTATTAGTATTAGTAATTAAAACTTATTATTATTATTATTAGGATTATAATTAAGAATATTGTTATTGTAATGATTATTATTACAATTTTAGTAATTACACTTATCATTGATATTGTTATTATTAACAACATTATCAATATCAATTATTATTATTAATTAGTATTATTGTTATCATTATTATCATTATTGATTAAGTATTATGATAATATTCAATATTCCAAATATTATTATTATTAACATGGTTATTAAAAATTGGTATCATTAAAATAGTTTATATAAATATCACTATTAATGTTATCATTAAGTAGTATTATTTTTAATATTATCAGAAATATTATTATAAATTATTAGTATTTTCGTAAATATTAACATTATTATCATTTTTAGAATCATTATTTGTAATATAAGTATATTAGGAATATTACTATCAATATTTGTATAATTACTAGTATTAACTTAGTATAAATATAATCACGGTTTTGATAAACAAATTTATATAAATAAAAAGGTATTTAATTCATATAACATCACAAAATTTATATTATTGTATACAAAATGAATATATGAAACCTATATATATATATATATATATATATATATATATATATATATATATATATATATATATATATATATATATATATATATATATCTATATATATATATATATATATTATTAATATAAAAATAATATAACTAATAAAGTTATATGTATATTGTTCGATTACAACTATGTATATTAATAAATACACAAATGATATAGGTTCGTGAATCCAAGGCCAACCCTGCATTGTTCAATGTTGTGATATGTATTTTTACTACAAAATACAGTATTGTGAGTTTCATTTGCTCCCTTTTTAAATGCTTTTGCAATATATATTTTTGTGATTGAGAATACATGTGCTGCTTTTATAAATGTTTTACGAAATAGACACAAGTAAACGAAACTACATTATATGGTTGAATTATCGAAATCGAATATGCCCCTTTTTATTAAAGTCTGGTAATCTAAGAATTAGGGAACAGACACCCTAATTGAGGCGAATCCTAAAGATAGATCTATTTGGCCCAACAAGCCCCATCCAAAGTACCGGATGCTTTAGTACTTCGAAATTTATATCATGTCCGAAGGAGGATCCCGGAATGATGGGGATATTCTTATATGTATATTGTGAATGTCGGTTACCAGGTGTTCACCATATGAATGATTATTTTTGTCTCTATGCATGAGACGTATGTTTATGAGAAATGGAAATATGAAATCTTGTGGTCTATTTAAATTATGAAATGATTATTTATGTTAAACTAATGAACTCACCAACCTTTTGGTTGACACTTTAAAGCATGTTCATTCTCAGGTACGAAAGAAATCTTCCGATGTGCATTTGCTCATCTTAGAGATATTATTTGGAGTCATTCATGACATATTTCAAAAGACGTTGCATTCGAGTCGTTGAGTTCATCAAGATTATTATTAAGTCAATTATAGTAAGATATATTACGAAATGGTATGCATGTTGTCAACTTTCGATGTAATGAAAGATTGTCTTTTCAAAAGCGAATGCAATGTTTGTAAAATGTATCAAATAGAGGTCAAGTACCTCACGATGTAATCAACTATTGTGAATCGTTTATAATCGATATGGACTTCGTCCGGATGGATTAGGATGGGTCTCTACACTGATGTCTCGTTAGCTTTGAGTTTGACGAGTCGTTATCAACATAATCCAGGTGAAGAACATTGGATTGCTGTTAAGAGCATTCTTAAATATTTGCGGAGAACTAAAGATATGTTCTTGGTTTACGGTGGTTTGGAAGAAGAGTTGAGTGTTAGATGTTATACAGATGCTAGTTTCCAAACTGATCGAGATGATTCTCGATCCCAGTCAGGGTATGTCTTTGTCATGAATGGCGGGGCAGTTGATTGGAGAAGCTCAAAGCAGAGCACAGTTGCATAGTCTACAACGGAAGCAGAATACATTGCTGCCTCAGAAGCTGCTCAAGAAGCTGTCTGAATTAGGAAGTTTATTGCTGAACTCAGAGTAGTTCCCAGCATTGAATCCCCTATGAAAATATACTGTGATAATTCACGTGCTATTATACTTGCGAAAGAATCACGTGTACGTAAAGGTAGCAGACACATTCTTCGAAAGTTTGACTACATTCAAGAAGTCGTTAAGAGGAATGAGATTCGTATTCTTAAGGTTCATACGGATGATAATGTGGCTGACCCTTTCACGAAGCACATGACACACAACAAGCATGATGATCATGCTAGTAGTATTGGACTTCGTTATGTTGCCGATCTTTTTAATTTGTAATTTAGTATTTGGATATTTTTGGAACATTAAGCAGTTTTATCTTAATGAATTGATATATAGTTGGTATGATCAGTTTCATTTATATCACTGTGTTCTATATTAGCATGTTTAATCCATGAATAATTGTTGATTATTCAAAATCTCCATAATCGGTTATGTTATGAGAATAACATGAATTAAGATTAATATGAATTTTTGGTTATATTCATTGATGATGAATAGTTAACTTATTAAGACCAAAATTCATATGTATTCATTGATGATGAATATTGGAATGACCCAACCATGAGATGTCACTACATGGATCGTAGTCAGTAGTGAATCTCTTAGTGATTATGTTTTTATGTCCTTAGACTTGAGATGCACGCCAGTTTTGATGTGTGAAACATTGTACTTTGATATGGTTAAATGTTGTCCTGAATAAGGCTGTTATAAAGGCCATTATTGGATATAATGTAAAGCTCGTGATAGACACGTGTATGCAATATAGGATTTGTTCTTCTAAAATGTTTAGAGTTAGATACTTTTTGAGCTCCTCGATGAATGGATAAGATATTTGTGTGGCCGCACCCAGATGTAATTAAGATGATACTTAATTAGTTTTGTGATCTAATTCAGTTCTAAGATCGAGAAACAAAATTGTTAAACAAATGAGAATGACCGATGATCCATATCTCAAGTTTAACTAAAGTATCTGAAATAAAAGGACGAATGACATTTAAAACTTACCATAAAAAGTTTCGAGAAACTACCCTCACATGAATTTGGGGACAATGACGTGTTGCTAGACGCTTACCATTGTTTGTATAGTTACTTGATGTTGTGTCATGCACAAGTGGGAGTCTGTAGGATTAATGTGCAAGGTACAACATATAACTATATGGCCAACCTCATTTGAGCCTTCGGGGTCACACACATATACATCGAGAAGTCAAATAAAATATATATATGATGTATATATATTACTCAAGTAACAAAATAGTAAATCGAAATTAATTCATTTACTATTTATATGAATAGTAAATGAAACGAAATTAATTAATTTACTATTCACGTGAAAGCGACATGATAGAAATTATTAATTATAAGTTACATAATATACCCCTAAAGTATTTGAGAAATACGACTTTGAAAAAGAAAATTACAAAAGAAGTTAAAACGCGTAAATCATAAATACGACTTTCAAAAAGAAAAAAAGAAAAATATATACGTGATCCAAATTGATTGATACTCTTTACTTTACTTTATATTATATATATGGACGAGAGAATTGAAAAGAGAGGAAGTAAGAAAAATAACATTGTTTCATACGGAGTATCATTTTGGATTCATAATATTAATCAAAGGTTGATTAATTATTACTTGGGTTTGGACTAGCATCCATTGACGTTGTTTGAAGTGTAGTGTGGACTATCCTAAGAGACGGTCATACTTTTGATCGTAAGTTTCTCTCCGTCTCATCAATTTCTCCAAGAAAGGTATATCGTTAACTCCTCTTTTGTTTTATATTCATGACAATTATTATGGTGTAATTGGATCATTGGAATAAATTAATCGTGTGCATGTTTCATTGAATATATGAATATATATAATCTTGTAAATGTATAAAAGATTATTATTTTAACTATCCACTGCGTTAATCTGAAATTGGTAAAAGTACACACGGTTTTCTAACCGTTTGTACTATTTACAACTTAGAAATTTGTTGTCTCAATATAATGTAATTTACTTTACTATATATATGTCTTTTCATTTTTGTCAATACTTGAACCTTTTTGGCTTAATAACATCAACTATCTTACCGGCCTGCTTACAATATATATTACAATTTTTTTTTTTTTTTTTTTTTGTAGGACTCTGCATCACACGAGCTAAAATCCTAATATATAATAAATTACTTTAAGGATGTTCCGTTAAGTATACAAAATACTTCAATTCTCTTTTGAATGGGATAACTGAATGACTGAATGGGGTTCACAAACAAAATATGCATATAATTCTAGCCTTTATGTAGGGTAGGTATCATGTAGTATCTTAGAAATAAAGTTGGAGAGAACTAAGGTACAATAATGGTAACCAAATATGCAAATGATCGAATACCTAATCAGAATGACACTCACTTGAAACAAAAGCAACTACTAATCCAACACATCATGATATATATATATATATATATATATATATATATATATATATATATATATACATATATATATATATATATATACATATATATATATATATATATATATATATATATATGTATGGGCAGGATCAATGGGGAAGTAACCAATCGGGGGGAAGCAAAATTTTTTTTTTTTTTTCAATTTTTGGCTCGTGCGCAGGGCCGGTCCTATATTTTCGGGTGCCCTGAGCGGGTCGAAAAAAATGGCCCCTATGGAAAAATAATGTGTGTGAATGGACTTTCTATCGTAGGTCTTCTAATCATTTTAGAACTTTGAACAAGAAGTTTTAAGCTTGATCTTATATCTCTTCTTAGTTTTGAAGGTAGTCACTTTTTTAAAGCATTTTATGTATCCATTTCCAGATGTATCATATGTCTTCTCATCATATTATGTGTGAAGTGTGATATTTTTTTCATTTAAAATTAATTTCCAGTTTGTTAGTTTGCTTGTGTATCCCACCAGTTAGTGAACAAGCTAATTAGTGAAACAAATATTCAAGTCATTTTTAATTACGGAGTACTATGTATATTATCAGTTGGCTTTCTAATTTTGTGGACATAAATTTAATCCATGCATAATTATAAAAATCTCAACGACCACTTCATTTATATGTAATTTTGTACCAGTTTTGTTTTCATATTGTACTACGTAGTTCATATTTGGAAATACTAAATACTAAACTTTGCATTAATGCACATGTAAATGACACATTTGGAACTCTCTGCTAATTCATTTTCATCCCACATCGGTGGGTGATTGATACTAAGAATACCCTATAAACAAAAGTCTGGGGCAGTTGTTGAGAAAGAATAAACGTTGGGCTTATTCCTCCTTGGGCTTGGCATATTATTTGACTTTGGCGTGTTTTTAATTAAAAGAATAATATGTACGAAAATTACTGGGCCCCAATAATATTGGGCCCCGAACAATTGCACACTTTGCTCCCCTTACAGGCCGGGCCTGCTCGTGCGTTGTGTGTAAAAAGTCATGCATATATAAATCGTAACAGTTTATCTCAAGTATGTAAATAAAACGTCAGGGCCCGTGCGTTGCACTGGTGGGTAAACTAATCGTCCAAAATTTATTGAGTTTCAAACAATTATTCTTTTGAGTTTAGGAGCTCGTGGTGTTGATAAATTTTAAAAGTTTTTTTTGAGTATAAGAGCCCGCAATGTTGAAATATTTTAAAAGTTCTTTTGAGTTTAAGAATCTGTGGTGTTGACAAAATTTAAAAGTGATTTTGAGTTTAAGACCCCGTGGAGTTGAAATATTTTTAAAATTCTTTTGAGTTTAAGAGCCCGTGGTGTTGACAAATTTTATAAGTGGTTTTGAATTGTGTTAGTAATTTAACGTCTACAATTTTTTTATTTCTCACTATTAATATCTTTTTAATTATATATAAACAATATACTGCGTGATATTTAGAGAAAATATGAGTGTTGAGTCCCCAAAATAATTAAGGATTTAATTATGACAAAACAGAATTTATTTGCACTAAAATATTATGTGCAGCCAGCACAAGTTTGTTTATGTATAGACAGTAGATTTCGCTGTGTCAAGTGTTTAGTATGCTACCTAGTCTACCAGCACAAGGTAGACAGTATTCTTCAATTAGCACAGGATGTGTACCCAGCAATTTAAGATTATCAAGTGTCTCAGCAATTAAGAACCAGCATAGCTGGAATGCAGCTTACTACACAAGACAGCTATGCTCTATTATAAGCATAGTGGTTTCCTGAGTGGTCTACATCAATTGTACTATTCAACAGAAGTCAAAGACAAAGTTGAACGGGAAAGGACATGTGTCAGCGGCTGACAAGTGACCTTACAAGACCACGTGGGAATGCAGAAGTTTAACGCATGTGCAGACATGTGTTATCCTTTGTCAATGCCTAGGGAACACAACATTCTATTTGTTTAATCAAATAGTGGTGCCAAATTGATTTGTGGTGTTCCTGCAAATAGCTACTAAAGAGGAAAGAGGAGAGCACGCTCTCTGATGCAGTTGTCTCCACAAGTACAGACATCCTATGTACCAGTGAACAATAGAACAATTACACGGTCATTAGGACTACTATAAATTGATGTATCCACTATTGTAACAACTAGTGGTGCGGGTTTGTTTATTTAAAGTCCAAAACGTGTAATAGCTTAGAACACCCTCTGTAGCTAAACTTAGGTAAATCTGTATCAACCAACTATCATTCCGCCAAGGATAGTTGTAATTCTTTGTGATTTAATCAATAAAGAATAAACCGTTGAAAAATTACCTTTGACTCTATTTAATTTACTAGCTTGAATACTAAACAGTGTCTTAACTGTTAAGTTAATTAAAAGAATTGTATTCACCCCCTCTACAATACTCCTGTTGTTTATCAAGGGACCAACAACTGGTATGAGAGCTTCAGTCTTGATAATTTAATATCTTAGATCTGAATTCTCTCATGGCTGCATATTCAAATACAGCTTACCTTGAAAATGGCTCATCCAATAGACCACCCAAATTTGATGAAGATGAGTATGAAACTTGGATGACAAGGTTCATGCTTCACCTGGAGTCTATTGACCCACTCATGCCTAGTATTGCCACAGATGGTCCATTTATCTCAACTGAAACTATTGATAGTATTCCAGCTATTGCTGACACTCCTGCTATTCCTGGCAAAGAGGTTGTTCTCACTCCAGCTAAATGGGATGCTGAGGACAAACATCGTGTTGGACTTGACCCTAAGATCATAACTGTGTTAGCTATAACATTACCTAACCACCTGTTCAAACTGATTAAGGGAAAACTGAATGCTAAACTTATGTTAGACTATCTAGATGTTACTTATGAAGGCATAGATGAGGTTAGGTAGAACAAGATTATTGCTTGAAAAAGAGAGTTTGAAATGTTCTTTGCCTATATGAATGAGACCCTTAAGCAAACCTGCATTAGGTTTAACTCCTTAGTTGCTGACCTGCTTACTTTAAAAATCACATATACTGATTTTGAACAAGTAAACAAATTCATTGACTCACTGTCTGCTAAATAGAAACCTGTGACTGACCCTCTAAAAACCACCCAGACTTTAATGAACTTTAACATGTCTTCTCTCTATGGTACACTTTGGAACCATGAGAAGGTAGAAGCTAAACTTGAACTAAACTTGAAAGAAAACTTTAAGTCTACCCCCATCACTTCAAAATCTTCTAAAACATATGATACTGCTCTTATTGTTGCTGCTAAAAAGAAAGCTCGAAAGGCTTTACTGGTTCAAAAGTTGACAGCAGAAGAAGAGTCAGCTGAAGATGATGTGGAGAGTGGTACTGGGTCTGAAGAGAGCAGTGATGATGAAAATGATGTGGAAGGGTTTGCTGAAGGTATGGCTTTGCTGGCTAGGCAGTTTAAAAGGTTCAATCGTAATAGAACCAGCAAGTCATACAAAAGGCAGTAAGAAGCCGAGTGCTAGGTATAATAGCAAATCAGTCAAAGGTCCTAAATCTGAGTGTTACAATTGTGGGAAGGTTGGACACTTTGCTGCTGAGTGCATGTCCAGGAAACCTTCAATCTCACATGATAACTCTTTCTCAAAAGCTGATAAGTACAAGAACAAGTGATATGCCCAAATCGAACGGTTTATTTCTGCGGTGTCGTTAGTGCACAAAACGTCAATTCAGGATATCAATGGAAGAAGTTGATTGTTTAATTTATATATACTGGGCCTAAATCTATTATTCCTTCCTATGGGTTAGCAAGGGCAAATATGACCTAGGGTCGTTCCTTGAGCGGTCGAATTTGAAACGGAGTTTATTCAGATAATTTAGTAATTAAGATTGGGTTTGTACACAATTTAGAATCCAAGAATAGTGGCCAGGTACACCTTTTTTGGAGAGGCAGGATCCTTATGGTCCCAATAAATTGGCGACTTTTCAGAAAATCCAACAACCAAGTCCAACCGGTTTATTCTAGACACCACTTTTATCCGGAATATCAAATTGTGTAAAGGCAATAGTTGGGTTGAATAGTTTATATAATTGTAATTAAGATATTAAAGCAATATAATTAAAATAAGCTAGCTAGCATCCAACAACTAAGGACAGAGAAGACGTGGTTCACAATGATTTAAGATAACGTAGTGTCGGGATGATTATGAAACACTCCTTGGATAGATATACCTTGGTGTGAACACTAGATTCCCTACTAAGCGGTTTCCCGAGTAGCATGTCACGAGGAACTAGGCTTTGAAGATTCTGATCAGATGGACTATGCTCAACTCCCGACGCTTTATCTAGTTTAAGGATATAAGCGACCCATCTTGGATGCAATGCATACCTTGGGCGCACGAATAAAGTAGCATAGCCACATACATATAATATCCAACCTTTCTTAACACCTTAGTGTATCACCTAAGTGAGTGGTTATGATTTTGTTTCGAATTCCTTTCTACCAATGGTTCGGTAAAATCTAAGTGTTTGTAGACAAATTAGAACCTCTGATAGTTCTCAGTCATCCTTAAAGATTTATAAGCTTAGTTTGTATTGTAGTGCGTTAAACTCTAATTTATGATTTAAACCAGCCCTTACTTAAATCAACCCAATAAATCCCTTAGTTATCCACCATGTACTAGACTTATAGTGGTTCCATAGCTTCTAACCTTGACCATGCTCAAGTGGTCCTATAGTACATCAATACTATACTCTACTGTTGCAACAGTATTTCCTCGAGTCTTATACTCTTGACCAATGTCTTGATCTGGTCCTACGATAATTCTCCATGTACTTTATAGTATTTTCGATGGGTTCATACCTTGACCAATGTATAAACACAGATAATTAATTACCCTTATAATTGTCGACTTTATAGAAGGTTTTAATCACATTTAATGGTGGAAGGACGATAATAACGAGGTTTAATATCATAGACAGAAAGCGACTACGAAACGATAATCATCCCTAACTAACATTATTAAATCATGGCAAACAATCAAGCAATTACTCATACATCATGGCAACAAGCATTTCTAATATTAATAAATCACAAACATCGAACAAGAATATTATAATAAATTAATAAAAGAAAGGATAGATGTTACCGAATAATATCGGCAGAATAACACTTTTATTTCTTCATAATATCCATAGCGTTACAATGCTTGATAGCTTCTACTATTAACTACGTACTATTCTCCTATTGATCACTAGAGAGCGACAATAGAGAGATAATTATTTTCCTAATCTCTATACTTTTCTCTCTCTAGAATCTAGAGAGAGAAAGTAAAGAGAGAACTAATCTCCTACTGATCACTAGAGAGCGACAATACAGAGATATTTAGAGAGAGAAGTGAAGAATGATGTGTATGTTGAAATGAATTCAAAAAGCTCTATAAATAGGCAAAATTATCCTGGCAAACGTTTGGCAGGCCGTTTGGCAGGCCGTTTGCCAAGGCCGTTTGTCAGGGTAAGCCGTTTTTGATGCCCGTTTGGCAAGCCGTTTGGCAAGCCGTTTGGCAAGCCATTTTCCCTTATGGCAGGCCATTTGGCAAGCCGTTTTCCCTTATGGCAGGCCGTTTGGCAAGCCGTTTGCTGGATCGTAACTTGTCTTTCACCGTTGTCGCTCTAGAATCTTCGTTTTAGCTCTGTATTTGACGATTCTTGCACCCACGCGTTCGTAATTGAATATCCTAAAATATGAGATTAAGTAAATAAACTTTTCTAAAAATTATAAAATAAGTTATTTAAATGGAAGTTAATCGTCTTAGCAGGTTTTGCTCGTTTTCCCCCGTTTTTCATCTATTTTAGTGATTCTTGAAACATAGCCTTTGTAATGACTAAATCTACCAAATTAACCAACAAAGTGATTATTTTGGTGATAAAGTTTGGAACTTTACGGTTTTTGGGCTCAATATCGGGGTAAAAACGTGACTTTTTGGCCTATATCAAATATCCCACACTTAGACATTGCTTGTCCTCAAGCAAACATCTCTTTTATTTTGAGTTCAAGGATGCTTCTGAGGTTTCCGTTCTATTATTCAAGTGGCTTGTTATTTATTATAAGAGCAAGATTAGACAAATCGTCTTCTAAAAGGGTTAGAAACTATCTCTGCAAGCATGATGGGAGGTTACATGACTTTGGCTTCCTTACACGGGTCACTCAAATCACTCAAGTGATTGGGATTCCCTATTAATCAATAAAATGAATTCGCTCATAGCCAGTCATGTTGCAAGTATTGTCATAGGCTTGACTAAGAATCAAATCTCCACCGGTTAGATAAGGACGACATTGATCTTCTCCCTAATCATTCTTTCAAGAGGAAGAGCGGTTTTAAAAGGTTGGTTTGAGGAGAAAAGTGAAGGTTTTAATATGGCGAAAAGGGTGATTTTGAATCTTTGAAATTTAGAGAGATTCGATAGATTTCGGTTTCAATGAGGATATACTTTTTCTAGGAAAGATGGTACTCTATTTTTGTTGAAGAGTTCCTTTAGAGGGTACTGATTTTCAGTGAAGACTTTGCTTCTTTTCTGCAATCCTCCTGGGTCACAATCTTCATTTTCTTGGGGGATATATGCTTTTATTTGAAGACTTTTCTCTTCTTTATTTTTGAGACTTTCCTCATTAATTTTTTTTTTAATATCCCATCTTCATAACTTTGTCTATTTCTTCTTGTGCCTAGAGAGAAAGGTATTTCACCAGAAATAGGTCTTTTTTACCTATCAAAAACAGTCTTGGATTTCGAAACTTCTCGATAAGTGTTTGAAGTAAACTTGGTCGATCTATCTCTTTGAATTTATAGATTTTGGAAATGAGAAAGGAAAAAGAGTGGAAAGGGTAACGTATTTGATAGTGAATTTTGGGGTGAGTATTTTCTGATTCATCAACTTTATGGTGTGAGTTGGTTGGTTTAAATGCGTGGAGTGGAAACGGAAACAGATGGTTTTTTGTCTTCTCTATTCAGAATGATTTCGGAAGGAGTATCGCACCTACACCACGTATGGCGCTTACTAACCATTGGCCTCGAAATGTATGTCAAGGTCAAGTTCTAACTCTAAATGCTAACATCAGCACTCTCACGGAAAAGATAGTGAAGCATTAAAAATGAATGCTTATTGGGCCATTTTTGGGGTGCCTCACAACAATTAAATTGGGTTGATAATGCCTAGTCATTCAATGCACTTTTAGAGAATCGGTTCATCCTTAAGAAGATTTATGTCCTCATTTTTCTTAATTCTAGAATAAACACGCTTAATTTTTGAAAGGACTTTTTCAGAAAGTATCATTTAGTCAAAATTTTTGAAAAATTTACGTTGAGAACAAAGAATCTAAATAGTAGGTATAATCGAAAAGCTTAGTAAAATTTTAAGTTAAGAACATTTTCCGAGCATCCCATAGCTAATTACGGTGTACTACACCGCTATTCCACACTTAGAGGAACATTGTCCCTAATGTTCATTCTTAGATTTTAGGGACTAAAATCCCACACTTAGAGTTTGAACATGTCGAAAAATGTATCTAAGTTTAATATTGGGTTGGAATCCCACACTTAGTGATAAGCTTAGGATAGGGTATAGTTTAAGGATATAGCGAAGCAAAATAAACAAACGAAGAGAAAGAAACGAATTACTCCCCTTGGGTGCAGTTGTGAGCTGAGGATCTGAAGGTAGACTGAGTTGGAACCATCTTCTGTTGGATTCGAATCGATCTTGTTGAAGTGTACTTGAGCTCATTAAGGCGTTCTCATCCTCCATACACCATCCACCAATAACTTGCAATGAAATAATCAATGGTTTCCTTGTCGTTTCATCATTATTCAAAGAGTCTCCACCACATGCATCAATAACTGTCTATTACTTATAAAAATGGAAAAGATCAAACCTAGACAGGTGATTAAGCTTTAGGCCATAGACTCGCTGATTTGCGTTTTGATGAAAAAGACATTTGAAAACTTGAGGGTTTCAAAATTAGGTCTTTGGAAATTCAACAAATTAGTGTATGACTAAAAAGCTTAATCCCACACTTAAAGTGTTGATTGCCTTTAAGACTTTTGAAATATTGCAATTAAGTTCATGACAAGTAAGAAACTTGAAAATCTCATTTTAAGTTTTCACTTTCTCATTTATTCAACTAACCTAATTATTCTAATCTAACTACTACTAAAGCTATAGAAAAATAAACACACGGGTTGCCTCCCGAGAAGCGCTTGTTTTTGTTCGAGTCACGAGCCTGACTCTAGCCTTATTTCTCAGGAAATCTAGGCAGCTCCCTTGCATCCATCAGTAGACACAAGTGGTAATATTGGAACATACCGATGAGATGGAACAGATATAGAATAAGGTATGTCCAATGAGAGGAGAAAGTGGTTTGAAGTGAATGCTTTATTTAACTTAAGGTATAACAAAGCTATCAACTTCTTTTACCTCCTTGATTTGTGCGGGTTGGTCAAAGGTTTTCTCGTCACTCCATGATGTGTATGTCATTATGTAGCGGAGTGATGGTTTATAGGGTAGCCCTGACGCAAAACCCGTATTTCTTCTTTGTGACTTCGGGTTGGTCGTAATGTTGTATTCTAAGGATAGAGGTGGGACAATGTCCATTGACGTCTCTAATACGGTAACAACATTAACAACTACTTCGATGCTAGAATCCTCCATCTCTTTCTTCTCATCTGGGCTTTTCATTTCAACTTCTTCATCCACCTCCTCATCACTCTGGTCGGGAGTTTCGAGTATAATTGGTTCAGAGAGTTCTTCTAGAACAAAATCCTTTCCAGTCATTAAAAGATCAAAATAAGGTGGGAGTGAAGATTGGGTTGGTGTGGAGTGGCTATTCTTCTTGTCTTCTACTTCTATTTTCTTCTCTTCATTCTCGGAATAGAATGTGACTTTCCTAGTGGAGATGGTATTTACTTCGGCGTTTTCATCAGAAGGACATACAGACTCGTCGATCGTGAAAGTGACCTCTTCTCCACGGGCTCTCAAGGTGATAGACCGTGAATAAATGTCAACGATCATTTTGGCTGTATTAATGAAAGGCCTTCCTAAGATGATAGGGGTTTTCATGTCTTCTTTATAGTCCATAACCCCAAAGTTGGTCGGAAAGAGGAATTTTTCAACCTTAACCATGATGTTCTCAGCTATTCCCTTAGGATATCTATTGGTTTGGTAGGGTTAAGGTTTCCAATTCAAGTTTCTGGAACAGTGAGTAGGGCATGAGATTGATGATGGCACCA
This sequence comes from Rutidosis leptorrhynchoides, assembly GCF_046630445.1. Taxonomy (NCBI): domain Eukaryota; kingdom Viridiplantae; phylum Streptophyta; class Magnoliopsida; order Asterales; family Asteraceae; genus Rutidosis; species Rutidosis leptorrhynchoides. The sequence goes on from NC_092337.1 coordinate 184,359,309, forward strand.
AGGTCAGCGAGAGAATAGATAGTACCAGATTGGTAGATAGAACAAGGAAGGGTAAATCGACTGGTATCCCCTAGTTTTTCAGGAAAAGTATTTAGGAGAATTGCTGAACAATCCGCATTCAGCGGAACATTGGGTACTTCGGGTACCTTATTCTTGGTTGATAGGAGTTTCCTAAAATTCTTCTTACCATGAGGATTTTTAGACACTGTGTCCAAAAATTTACCGTCAAACTTGAAAGATTTTATCTTGTTATGTCTTTACTTGAGATGGCCCGGGAATGGAATGGGTATTTTCCTAGTAGGTTTAGGTGATGACTCAATGACTACTACCGAACATGTATTAGTTAGTTTCTCCTCCTTAGAAGAAACTGAAGGTTGGCTATGTGCCACCTTTGAGTCATTTTTATGACAATCTAGAGAATTGAGGCGTTGATTTAGCTAGCTTATTTGATTTTCAAGACTACTCAGGTGATTAGTCATTACTAAATCAGCTGCGTCTTGTCTTGCTGTGATCATGAGGATGATTCGCAGTAGGACATCGTCTGGACTTGTCTCTAGTGGGGTAGTGGTTTTGGTAGGTTGGTTGTGCGGATGAGCTAGGATCTTACTGGAGTAGACAACAGAGTCCTCACATTCAGCCTCGTATACCTTGACTGGATGTGGTTCAGTACAATTCTGGCATAATTGCACTTGAGACACATGTTGCGGGAGTTTCTTTAGCTCTCCAACTTCTTTGGTGAGGTTTTTTATTTGGTCCGAGAAACATTTGATGGTTTTATTTTCAATAGGATCGGAGGCAGAAAACGGTGTTGCTGATGAAATGTGCTCTTCCGTGTTCCAATCGTGATGGTGCATAGTCATCTCCTCGATCAATCTCCAGGCCTCGTCAGTAGTGAAGTTCATGAAGTTACATTGTGAAATAGCATCAAGAGTAGACAGGCTGTTCTGGTTCAGACCTTTGTAGAAGGTCAAAATCTGATCAGAGCACTCAAGACGGTGATTCGGGCATCTTCGAAGCAAGTGTTTGAATCTTTCCTAAGCAGTGTAAGTTGATTCATTGGAAGCTTGTTGAAAGTTTACGATATCATTCCTAAGTCTGATTTGTTTTGATAGGGGAAAGTACTTGATTAAGAAAGTTGTTGCCATTTCCTCCCATGAGGTGATAAAGTTGGGTTCTAACCCCTCGAACCAGGTTTTTGCATGAAGAGTTAAGGAATAGGGGAACAGATACAGACGAACTACATCTTGTTCAACCCCGTTTTGCTAATATTAGTTGGATAAGGAGAGGAATCTATCTAAGTGAGAGTTGGGATCGTCATTTGGTAAGCCATGGAATAGACAGTGATTCTGAATGGGTTGTATGATGTTATGCTTAAGCACAAAAGACGCTCCGTTAACCTCTAGATAGAGTATCGGTCCTCCTCGTCCTTCTAACGAGGGTTTGGTGATGTCAGCGAGAGTGATGCGTGCGGCCATCGTCGAACTATCGGCATGTAATTGTGGATCTTTTCAGACGGGTACAATGTATGATATTGGATAGAAGAAAGGATGTGTCGGAAGAATTCTTAGCGGTCTAAGTAGGTTAAACCATCCTAAAGGTTCACTAATAAGGAAGTCCATTTTAAACTTTTTAATATTAATCTAAATTAAGCTAATTTTATCTAACCTAACTACAGTAAACTAGTAACTTCTGACAAAGCTAGCCTCAGTCAAAAGGGTCTCTTAAAAACTAACTAATCTAAACAGGCTCCAAATCGTACTACCGCTCCCCGGCAGCGGCGCCAAAAATTTACTCTCTCCTGATATGCCCAAATCAGACGGTTTATTTCTGCGGTGTCGTTAGGTCGCAAAACGTCAATTCAGGATATCAATGGAAGAAGTTGATTGTTTAATTTATATATGCTGGGCCTAAATTTATTATTCCTTCCTATGGATTAGCAAGGGCAAATATGACCTAGGGTCATTCCTTGAGCAGTCGAATTTGAAACGGAGCTTATTCAGATAATTTAGTAATTAAGATTGGGTTTGTACATAATTTAGTATCCAAGACTAGTAGCCAGGTACACCTTGTGTGGAGAGGCATGATCCTTTTAGTCCCAATAAATTGGCGACTGTTTATTCTAGACACCACTTTTATCCGGAATATCAAATTTTGTAAAGGCAATAGTTGGGTTGAATAGTTTATATAATTGTAATTAAGATATTAAAGCAATGTAATTAAAATAAGCTAGCTAGCATGCAATAGCTAAGGACAGAGAAGACGTGGTTCACCATGATTTAAGATAATGTAGTGTTGGGATGATTATGAGACACTCCTTGGAAAGATATACCTTGGTGTGAACACTAGATTCCCTACTAAGCGGTTTCCCGATTAGCATGTCACGAGGAACTAGGCTTTGAAGATTCTGATCGGATGGGCTATGCTCAACTCCCGACGCTTTATCTAGTTTAACGATATAAGCGGCCCATCTTGGATGCAATGCATACCTTGGGTGCACGAATAAAGTAGCATAGCCATATACATATAATATCCAAATTTTCTTAACACCTTAGTGTATCACCCAAGTGAGTGGTTATGATTGTGTTTCGAATTCCTTTCTGTCAATGGTTCGGTAAAATCTAAGGGTTTGTAGACAAATTAGAACCTCTGATAGTTCTCAGTCATCCTTAAAGATTTATAAGCTTAGTTTGTATTGTGGTGCGTTAAACTCTCATTTATGATATAAACCAGCCCTTACTTAAATCAACCCAATAAATCCCTTAGTTATCCACCATGTACTAGACTTATAGTGGTTCCATAGTTTCTAACCTTGACCATGCTCAAGTGGTCCTATAGTACATCAATACTGTACTCTACTGTTGCAACAGTATTTTCTCGAGTCTTATACTCTTGACCAATGTCTTGATCTGGTCTTACGGTAATTCCCCATGTACTTTATAGTATTTCCAATGGGTTCATACCTTGACCAATGTATAAACACAGATAATTAATTACCCTTATAATTGTCGACTTTATAGAAGGTTTTAATCACGTTTATTGGTGGAAGGACGATAATAACGAGGTTTAATATCATAGACAGAAAGCTAGTACGAAACGATAATCATCCCTATCTAACATTATTAAATCATGGCAAACAATCAAGCAATTACTCACACGTCATGGCAACAAGCATTTCTAATATTAATAAATCACAAACATCGAACAAGAATATTATAATAAATTAATAAAAGAAAGGATAGATGTTACCGAATAATGTCGGCAGAATAACACTTGTATTTCTTCATAATATCCATAGCGTTATAATGCTTGATAGCTTCTAATACTAACTACATACTATTCTCCAATTGATCACTGGAGAGCGACAATAGAGAGATAATTATTTTCCTAATCTCTGTACTTTTCTCTCTCTAGAATCTAGAGAGAGAAAGTAGAGAGAGAACTAATCTCCTACCGATCACTAGAGAGCGACAATAGAGAGATATTTAGAGAGAGAAGTGAAGAATGATGTGTCTGTTGAAATGAATGCAAAAAGCTCTATAAATAGGCAAAATTTTCCTGGCAAATGGCTGGCAGGCCGTTTGGCAAGCCGTTTGCCAGGGTAAGCCGTTTTTTATGCCCATTTGGAAAGCCTTTTTCCCTTATGGCAGGCCATTTGGCAAGCTGTTTGGCAAGCCATTTTCCCTTATGGCAGGCCGTTTGGCAAGCTGTTTGCTGGATCGTAACTTGTTTTTCACCGTTTTCGCTCTAGAATCTTCGTTTTAACTCCGTTTTTGACGATTCTCTCGTCCACGCGTTCGTAATTGAATATCCTACAATATGAGATTAAGTAAATAAACTTTTTCAAAAATTATAAAATAAGTTATTTAAACGCGAGTTAATCGTCTTAGCCGGTTTTGCTCATTTTCCCCCGTTTTTCATCCATTTTATTGATTTTTGAAACATAGCCTTTGTAATGACTAAATCTACCAAATTAACCAATAAATTGATTATTTTGGCGATAAAGTTTAGAAATTTATGGTTTTAGGGCTCAATATCGGGGGTAAAAATGAGACTTTTTGGCCGATATCAACAAGTACAAAGCTATGAAAGCTCAGATGAAGGAGAGTGCAAAGACTGATAAGAAGGGAAAGAAGCCAGAAAAGGTTCTTGTTGCTGAGCATCATGACTGGGATGAAACCAGCTCTTCTTCATCTTCTGACAGTAATATTGATGATGATGATGCTGGTTATGCTTCTGGTAAAAAGCTGTGTTTGATGGCCAATGAGGTCGAGGAGTCTGATGAGGATGATAATGGTAGTACATTTGTGTCTGATATGAGGGAAGCTGACCTGAAAAAGGATTCATCTCAATGGAAAACTTAAATGCTATATAAGGTTGATAATTTTCGAACTTATACTGATGATGAAAAAGCTGAAATGTTTGACTACCTAAGAGTTGGTCTATGTAGAGGCAGTAAATGTGAAGAAGTTTTGAAAAATGATAACAAATCTTTAAATGAAAAACTTAAAAGCAAAACTGATGAAATTAAAATCTTGAAGTATGAAATTTCAAAATTTGAAAAACAAAATTTCGCTCTAAATTCCCTTCACGTTGAGGCAGCAGATGTTAAGAACCAGCTAAACGATCTCAAAAAGGTTGTTGCTTCATGGTGTACATCCGCTCAACGCACAGCTAAATGTGTAAATGAGCAGGTGCCTGCCTAAGTTGAAGCCTTCTTTGTTGGTGACTATGCTGCTGCTGCTCTTGCAGAAGTTACTTTTATGGACCCCATTCTTGAAACTGATCCTGAAGATGTCTTGCCAAATACTTCTGCTAAGATAGTTAAGAGTAAAAAGGTCTTAACAAATAAGTTTGTCAGACCTACAGAGACCCCACCACCGTTCATGAAAGAAATTTTAGAGAATGAAGTAAAAGCCAAGGAAACCAGTACTTCAATTGATGAAACTACTGATCCCTCAAGCATTTACTATATGACTCCAAAAGAAAGACGCTATAAAAGGGAAATTACTGAAAACAATCAAAGAAAGTCGAAATCAATTGATTCCCCTTCGTGTTCAAATTCCGCCAATGCTGAGCCAGCTGATGAAAATTGTACTGGTCAACCAGTAGCTGCTAACAAGCCAGCAAAATGCAATAATGGCAAGTCAAAGGCAGCAATCAAGATTCATACTAGTCGGCTGGTATCAGCTGACGGGTCAGTAACTTCCCACACTGGCTCGTTAAACAACAAAGGCAAAGCAGTATATCATGATTATGGTGCTGGTTCTAAGAAGAAAGCTGCCCTTAAGGGAAAAGCTAAAGTGGACCAAATTATGGAATCATGTGCTGGGTCATCTATCACTGAGATAATGACTGTCAAGCTTGACCAGCTCATAGCTGCCATATCTAAAAGTAGACCTGATCTTACTGCCCCATTTACTCAGTGTATGACCAGTCACTGATACCAAATGTGAGAAAATGCTACAAGTGTGGCAGCAATTTTCACTTAGCTAATCGATGTACTCTAACCCTAACCCCATCTGCTGCTGCCTCTTCAAGCAAACCAGCAGACAGGAAGAGATAATCAAAGATGACCCTTCCAGAACCCATCCTTGGATGGGTTCCCAAAAAGAACAAATCTCTTAGCTACTGTGTGTAGGGCATTCAAAACAAGCAAATCTGCTATCTCGATAGTGGATGTTCGAGACATATGACCGGAAGTAAGTCCCTGCTAATGGACTATCAAGTAAAGGATGGTCCAGTTGTTTCATATGGAGATAATTCGTTAGGTTACACAAAGGGTTTTGGTACTTTAACAAATGGAAATGTTACATTTTCAAATGTAGCACATGTCGTTGGGCTTAAACACAACTTACTCAGCATAGGCCAATGGACAAGCAAACGAAAGATAGTTCAATTCAGAAGGAAAATTGGCACTATTTTTTATAAGACAAGGAAGCCACTGCTGATAGCTAAAAGACATGAGAACATGTATCAAATTGACATGAACACAGCAGTCACAACAACTGATACTTGTTTTTATTCAAAGGCAGCAGACAACCTCAAATGGTTATGGCACAAGAGACTCTCACATCTCAACTTTAAAGATATTCACAAATTATCTAGTAAAAGTTTGGTATCTGGGCTACCCACAATGTCTTATGTGAAGGACATATTGTTTCCTGGATGTGAAAAAAGGAAGCATCACCATGCCTCATTCAAGTCAAAGTAGATTTCGTCTGTTGAGAAACCATTTCACCTACTTCATATGGATCTTTTTGGTCCTGTTAATATAGCCAGCTGTAGTGGGAAGAAGTATACACTGGTGATTGTTGATGAATACTCCAGATACACTTGGGTATTCTTTTTGAAGCAAAAGAGTGAAGCTGCTGATGAAATTATCAATTTTATTAAAAGAATGGAACTACTGAAAGGGCAACTGGTGAAGCAACTTAGAAGTGATCATGGTGCAGAATTCAGAAATGCTACATTGGAAGAATTTTGTGCTGACAAAGGTATTTCACAAAACTTTTCTACTGTGAGAACACCTCAACAGAATGGTGTTGCAGAAAGAAGAAACAAAACTCTCATTGAAGCAGCAAGATCTATGTTGGCTGAGTCTGGGCTGAAAAATTCATACTGGGCAGAACCTGTAAACACTGCTTGTTTAACCTAGAATAGATCTTTAATAGTGAAAAGACATCATAAAACTGCTTATGAAGTTCTCAAAGACAGAAGACCCTCAATTTCATTTCTTCATGTATTTGGCACTCCCTGTTTCATTCTAAACAATAGGGATCAGCTGGGCAAGTTTGACGCTAAGGCTGATGAAGGTATATTTCTTGGATATTCCAACATGTCAAAGGCATATAGGGTTTTTAATAAAAGAAGGGGTTGTTTTGAAGAATCTATTAATGTTACATTTAATGAAACTGCCCCTACTTCATCTTCTGATCAAGAAGATGAGGAGTTACTGTTTGAAATCCCAACTCAGCAAGCTCTAGATGATGATGAAGAACCAGCAGCAAATCCCTCGCCAATTCATGTTGCTGGGTTCTCTTATGATGAGATGGAACACTCTTCTCCATCTGTGACTAAACTAGGTGGACCTACTAGCTCTACTGAAGTTTTACAACTTGAGCATAGGTCTACTGGTTATGAAGGATCTCAAGCTGGTACTGGTTACACTCATAATGAACAGTTGTCTCCCACTGCTGCTCATTCCTCTGAGCCAGCTGATGATCAAGATGTTGTGTGTTCCACAACAAGCTAACCTGTTCATAACACTGGATAGACAAAGGAGCATCCAATTGAACAAGTTATTGGTAATCTGGCCAGTGGTGTTAAAATAAGAAGACATGCAACCAACAATTTTTTATGCATGTAAACTTCGTATCTACCATTAAACCTACATGTCCTGAAGAAGCAATCAAAGATCTAAGCTGGGCAGGAGCTATGCAAGAAGAGATCTCCCAGTTTGATAGGAATAAGGTTTGGACATTGGTAACTAAACCTGGTGATGAAACTAAGAAGATCATTGGTACCAAGTGGGTTTTCAAAAATAAGATGGATGAAGATGGGAATGTGATCAGAAACAAAGCTAGATTGGTAGTTCAAGGTTTCAAACAGGAAGAAGGATTGGATTATGGAGAGACATATGCACCAGTGGCAGGGATGGAAGCTATCAGATTGTTCTTGGTATATGCTGCTAAGATGAACTTTAGGGTATTCCAGATGGATGTTAAGTCTGCATTTCTAAATAGGAAGCTGCAAGAAGAAGGTTATGTCAAACAGCCTCCTAGTTTTGTAAGCAGTAAATATCCAGACCATGTCTACAAATTAGACAAAGCTCTTTATGGCCTCAAACATGCACCAAGAGCATGGTATGAGATACTTCATGTGTATCTCACTGGTATATGTTTTAAAGTTGGAACAATTGATACCACTATATTCTCAAAAGAGATAGATGGTGATCTCTTGCTGGTACAGATATACGTGGATAATATTATTTATGGATCTAAAAATGAGAAACATTGTCAAGATTTTTCAAAACTTATGTCAAAGACATATGAAATGAGCTTACAAAGAGATTTGCAATACTCTTTAGGATTGCAAATTAAATAACTTGATAATTGAATTTTTATAAGTCAAGATAAATATATCAAAGATATGTTAAAGAAATTTAGTCTGACATGTTTAAATGATATAGGGACTCCAATGGCAGCATCTATCAAAATTGATGCTGATCCCAATGGTGAACCAGTCAATATCACTGAATATAGAGGTATGATTGGGTCCCTACTTTATCTCACAACCAGCAGACCAGATATTATGTTTGTCACTTGTCTCTGTGTCAGATATCAAGCTGATCCTAAAGAGTCACATTTGCTAGCAGTAAAAAGGATATTTAGGTATCTGAAAGGTACTGCTAAATATGGTCTTTGGTATCCCAAAGACCAGGATTTTGAGCTAGTAGGGTTTTCAGATGCTGATTTTGCAGGGTATAAAATAGACAGGAAAAGTACTACTGGTGGTTCCCAGTTATTGGGTGGTAGGCTAGTCAGCTGGACAAGCAAAAAGCAAAATACTGTGTCCACATCTGCTGCTGAGGCAGAATATGTTTCTGCTGGTAGTTGTACTGCTCAAGTACTATGGATGCAAAGCCAGCTGAAGGACTATGGTATTCATGTTACAAAAACTCCAATCTACTATGACAACACCATTGCAATTGCTATTATCAACAATCCTGTGATGCATTCTAGGACAAAGCACATTGACGTTTGTTATCACTTCATAAGGGATCATGTTCAAAAAGGAGATGTGGACCTACATTTTATTTCAACAGACCAGCAGTTAGCAGATCTATTCACAAAGCCCTTAGATGAGAAACGTTTCAACTATCTCATCTCTGAGCTGGGTATGCTTGAACTTTAAAATAAAAGACAATTTTGTTGGTGTGCTGGTTCTACAACATGTAGGGCAACCCAGTAAGTCACAAATTCTTTACTTACTGCCTACATGTCAAACAATAAGCACAACAAGGTCTTTTATATCATGGTTATTCAATGTCTAAAATGAAATAATAAATAGCTCACAACATTAAATGATACCTTAAAACATTAACTCATTTACTCCTAATGATTTAAAATTAAATTCATAACATATTACATGTAACAAAGAATTTTTGTATTTAATACAAATTTTTATTCTTTAACTTCATTTTGAATTAAAACCTGCTGCATTTAATGCTTAATGGGAGGTATGAGTGTTCAAGCCGATTATACGTCATGTCAACAGTCTGTGTCCCCTCAAAAACGTGCCAGTCTGTCACATCTGCCCACGCGCCTGCACATGATAGTTGTCATTTTTCTCTCTCCTGCACTTTTTTCACCAATTCGAAAGGTTAAATAAGGCAATCCATTTCGCGTAATAATCTTCGGTTATTAACTCTTCCATTTACCTTTCAAAAACACACTTTTCTCTCTAAATCCCCAAAATCTTCAAATCATTCATACATTCATCTTCAACAAAATTATCAATGGCAGACCAACAACAATTACCACCCATTGAGAACCAACCAGAGGTACAACAACAACAACAACCAGAACAACAACCTCTACCGGTCCTGGAGGAACAGGTTGAACAACGACCATTGTTCAAACTTCATCCAAGCCTTGTTAAGGCTTGTAACGCACCTGCACATTATCTCATTCGCTTATCAAGAGGCAATGTTGCACATGATCTCTCCATCCCCAAGTCTAAAGCCAACATAGGCTATGAGACTCTGATCGACTACATCAGGCGATACCCCATGGCAAGATCTATCACTGGAGTGCCTTCTCATCTTTATCCAGCCTGTTTGGCCAGATTCTGGTACACCGCCACCATGGCCACCACTCAACAGAATGCTCCATGTATTCGTGGCATGGTTACTGAAACCCTAACCTGCTTCATCACCGCTGATACTATTCGACGGGCCCTTCAATTACCTGGTGGTCCATTTGTCAATTCACTAACTAGCGATGAATTTAGGAGGGAAGTGCTGAAAATAATTGGATATACTGGTCCAATTGGTCATACGCCTTTAAGGAAGCATATGCCACCATTGTGGTACTACTTCTTCGGATTGCTGACCCAGTGCATCAGCCAGAAATTCGGTAGCTTCGATTAATGCTCAGACTTTAAGCTTAAGATTGGTCATAGATTGTTGTTCAACAGGAACATTGATTATGCAGCTGAGATCTACCTCAGGTTAAGGGTAATGGTGCTTGTACCCAAAAGAACACATTTAATCCCCTTTCCAAGGTTCTTGAGAATTGTGTTTGAAAACGAGCTGGGTGATGCTTACCAGCAGATTGCTGATGAATCATTTGACCTGCCTTTAAAGCAAGGGGGATGCCGAAAGATAAACCAACTGCTCCATATGCTGCCTTGACGCCAGCAATGCTTGAGTATCTAGCTGCTCAAGGTAGAGTTGCCCAATCGACTGCCTCTGGTGTTGCACCAGCTGAGGGGGAGGGACCTCAGCGCAAGTCAGCTATTAAAAGGAAAAAGCCAGCTACCTCAACTAGTAAGCCACCGTCTCAGATACTGGTAAAGCAGTAGTTGTATTAGAATCTAGTGCTCTCTAATAATAAAGAACAGCCCTAGTCTTATATACTGACTATCCACTTCTAGTATTGGAATCTGTTGCTTATCTATTTCTTGGTAACAGGCGAATCCAAACGAGCTAAAGCTGGCTCCACGCAAGCCACAGGGGAGATTGCCTCAGTCTCAACTGCTGCTTCTGAAAAGAAGGCTGCTATAGAACCTGGTGCGTCTCTAGACCAAATAGCAGAAATCTCTAACTTAATTAAAACTTTTTTACTTGCTGACATGAAAAATGAAAGTGGAGTTAAAGGTACAACCTTGACTCCCAAGCTGACTGGTTTTAAAACTAGTGTTAAGAAGAGTAGCATCCCATAATCTTCTATCCAGGCACTTCCACATTTTTCAAAATTATCCTTCAAGAGATATCCTCTGCTGACAGTACAACCAGCAGAGAACATAACTGACCCCCAAAGCAGATTTGAGCTGGCTCCTCATCGTGTTGAATGAGCTCAGGCTACTGTACAGCCCAAATGTTACTTAGATCATGATAAGAGTCATACTCCTACATCATTACCTGCCAAAACTCTTGCACAATCTGGATCAACATGTGTTGCCAATGAGTCATCAGAGTTACAGATGCACTTACATACACCTTACTCTGTCTCAATCAAAGGGATGACTAAATCACCAGTCTGTCCCCAGAGACCAACAACTGATGCAATTGTTGAGTCAAATTTATTTAGTTCTACAGTTGTTAACATAAAATGTTCTTTTGTTTCAGTTCTTAGCAGGGTAGATGAACAGGCAGAGGGGGAGCAAGAAAAGAATGTTATTGTTTCTACTGATGAGCTCTCTGTTTTTGCTACTGGTGTTGGTGCTACTGATTTGTCTACTGGTGGTGCTGATGCTAGTGCTGTTGCCTCTACTACTGCTGGTACTACTGGAGATATTGTGGTTGCTGGATCTACTAACCTTACTGTTAATGAGGAGTTAGCTACTGCCGATATTTCTGCTACTCCTCTTGCTGTCTCCGGTATTACTACTTCAACCACTGATTCTAATGTGGTTGATAAGATGATAACAGAACCTCCTCCTGCACTTAAAAAAGTTTTTGATAATATTGTTAAGTAGGTTCTTGATTTCGATATTACTGGTTCTACCACTGTTACTCCTCCAACTGCTGCTACTGAGGAAATTACTACATGTTGTGACCAGGATGACGTGGTGCTTACTGATGAGCTTATTGCAGCAAATGCTGCCTATTCTGCATATGTCACTGGCTCTACGGAACCTACTTTGGATGCTGGTACCTCCACTGCTACTACTATTGACACTACTCAGGCTTCTGCTTCTGGTGAAAAGCCCAAGTATGTATGCTAGGTACCGGATCCAGATGAAGTTGTGCCCAACTTCATATATAGGGGAGCCTTTATCACTCCCAAGATTGCTCTGCTGGTGGATCAGCTGACTATTGATCCTCAAAGTGCTTTGGTATCAGCCAATAAGTTGAATTGTCCCGTTCATATTGATTATAAATGTTCCATATAAATTGATTTCGTTGCGAGGTTTTGACCTCTATATGAGACGTTTTTCAAAGGCTGCATTCGATTTTAAAACAAATCATAACTTTTAAAATATTACGACGATTATCAAATAATGATAATCTAAAATATAGCGTTTTCACACGACCATTACATAATGGTTTACAATAATATTACACATCAATATATGCCTTCAAATGCAGTTTTTAAACAATATTATACAAGCATGGACTCCAAATCTTGTCCTTAATTTAGTATGCAACAGCGAAAGCTCTTAACAATCACCTGAGAATAAACATGCTTAAAACGTCAACAAAAAATGTTGGTGAGTTATAGGTTTAACCTATATATTTATCAAATTGTAATAATAGACCACAAGATTTCATTTCTCATAAATACACATCTCGTATCAGGCATTTCGCAAACTGCATAGAGATAAAAATCATTCATATGGTGAACACCTGGTAACCGACCTTAACAAGATGCATATAGAATATCCCCTATTGAAAGGACACGTCCTAATCCATCTGGACGAATACATTACATTTGGTTACATCGCGAGGTACTTGAACTCTATATGATACATTTAACAAACATTGCATTCGTTTTTAAAAGACAAACTTTCATTTCATCGAAAGTTGACGGCATGCATACCATTTCATAATATATCCAACTATAATTGACTTAGTAATAATCTTGATAAACTCGACGACTCGAATGCAATGTCTTTTGAAATATGTCATGAATGACTACAAGTAATATCTCTAATATGAGCAAATGCACAGCGAAAGATTTCTTTCATACCTGAGAATAAACATGCTTTCAAGTGTCAACCAAAAGGTTGGTGAGTTCATTAGTTTATCATAAACAATCATTTCCATTAATTTAATAGACCACAAGATTTTCATTTCCATTTCTCATAAATATCAAGCATCTGCATAAAAATCATTCATTTGGATTGAACACCTGGTAACCGACATTAACAAGATGCATATAAGAATATCCCCTATCATTTCGGGACATCCATCGGACATGATAAAACAACATCGAAGTACTAAAGCATCCGCTACAATGGATGGGGTTTGTTAGGCCCAATAGATCTATCTTTAGGATTCACGTCAATTAGTAGACTGGTTTACTAATTCTTAGGCTACCAAGCAAAAAGGGCATATTCGGCTTCGATCATTCAACCATATAATGTAGTTTCGATTACTTGTGTCTATTTCGTAAAACATTTATAAAAAACAGCGCATGTATTCTCAGTTCCAAAAATATATATTGCAAAAGCATTTAAAAAGGGAGTAATGAAACTCACCATACTGTATTTCGTAGTAAAAATACATATACATCATTGAACAAGTGCAAGGTTGGCCTCGGATTCACGAACCTAAATTAATTATATATATATATATATATATATATATATATATATATATATATATATATATATATATATATATATATATATATATATATATGTGTGTGTGTGTGTGTGTGTGTGTGTGTGTGTGTGTGTGTGTGTTGGTCAATATTTGTCTAACAAATTAGGACAAGTCATAGTGTACCACAATCCTAATGCTCGAGACTAATATGCAAAAGTCAACAAAAGTCAATTTGACTCAAAAATGATTTCCAAAATTTATACATGATTATTATATAGTTTAAATATCGTCATTTTATATTTTTAAACATTTTTAAAAGATTTATTAGAGTAAATAATATAATTCATTTATTAATAAATAAAAATTTATATAAAAATATACTTTTATATATCTTAAGTAATAAAATTTATAAAGTTCATTTAATATCATAAAAATATTATGATAGGGTTTATTAAGGTAAATTATATTATTTGTATTACATATTTATTTGATAAAATAACATTGATAATAATAATAAGTACAAGTTGTATTATTTTGTAATAATAATAATTATTATTCTATTAATAAAAATATCAATACTTATATTTACTAAAAATGATATTATGATAAAATGATAATTCTAATTATGATAACATTAATATTTACGATATTTTTTTTAATATTAACTTTAAAATAATAATTTTATTTAAGATGATAATAATAATGATATTTTGTAATAACAATAACATTTCATTTAAAATGATAATTTTTGTTAAAATGATAGTTTTAATACTAACGATACTTTTAATAATAGTAATGATAAGAATAATAAGAACAATAATTTTATCTAAATCAGTATCTTACAATATTTTAATTTCATCATGATACTCATATTTATTATTTCTTAATCGATTCGTTTAATAGCTTTTAATCGCCTTTTATATCGCGTTCATGTTAATGATAATAATAGTAATCATAATAATTAGATATCACTAATATTAGTTTTAATTATAATAATACTAATAATAATAGATATTATGATATTATTAATGATAATACTAATAACATTTTAACGATAATAATACTAATTATAACTTTAACAATAGTAACAATAGTAATAATAATAAAACTAACAATTTTTAATAATAATACCTTTTATTGATAATGATAATGATAATAATAATAATAATAATAATAATAATAATAATAATAATAATAATAATAATAATAATAATAATAATAATAATAATTAGATAAAAACTAGAACGACGATAATAACAACGATAATAATATTCATTTTTAATAATAATACAAAAATTCAATTGATGATAACTTCTAATCCGTTCATTGAAACCATTCGATATCCAAATGAAAAGTTCTTAATTTTTCGCTAGCTTTCCAACGATATACATATCTTATACCTTATCTCAACCGCATATATAACTAATTCAGGATTCAACATAACCTAACTAAAGGCAATATCAAAAGTACAAACATGCATAATCATATATACTCGAGCACTAGTCAGGGATACACTATTAGTATGTAAACATTAAATTATGAGTACTCACGTATCAATATTGACATTCAATATTGCAGGAAAGGTACGTAGACGCAACGGAGATGATAAACACTATATTGACCTCACGAGCATATCCATGAACCATACCCATCACCTCCATAGCTATAACCCATAATTTCCTTAATCCTATCCCACTCGTAAAACCAGTTTTGAAAACTCATTTTGGATCACTCGAGCAGCACTCCGTCGTAGTATTTTATGTATAATACATAATAATAATAATAATAATAATACTAATATGATTAGTAATAATATTAATATTAATAATAATAATAATAATAATATAAATATCATAAATAATACGGAGTATTGTAGACAGAGAGATAGATATATTATACGTGTGTGTGCAGAAATGAATTCGTTCGACTTTTAAGGACCTGATCTGACTCCACTAGCCATGCGATCACATGGCTTGGCCATGTAATTCCCATGCGATCGCATGGGAAGCCTTTCCAGCCTACATGCACGATTAAAGGGCTGCCGACACTTATATTTATATTATATATTTATATATATTAATATATATTTATTATAGGTAATTATTTATATAATATATTATATTTACGAGTATGGAAAAAATGTAATTTTTACTCAATTGACCTGGACGTTGTCACACGACTCATGTACCACTTTCGGTTTTTTAAATGACGTTTCGTACGCTGAGAAAACTAGCCTTTTACGTTTAGTGACTCGTACCCTTATCAAAATATAGTCTTAAATCATTAACAAACAATATTACACGAAGTATAACTTATGTATTTGAGTGTTGTGGTCATTTTATTCTATAAATCAAAGTCTCGTTTGTTTATTAAAATATGTATAATAATATTGAAACATTTTAAATTATACATTAACGCGTTTGTAAAAAATATATATATTCTTACTTAAGAATATAATTTTGTATATCTTATATATAATTGAAATATCTATCTAATTATATTTCAAAGTTCAAAACGTTTAAGTAATAGAAAATATTATATCGTATCACATTTTACGTTTTTGAAACAATATATATATATATATATATATATATATATATATATATATATATATATATATATATATATATATATATATATATATATATATATATATATATATATATATATATATATATATATATATATATATATATATATATATATATATATATATAAAATTTATGATACAAAGCTTTAATTAAGTTTCTTAAAACTTATGAACAATTTATCTTATAAAACATTACACTAATAAAGTTCTTTAAAAATTGTTTTTGTATGTTTGAAACAATATTAAATAAATATGAAAACTTTGTTTTCCAAACTAAGTATATTTAAAAATCATTTTACTAAAAAGGTTATATTAGTAGAAGTTGTTATATCATAAAATATTTTAGAGTAGTAAGATTAAATATACTATTCATAGGTTTCAAGTTTTTAACGTTTGTTGGTGCAACGTGATATAAAGTCTAAAGGTTAGGTAAACATATAAAATCATTTTAATGTAAAACGTTAATTTACTTAACTTGTCGATATCCATCTTCTAAGTTATTTACATTCCACATTCCAACTTTAAAATGATGGTCATACTAGTTATCCTATTAACATCACGAGAAAAATGTTGTAAGGTATGAATTGAAAATCAAATAGGAATCTTCACTAACTCTTGTCTAGTTCTCGTTAGTTGTCACTTTGTTCTTATATGTAAAATCACTTTACCATTTTCCGAATATGGTTAAAAGGGAAAGGTTTCCTAAATCAAAGTGGACCTCCTAACAGGGACTCGTAGCCATAATTCAATGTATCTAATAATTCAATCATTTAATATTATCTTTTAATTCCGTCGATAATTATTTTAAATATATTTTGAAACAACAACGTTCATGTAAAGTATTATACGTCTAATACTTGTTAACGTTTTCAAGTTATAATATATACATATATACATATATAATCATATCCATTCCTATAATGGTTCGTGAATCTTTGGAATTTGGTCGAGGTTAAATGAATGTATGAACACAGTTTAAAATTCTTGAGATTCAACTTACAAACTTTGCTTATCGTGTCGGGAATATATAAAGATTAAAGTTTAAATTTGGTCGGAAATTTCCGGGTTGTCATAGTACCTACCCGTTAAAGAAATTTCGTCCTGAAATTTGAGTGAAAAGGTCGTGAATGATAATAAGTATGTTTTCATGATGCATACGGGCTGAAAATTAGAGTTTTATCATCAGCGAATAAATTGGATAAACAATCTATTTATATGAAAAGTACGAATGAAGCTAACATAGAAGAGTGAAATGAGTAAGTGTAGATTCGTCTTATCATTTGACGTAGATATGATTGATTTCCAGATTTCAAGGGATTTGGAAAAAATCTTCGTAATAAGGTTTGATTCATCGGTAATCAAGGAAATTAGGATCCGCTTTAAATGCGATCATCTGTTTTGATTCCTCTGTTGGATATTTTACTATAAATCTACCTCCTTCGTTTCCTTACAATTCACACCTTCTATTCTTTCTTCTTTAATTCATACTTTGAATCATTCATCAATATGCTCCATCCGGTTCTAATTCTTGATATACTTCTAACTTTCATATCTGTCATTCTTCTTTTTCACCTGCCTCCGGAAGAATCTATTTACTTCTACTATACACTTGGTTTTATAGTGTTTTTAGTTCTCCCATGTCTTTATATTGCTATATGCATCGATATATATGGTTTATAGTTTCTGGGTTGTTGTTGGGTTTTATATCTTCCCTTATATTTTTATGTCCATGCTTCTATCTTCTATAATCATTGTCATCTCCAGTTAATGCTTTCTTTTATTTGCTGCGATTTATACCCCAATTTCTGTTTCGGAGTTTTTGTCCTTTCGTTTCTTCTTCTTGTGAGTAAGTACCGCTTATAATGGTTAGCAGATATGAATTTCGGAATGAACATTATTAATGTTGTAAGAAGGAAATTGTAATGGCACAATCTTGACTTGTCAAATTACCAGAATACCTCGAAAAAATCCGAATCATCAAGAAATATTTTTCTTGATATTTTAGAGGTTAAATAGAATACAAGAGTTGTATAACATGGCACATGATGATGTTATGATCTGTGAATCATCATGTTCCATTTAGAAACTCAGCATGACTTACTGTAATATAATCACGGTGATCAAGTGTCATTATATTATACTAACTCATGCTTCAGCTCCCAACACTTCTTCAAAAATATTCCTATTTTAAACTCGAATGTTTCAGAATTTAGAAACTAAAATAGTTTCTTTTATGATGTAATACAGATAGCACGAAGAGGTAAATAATTTCATATAAGAATAATTATGAAAATATCTTCAGAAATATGGAGGATATTTATAATGAAAGATATGATGATATCTTAGAATTTCTAATATTAGACGATGATGAAGAATATTGTCCGCTGGGATTTAGAGTCAGGAGCAAGGTATTCGTTAATGACTTCAGCAGGTACTGAATCCTTTGGATTCTTTGAAGTCAGGTTCAGTCTTTGTGATTTGTCCACAGCCTCCTTCATACTTTGCTCAATCCGGTTTCCAGTTCCAAGACTTCTCTTTTTCTGCGCTTTACCAGCACCCTTATTCATTATCATCAAACTTTTACTGTTAAAGTCGTTTATAGTTTTTGTTGCTTCATCAACATTTCGAGAACTAGTTCGCGGTTCAGAGTGTTTTTCAGAAACTTCACATTCAAATTAAGTCCAGAAGATAGACGTTATATATACACATATAACTGTTAGCGTAGACATGCTACGAGATTTTAAAATACTGATTGCTAATTCCCGATGATTCGTATGGCAATTCTCGTTCCAAGATGCGAATGAGTAAATGATGGGGTTTCGGTATAATGATTCTCCGGAAGGTCAAAGATCAGTGAAGTTGTGAATAAGTTTTTTGCTAGTGTGGTGGAACATGAAAGGTTCTTCGGTAACAAAAGGGTAATCATATATATCAAGATTATGATAAGTGTGATGACCCGGGAAATTCCGACCAAATTTAAACTTAATCTTTATATGGTTTCGACACGATAAGCAAAGTCTGTTAAACTAAATCTCAAAATTTTGAACTATTTCAGATATCTTTTTGACCTTCGACTATTTCCGACGATTAACGAACCACTATCTGTAATATATATATATATATATATATATATATATATATATATATATATATATATATATATATTAATTTGAAATAGAAACTTATATGAGTTAGTTTATTTGTGTAAATAAAATAATACATGACATTACTATAAATATATCTATATATGAAAAGTACATTGTGTATATATAATTTAGAATTTATTTAATAAACGCTCGTAGCACTCATTTATCATCTTGATGGTTATTAATCAAGTTAAAAATGAACTTATATGACTTTAAAATAAAAGGTGATCCGAAAATGAGTTATATAAGTTATAGGCTTATTAAAAGTATATTTAGAATCTAATTATTTAATTTTAACACTTTTTATATTTCACCCATAAATGAGAGGGACAGTTGATGTAATTTTTTTTTAATAATTAATAATCAAATTTTATACCATAATGACCAAAATAAATAAATATAGTTAATTTAAAATTTTGAGATTTTTTAGGAACACTTTTATATTTTAACTGTTTAACAATGGACCACGATATAATACTCCTAAAATAGTGTCAGCATAAGTATCCAAGAAGAGTGGCTGCATTACTATTTCCCACACGTTCTAAATTAACTTCTTAATGATATAATTATTAATTAATATTATTATTATTATTATTAACTTTACTACATGTTATATATCTATCTGATTCTTGAATACCAACTAAGGAATCACACCATCCCCACTATCTTTTGAATACTACTTCCAGGAAACACAACCAACTTGTTTCACTATTGCTTCACATGTCTAATTCTATATTTATTAAAATCGAATTACCATATTACTTCAAACTTTGGCTCAACAATAATTTTACCAGTAGCATGCCATCAATGCTCTTTGTCCAAGCTTCTTCCGCCTTGTTTAAAGGATATCTAGAGTCAATAATAGTCTTAATCTTCCCTTCTTTCACCAAACCCATCACCTTCACTCACCATCCTCAAACCCACTTGCTTCTACAATTACTCCTACTAAAGTTCAAGGTTTTAAAACTCCTTTACTTTGGATAGAGTTTGGTGGTTACGCAAGGGAAGCAAATAATGATTAAAAATATAAGGAGTATTTATTTATACATATCCTGGCTACTTGTAGCCTGGGAGGATCATTTTTTTTTATAGTCTAACATCGAAGTTGTAAGCATGTTATGCCTTCTCCGATGACTTATAGTTTTACTAAATTGTCCGTTTTCGTTCTAACGAATTATCCTCGACGAAGATCCCAAACACCATGACCATCACAAACCATCACAAGAAAACCATCACCACCCTCATCTTCTTCACTCTACCGCAACTGCCATCATCACCAGAGAACTATCACCAAATAATCACTACCATCATTGAACAATCACCTAGAAATCCGCCACCTCCAAACCACCATAATCATCATCTTACTGCCGCCGTGCTGTTTCCTGTTTTCTATGTCATTCGAATACAACCACAACATCACCACCATTAAAAACCAATTTCAACAAACCAACATGACTCATCATCGAACCAAGGGTTGTTATTACTATTATGTTGCTGTTCGACAGTCCTAAATAAACACCAAAAACTGGTTCTTAACTACTGCTACGAATGAACCGTTATTATTCGTGTTTTCTATTCGAACACTAACACCTTCGATACTATTCGATTGTTTCTGTTTTTATTCCATCGAGCCAAATAACCAGAACTACTGCTACAACTTCGGGGTTCGTTTGTTAATATATATATATATATATATATATATATATATATATATATATATATATATATATATATATATATATATATATATATATAATACTGTACGTTAATTTTTTTTGGGAAGAAACAAAAATGGAAGCAAAGGGTTTTAAAGATGCATTTGTAGTTTATATCAGAAATTCAATACAGCTCAGTTGGTTAATGCTCGCATCCATAATCTATGCGACTCAGGTTCGATTCCAGGCGACATCATTTAATTTTTCTGATTTTTATGATGCATATTATTATGTAGCAGCCCAAATTTATTTAAAATAATAAGTATTTAGCCCAACATATTATTATTATTATTATTATTATTATTATTATTATTATGTAGCAGCCCAACTACAAGCCCAAATCTATTTAAAATAATAAGTATTTAGCCCACATATTACTATTATTATTATTATTATTATTATTATTATTATTATTATTATTATTATTATTATTATTATTATTATTATTAATTATCAATGTTATTAAAATTATCATAACTACTAAGGTAGTAATTATCATTTATTATTATTATTATGATTTTAGTTACAATTAGAGTTATTATTACTATTATTATTATTGTTAAGTTTACTTATTATTATCACTATCATAATGCAAATTAATATTATTATCATTAATATTAGTATTATTATTATTAAAACTATTATCATTAGTAGTAAAATCATAGTTATTATTATCGGTATTATTATTATTAATATTAGCATAAGTATCTTTATTAACAATATCGTTATTATTAGTATTATCATTATTAATAAAGCTATTACTATTGTTATTATTAGTAAACCATTATTATCAAAACTATTTTTTTAAGATAATTATTATGTACATAAAGTATACATATTACATATACCATAATTATATTAACATTTCATATAACTATATATCAAACATATTATCATTTTTCTTATAAATACCTTCGTATAACAAACTACTGATTTTTAAAAATAATATTAATCATATATATGACTATATGTATATATATATATATATATATATATATATATATATATATATATATATATATATATATATATATATATATATATATATATATATATATATATTAATATAACTAAATGAAAAGATATTAATCATCTTAAATATAAATATATATAAAATAAATATATATAACATGTAATTTAAAATATAATATAATTATATTTTTCTTTTAAATGGAATTTAGTATAAATTCTATATAACCACAAATATATAAATAATATATTAATTAATGAAATTAGGTAACTTTCCATCATATGTGTTGATAGATATATAATTGATATAGGTTCGTGAATCCGAGGCCAACCCTGCATTGTTCAATATAGTCATATGTATTTTTACTACAAAATACATTTGGTGAGTTTCATTACTCCCTTTTTAAATGCTTTTGCAATATATATTTTTGGGACTGAGAATACATGTGCTGCTTTTATAAATGTTTTACGAAATAGACACAAGTAATTGAAACTACATTATATGGGTGAATGATCGAAGCCGAATATGCCCCTTTTTGCTTAGTTACCTAAGAATTAGTAAACCAGTCTACTAATTGACGCGAATCCTAAAGATAGATCTATTGGGCCTAACGAACCCCATCCGTTGTAGCGGATGCTTTAGTACTTCGATGTTGTTTTTATCATGTCCGAAGGATTTTCCGGAATGATAGGGGATATTCTTATATGCATCTTGTTAATGTCGGTTACCAGGTATTCAATCCATATGAATGATTATTTTTGTCTCTATGCATGGGACGTATATTTATGAGAACTGAAAATGAAAATCTTGTGGTCTATTAAAATGATGGAAATGATTATTTATGTTAAACTAATGAACTCACCAACCTTTTGGTTGACACTTGAAAGCATGTTTATTCTCATGTACGAAAGAAATCTTCCGCTGTGCATTTGCTCATTTTAGAAATATTACTTGGAGTCATTCATGGTATATTTCAAAAGACGTTGCATTCGAGTCGTCGAGTTCATCAAGATTATTATTAAGTCAATTATAGTTGGATATATTATGAAATGGTATGCATGCCGTCAACTTTCGTTGTAAAGAAAGATTGTCTTTTCAAATCGAATGCAATGTTTGTAAAATGTATCATATAGAGGTCAAGTACCTCGCGATGTAACCAAAGGTAATGTATTCGTCCAGATGGATTAGGACGGGTCACGTCAGTTGGTATCAGAGCGGTGGTCTTAGTGAACCAGGTCTTGCATTAGTGTGTCTAACTGATAGTTGTTAAGATGCATTAGTGAGTCTGGACTTCGACCGTGTCTGCATGTCAAAAGTTTTGATTATCATTTCTAGTCGAAAATTATCTGCTTATCATCCTTAGGAAATTACATACTTATCATTCTTAGTCTAGACACGTTTTACTGCATTAACTGCATGAATAGTGTACAGACAAAAAAATTCATATCTTAGCACATCTGTTACTATAGACTTGTCTGACATATTCCGTAGATTCCTCCGTAACTTATGGGATTTTAGTATTATATATGCATATATAAATTATGTATTGCAGGGTATTAATCTACATCCTATAATCTATTTCTTATCTAAAATCCTTCATCTGATCGTACGAGATGAATCCCTCAACCAGTTCGAGTCCCTCAGATTTCAATAGCTATTCCGATAGTTATTCCGACAGCTATTCCGACATGGATATTCACCAAAGCTCCGAAAGCAATGTCACCAGAAAGAATCAACCAATCAGCCATCCCCAATTCATCGGATGGGTTCGTAGTCGACTTAATCAATGGAGACGCGAAGAAGGCGATCCCTTCCACTAACTGAATTCACCTCTTGGTGAAGAACCTGAAGCACTTACCGGCGAACCTGTCTGAAACACCATATTCACCCTCATTTCCAGGATATCCCACAATGATTATATGATATCCTGAATTCTGAACCTTATTCATCCGCTCGTTCCAACCATCAATCATTCCGGGGTAATAAAAGAAGTCAACGAACTTCGCGCCCGAGTTGTAGCCTTGGAAATATAGCGCAAAACATACCAGCTTTGGCAACACCATCGGCACCAACATCAGTACCGATAGCACCAGTACCACCAACAACAACATCTGCATCACACACCTCAACATCACAATCTGTAACCCGAACATCAACATCATACGCACCATAGATACCAAGGAGTACAAACAACAATGAACGATGAAGTATAGATCCATAACTTCATTAAAGAAATATTCTGCAAAGAATATGTGGTTCTTAATAGTTTTAGAGATTACTTATTCTAGCTCAAACCGAAAAGCAAATGAGATTAATATCATATTAACTCATTAAATCCATGATTACATATGAAGAAAATATATATGCAAGTATATTTTCATAAAGATTGTAATTAAAAATTCTTTCGTATAAACTGTTAATGGTGAAAATATTTTAACAGGTAGGTAATACCCGAGGAATATTTAGATTTTACATTAATAAGTTACACTGTACATTATTCGAATCTGATTCAACAGTCATTTACTATCCTACTTACATCCACAAGATATACGTATCCGTTCACCGCAGAATAACCATTTTCATTCAATTTCATATTTGGATTTTGACTTATCAGAATCCAACAAGTGGCATAATGATGAAAACATTGGACAAAATAAAAATTGTTAGAAACAAACAAATTAACTATGATGAAAAT
This sequence comes from Rutidosis leptorrhynchoides, assembly GCF_046630445.1. Lineage (NCBI taxonomy): Eukaryota > Viridiplantae > Streptophyta > Magnoliopsida > Asterales > Asteraceae > Rutidosis > Rutidosis leptorrhynchoides. The sequence continues at coordinate 184,383,917 of NC_092337.1, forward strand.
TTTGTTAAGAATCCACGCTAACTGTTTCCAGCTAACTGTTCCTAGCTAACTGATTACATTTTATTTATTGCAATTTAATTATCGCAATTTATATTCTCGCAATTTTATTTATCGTCATTTAATTTCTGTTATTTACTTTACGCACTTTATTTATTGTCATTTAATTTCTGCTATTTATTTTTACGCACTTTAAATATCGGGACACGTATACAAGGTTTTGACATATCATATCGACACATCTATATATATTATTTGGAATCACCAAAGACACTCTATATGCAGTAATGATTGAGTTCTGTATACAGGGTTGAGGTTGATTCTCAAATAATATATATACTTTGAGTTGTGATCAATTCTGAGACATGTAAACAGGTAACGATACGTATTAATTAATTCAAATATTATATATTAAGCTATATATGAATTATTGGACTGTTAAATGTGGACTATCAACTGAGTACTACCAACATTGGACAATTAAAATGAATTAAAATATTGATTATAACATATGAAACGAAACAATTTTTCAAGTTTGCCACTTGATTTCATCTTAAACCTCATTTGTATCTTGACGATTCCAATCTGCGTTCAAACCTTTCACGATTCTTGAAAACACCTCAATCGAAAGGATGAACCAACTGCATCTCATCTACAGAAGGAAAGATTTATGCATATAGTTATGAATCTGAAAACACTCGGAACCTGAGTAAACGTTTAACACATAGCTGTGCTAATTCATTTAGTGTTATTATTACCGAAAAATAACTTTGCAACCCCTGATCGAGATAGCCAGTTTTGTCACAGCTCCAGCAAGTCAACTTCGACTTTTCATTCGAAACAACCTTATTATAACCTTGATATGTATGCGTGCTCTTTTATTATTACCGGGGAACCTTTTATATTCCACTATATTACCAGCAGACGTACCAGTAACCTCATTACTCCGTGGCTTAAATCTCTACAACAAATCAATATATTTATCTATTGAAGTCTTATCATGAACTCATCGGTATCTTGTAACGATAATTACCATACCAAGTACCAGAAGTCATCAATCGATAATCTCGAAATTCTCAGCGATTCTACGACAACAATTTATATATATATATATATATATATATATATATATATATATATATATATATATATATATATATATATATATATATATATATATATATATAACTTCTATCTCCTGGATTTACGAATTTCAATTCTGAATTTCTGAAAAGCGCTTTAGTTTATGAATCAGTTTCCTGAGTTTTAAAAAAAAAAACTGATGAAGCAGTGAAAAAGACTACCTTAACAGTCAAAAGTTTGATGATAAAGAATGGAGTGTTGGAAAAGCTCAAAGATTTTGATACTAAAAAAATGAATTGAACAAATCATAAAAGATACTCTGAACAAGGACTAAACTTGCACATAAAAGAATTCTGATGATTCTGTTTCTGATGAAATCTTTAACGAATACCTTGCTCCTTAATCGCTCTAAATCATCGTGAATGAATTTCTTCATCACAATTTGATTTAGAAATTCTAAGATATTATCGTATCTTTCATTATTAATATCCTCAATATTTCTGAAGATATCTTCATAAATATTCTTGTCCGATATTAATTACCTCTCCGCTCTATCTGTGTTATGTCATAAAAGAAACTGTATTAGTTTCTAACCTTCTGAAAAATTCGAATTTGAAATATGAATGTTATCGAAGTAGTGTTGGGAACTGAAGCATGAGTTAGTATAATATAATGACACTTGATCAACGTGATTATATTACATTAAGTCATGCTGAGTTTATAATGGGACGTAATGATTCACAGATCATAACGTCATTATATGCCATGTTACATAACTCTTTCATTCTGCTTAACTTCTGAACATATCAAGAAGGTATATTCTTGATAGTTCTATTCTCAGTGATTCAGGAAATTTGACAAATCAAATCGTGCGATTTCGTTCTTTCTTGTTTAGAGCATTAACTATGTTCATTCCGAAATTCATATCTACAAATTCTGGACCATTACATACGGTGCCTAATCGCAAGAAGAGGAAATGAAATAATGAAGCTCCGAAATAGAAACATATAAATTGCAGTAAATCAGAGAGAGCATTAACTGTGCATGATAATGATTATAGGAGACGGAAGCAGGGACTCCGAAATATAAGAAACAAAAATATAAAGCCCAATAACAACACGGAAGTTACAAACCGTGGATATTAATAGCAATATAAAGACATGGTATAATTAAGAATAGTATCACCCTAAGGTAATAGTAGAAGTAAACAGATTTATCTGGTGGAAGATTGAAAAGAAGGATGACAGAAATGATAATTAGAAAAATATCAAGGATTAGAACGGGATTAAGCATTTTCACAATCTTTTGGATGTATGAACTAAGAAATAAAGTATAGGAATGGTGAGAATAATGGAACGGAAGAGCTTATTTTATAATAGAAATATCAGAAAGAGTAATCGAGGCAGATCACCGTATTTAATTATAGAGATCTTAAATTTCCTTATTCGCCGAAGAATCAGATCTTATGGATTTCAAAGATTTTCTTTAAATCCCTTGAATTCCGGAATTCAACCAAGACAACGTCAAAAGTTAAGACGAAACTTTATTTATTAATTTCACTCTTTTGTGATAGCTTCATTCGTGCTCTTCGAATAATCAAATTGTTTTATCCATATTACTCAATGATGATAAAACTCTATTTATCAGCTCATATTCGTCATGAAAACATTTTTATTGTTAGCCATGACCACCTCACTCAAATTTCGGGACGAAATTTCTTTAACGGTTAGGTACTGTGATAATCCGGGAAATTCCGACCAAATTTAAACTTAATCTTTATATGGTTTTGACACGATAAGCAAAGTCTGTTAAACTAAATCTCAAAATTTTGAACTGTTTCAGATATCTTTTTGACCTTCGACTATTTCCGACGATTCACGAACCACTATCTGTAAATAAATAAATAAATTAATATATATATATATATATATATATATATATATATATATATATATATATATATATATATATATATATATATATATATATATATATATATATATATATATATATATATATATATATATATATATTAATTTGAAATAGAAAACTTATATGAGTTAGTTTATTTGTGTAAATAAAATAATACATGACATTACTATAAATATATCTATATATGAAAAGTACATTGTGTATATATAATTTAGAATTTATTTAATAAACGCTTGTAGCACTCGTTTATCATCTTGATGGTTATTAATCAAGTTAAAAATGAACTTATATATTTTAAAATAAAAGGTGATCCGAAAATGAGTTATATAAGTTATAGGCTTATTAAAAGTATATTTAGAATCTAATTATTTAATTTTAACACTTTTTATATTTCACCCATAAATGAGAGGGACAGTTGATGTAATTTTTTTTAATAATTAATAATCGAATTTTATACCATAATGACCAAAATAAATAAATATAGTTAATTTAAAATTTTGGAATTTTTTTAGGAACACTTTTATATTTTAACTGTTTAGCAATGGACCACGATATAATACTCCTAAAATAGTGTCGACATAAGTATCCAAGAAGAGTGGCTGCATTACTATTTCCCACACGTTCTAAATTAACTTCTTAATGATATAATTATTAATTAATATTATTATTATTATTATTAACTTTACTACATGTTATATATCTATCTGATTCTTGAATACCAACTAAGGAATCACACCATCCCCACTATCTTTTGAATACTACTTCCAGGAAACACAACCAACTTGTTTCACTATTGCTTCATATGTCTAATTCTATATTTATTAAAATCGAATTACCATATTACTTCAAACTTTGGCTCAACAATAATTTTACCAGTAGCATGCCATCAATGCTCTTTGCCCAAGCTTCTTCCGCCTTGTTTAAAGGATATCTAGAGTCAATAATAGTCTTAATCTTCCCTTCTTTCACCAAACCCATCACCTTCACTCACCATCCTCAAACCCACTTGCTTCTATAATTACTCCTACTAAAGTTCAAGGTTTTAAAACTCCTTTACTTTGGATAGAGTTTGGTGGTTACGCAAGGGAAGTAAATAATGATTAATATATATATATATATATATATATATATATATATATATATATATATATATATATATATATATATATATATATATATATATATATATAAGGAGTATTTATTTATACATATCCTGGCTACTTGTAGGCTGGGAGAATCATTTTTTTATAGTCTAACATCGAAGTTGTAAGCATGTTATGCCTTCTCCGGTGACTTATAGTTTTACTAAATTGTCCGTTTTCATTCTAACGAATTATCCTCGACGAAGATCCCAAACACCATGACCATCACAAACCACCTACAAGAAAACCATCACCACCTTCATCTTCTTCACTCTACCCCAACCGCCATCATTGCCAGAGAACCATCACCAAATAATCACTACCGTCATTAAACAATCACCTAGAAAACCGCCACCTCCAAACCACCATAATCATCATCTTACTGCCGCCATGCTGTTTCCTATTTTTTATGTCATTCGAATACAACCACAACATCACCACCATTAAAAACTAATTTCAACAAACCAACATGACTCATCATCGAACCAAGGGTTGTTATTACTATTATGTTGCTGTTCGACAGTCCTAAACAACCACCAAAAACTGGTTCTTAACTACTGCTACGAACGAACCGTTATTATTCGTGTTTTCTATTCGAACACTAACACCTTCGATACAATCCGATTGTTTCTGGTTTTATTCCATCAAGCCAAATAACCAGAACTACTACTACAACTTCGGGGTTCATTTGTTATAATATATATATATATATATATATATATATATATATATATATATATATATATATATATATATATATATATATAATTAATACTGTACGTTAATTTTTTTGGGAAGAAACAAAAACGAAAGCAAAGGGTTTTAAAGATGCATTTTTGTAGTTTATATCAGAAATTCAATACAGCTCAGTTGGTTAACGCTCGCATCCACAATATATGCGACTCAGGTTCGATTCCAGGCGACAGCATTTAATTTTTCTGATTTTTATGATGCATATTATTATGTAGCAGCCCAAATTTATTTAAAATAATAAGTATTTAGCCCAACATATTATTATTATTATTATTATTATTATTATTATTATTATTATTATTATTATTATTATTATTATTATTATTATTATTATTATGTAGCAGCCCAACTACAAGCCCAAATCTATTTAAAATAATAAGTATTTAGCCCACATATTATTATTATTATTATTATTATTATTATTATTATTATTATTATTATTATTATTATTATCATTATTATTATTATTATTATTATTATTATTATTATTATTATTATTATTATTAATTATCAATGTTATTAAAATTATCATAACTACTAAGGTAGTAATTATCATTTATTATTATTATTATTATTTTAGTTACAATTAGAGTTACTATTATTATTACTATTGTTAAGTTTACTTATTATTATCACTATCATAATGCAAATTAATATTATTATCATTAATATTAGTATTATTATTAAAAGTATTATCATTAGTAGTAAAATCATTGTTATTATTATCGGTATTATTATTATTAGCATAAGTATCTTTATTAACAATATCGTTATTATTAGTATTATCATTATTAATAAAGCTATTACTATTGTTATTATTAGTAAACCATTATTATCAAAACTATTTTTTAGATAATTATTATGTACATAAAGTATGCATATTACATATACCATAATTATATTAACATTTCATATAACTATATATCAAACATATTATCATTTTCTTATAAATACCTTCGTATAACAAACTATTGATTTTTAAAAATAATATTAATCATATATATAACTATATGTGTATACATATATATATATATATATATATATATATATATATATATATATATATATATATATATATATATATATATATATATATATATATATTAATATAACTAAATGAATAGATATTAATCATCTTAAATATAAATATATATAAAATAAATATATATAATATGTAATTTAAAATATAATATAATTATATTTTTCTTTTAAATGGAATTTAGTATAAATTCTATATAACCACAAATATATAAATAATATATTAATAAATGAAATTTGGTACCTTTCCATCATATGTGTTGATAGATATATAATTGATATAGGTTAGTGAATCCGAGGCCAACCCTGCATTATTCAATATAGTCATATGTATTTTTACTACAAAATACATTTGGTGAGTTTCATTACTTCTTTTTTAAATGCTTTTGCAATATATATTTTTGGGACTGAGAATACATGCGCTGCTTTTATAAATGTTTTACGAAATAGACACAAGTAATTGAAACTACATTATATGGGTGAATGATCGAAGCCGAATATGCCTCTTTTTTCTTGGTAACCTAAGAATTAGTAAACCAGTCTACTAATTGACGCGAATCCTAAAGATAGATCTATTGGGCCTAACGAACCCCATCCGTTGTAGCAGATGCTTTAGTACTTCGATGTTGTTTTTATCTTGTCCGAAGGATTTCCCGGAATGATAGGAGATATTCTTATATGCATCTTGTTAATGTTGGTTACCAGGTGTTCAATCCATATGAATGATTATTTTTGTCTCTATGCATGGGACGTATATTTATGAGAACTGAAAATGAAAATCTTGTGGTCTATTAAAATGATGGAAATGATAATTTATGTTAAACTAATGAACTCACCAACCTTTTAGTTGACACTTGAAAGCATGTTTATTCTCAGGTACGAAAGAAATCTTCCGCTGTGCATTTGCTCATTTTAGAAATATTACTTGGAGTCATTCATGGCATATTTCAAAAGACGTTGCATTCGAGTCGTCGAGTTCATCAAGATTATTATTAAGTCAATTATAGTTGGATATATTATGAAATGGTATGCATGTCGTCAACTTTCGTTGTAAAGAAAGATTGTCTTTTCAAATCGAATGCAATGTTTGTAAAATGTATCATATAGAGGTCAAGTACCTCACGATGTAACCAAATGTAATGTATTCGTCCAGATGGATTAGCACGGGTCACGTCAATAAGGCTACTCCAAATGAAAAATCGAAGTTGTCTTGCTGGAGCTGTGATAGAATTTGCTACTTTGAAAAGGAATTGCAAGGTTATTTTTGCTAATAAATGCCAAAGGATCTGACACAAATATGTGTTGAATTATGACTTTGGTTTTGAGAGCTTTTTAAGTACATAACTATGGGTAATATATGGTTGGATCATCATCTCGATTGCTCATTATTTGAAGTGTCTTCAAAAATTTTTGAAGGGTTTGACCACAGATTGTAATCGTTAATATACATTTGATGTTCTAACACAGTTTTGAAGTCAAAGTATAGCTTTGAAAGATGTAGGAATCTAAAAGTGATGGTACCGGTTATATTTCGAATTGAATTCTGAGGTTTCAAAGTCAGAATAGGTAATTGAGTTTGAATGAGTATGGTTGTTTTGATTTCTATGAAAGAATGTATATTATTGTGAAAGTAGGAAGTATAGTTGATAATTTTCTTAATCAGATTCGAAGAATGTAACATATTAATTGTGGATATATATATATATATCTCTCGGGTATTACCTACCTGTTAAAAAAAAATTTCACAATTAATATTTTGTACAAAAGAATTTTATTACAGTCTTTATGAAAATATATATGTATATATTCTCTTCAGATGTAACATAGATTTTAATGAGTTAATACTAAATTAAACTCATTTGATTTACGGTTGAAACTAGAATTGAATAATTCCTTGAAGGCTTTAGAGATTACGTAAGTGTTTATTCAATAATATTTGAAATTATGAATTAATACTTCGTTATTTGTTGAGGCGTGATGTTGGTTTTTGTTAAATTCTTGTGAACTTCACAAAGTACGAATGATGTTATCTGAAAAGTTTCGGGTACATCGCTGATGAAAGTGTAAAATCAAATATATACTTGATTCATTATGAATTGGAATTTGTTGAATTGAGACAGAGATTGTAGTTAATGATGGTTAAGTTGCGGCCGAAGGACGTACATTATTGCATATTTGTAATATGAATTAACCGAGTAGTTAAGATTCACACACAATAGCTTAGCACGGAAAGATTTATTTTTATTTCAATATATATATATATATATATATATATATATATATATATATATATATATATATATATATATATATATATATATATATATATATATATATATATATAATATACATATAATTTCTTCAGAGGGAATGAGTTAATTCTTCATAAATCGTTGATACAATATACGCGTTATTGATTCGTAATGATGTCCACAGTGATTCTTGAACTGACGGAGTTTGTGATGTTATAGGTGTTGTTGATTATGATGCTGACTGCACTGACGATGCTGGTGATGCTGACAGTACTGATGATGCTGTTGGTAAAACAAGTTTAGCTTGTTAACCACACACCATTTTTATCAGGGTTTCTACTCTTCCTTCTATCGTTTTGGTTCGCTTAATTGATTTATGGTTAGGGATAGATTAGATAATCTCTAAGACTTTAGAGATTACATAATCGCCGCGGAATGTTTCTCCAATGAAGTTATGAATTAATACTTCGTCAGTTATTTTTGTTGGTACTCCTTGGTATCTATGGTGCGTATGGCATTGAAGCTCGTGGGACAGATTGTGAAGTTGAGGTTTACGACGCGGTTGTTGTTGGAGGTGGTAATGGTAGTGTTGGCATTGATGATGGTGGTACTGGTTATGCTGCTGGTGTTGCTGCTGGTATTTGTAATCTTTGCACCATATTCTCCAAAGCCACTACCCGAGCGCGAAGCTCGTTGACTTCTTTTATTACACCGGGGTGATTGTTGGTTCGGACGAGTGGATAAATAAATTCTATAATTTGATGTAGTATATAATAGTGACGAGATACTCTGGAAATAAGAGAGAAAATGGTGTTTCAGACAGGTTCATCGGTAAGTGCTTCAGGTTCTTCGTCAAGAGGGCAATGTGGTGGATGGAAAGGATCGCCTTCTTCTTGTCTCCAATGATTGAGGAGGCTACGAACCCATCCCAAATTCATCCAGAATAGGTGATGACCGATTGGTTGATCCATTCCTGTCACACTGCTTTCGGAGCTTGAGTGGGATTCCATTTCAGAATCCGAAGAACTTGAACTAATGGCGAATTCCATTTCGTACGATTGAATAAAGAATTTTTCGATATGAAATGATCTTCCAGCTATCGGATGGTATTCTAATTACATAGAATATCTACATATATATATATATATATATATATATATATAGAGCAAAAGATTTCTTAAATTACGGAGGAATTTACGGAATATATCAGACAAAGTTTAAAGTAACAGATACGATAAGATATGATTTAGCAGATACGCTAAGATATGAATTTTTTCTATACACTACTCATGCAATTAATGTATCAAGACGTGTCTAGACTAATAATGATAAGCAGGTAATTTCCTAAGGATGATAAGCAGATGATTTTCGACTAGAAATGATAAGTAAAACTTTTGACATGCAGACACTGTCGAAGTCCAGACTCACTAATGCATCCTAATGACTTATCAGTTAGACACACTAATGCAGACCTGGTTCGCTAAGACCACCGCTCTGATACCAACTGAAAGGACCCATCCTAATCCATCTGGATGAATACATTACATTTGGTTACATCGCGAGGTACTTGACCTCTATATGATACATTTAACAAACATTGCATTCGTTTTTAAAAGACAAACTTTCATTTCATCGAAAGTTGACGGCATGCATACCATTTCATAATATATCCAACTATAATTGACTTAGTAATAATCTTGATGAACTCGACGACTCGAACGCAACGTCTTTTGAAATATGTCATGAATGACTCCAAGTAATATCTCTAATATGAGCAAATGCACAACGGAAGATTTCTTTCATACCTGAGAATAAACATGCTTTCAAGTGTCAACCAAAAGGTTGGTGAGTTCATTAGTTTATCATAAACAATCATTTCCATTAATTTAATAGACCACGAGATTTTCATATCCATTTCTCATAAATATCATGCATCTGCATAAAAATCATTCATATGGATTAAACACCTGGTGACCGACATTAACAAGATGCATATAAGAATATCCCCTATCATTACGGGACATCCATCGGACATGATAAAACAACATCAAAGTACTAAAGCATCCGCTACAACGGATGGGGTTTGTTAGGCCCAATAGATCTATCTTTAGGATTTGCGTCAATTAGTAGACTGGTTTACTAATTCTTAGGCTACCAAGCAAAAGGGGCATATTCGGCTTTGATCATTCAACCATATAATGTAGTTTCGATTACTGTGTCTATTTCGTAAAACATTTATAAAAAACAGCGCATGTATTCTAAGTCCCAAAAATATATATTGCAAAAGCATTTAAAAAGGGAGTAATGAAACTCACCATACTGTATTTCTTAGTAAAAATACATATACATCATTGAAGAAGTGCAAGGTTGGCCTCGAATTCACGAATCTAAATTAATTATATATATATATATATATATATATATATATATATATATATATATATATATATATATATATATATATATATATATATATGTGTGTGTGTGTGTGTGTGTGTGTGTGTGTGTGTGTGTTGGTCAATATTTGTCTAACAAATTAGGTCAAGTCATAGTTTACCACAATCCTAATGCTCGAGACTAATATGCAAAAGTCAACAAAAGTCAATTTGACTCATAAATGATTTCCAAAATTTATACATGATTATTATATAGTTTAAATATCGTCGTTTTATATTTTTAAACATTTTTAAAAGATTTATTAGAGTAAATAATATAATTCATTTATTAATAAATAAAACTTTATATAAAAATATACTTTTATATATCTTAAGTAATAAAATTTATAAAGTTCATTTAATATCATAAAAATATTATGATAAGTTTTATTAAGGTAAATTATATTATTTGTATTACATATTTATTTGATAAAATAACATTGATAATAATAATAAGTACAAGTTGTATTATTTTGTAATAATAATTATTATTATTCTATTAATAAAAATATCAATACTTATATTTACTAAAAATGATATTATGATAAAATGATAATTCTAATTATGATAACATTAATATTTACGATATTTTTTTAATATTAACTTTAAAATAATAATTTTATTTAAGATGATAATAATAATAATGATATTTTGTAATAACAATAACATTTCATTTAAAATGATAATTTTTGTTAAAATGATAGTTTTAATACTAACGATACTTTTAATAATAGTAATGATAAGAATAATAAGAACGATAATTTTATCTAAATTAATATCTTACAATATTTTAATTTCATCATGATACTCATACTTATTATTTATTAATCGATTCTTTAATAGCTTTTAATCGTCTTTTATATCGCGTTCATGTTAATGATAATAATAGTAATCATAATAATTCGATATCACTAATATTAATTTTAATTATAATAATACTAATAATGATAAATATTATGATATTATTAATGATAATACTAATAACATTTTAACGATAATAATAATACTAATTATAACTTTAATGATACTAACAATTGTAATAATAATAAAATTAACAATTTTTAATAATAATACCTTTTATTGATAATGATAATGATAATAATAATAATAATAATAATAATAATAATAATAATAATAATAATAATAATAATAATAATTAGATCAAAACTAGAACGACGATAATAACGACGATAATAATATTCATTTTTAATAATAATACAAAAATTCAATTGATGATAACTTCTAATACGTTCATCGAAACCATTCGATATCTAAATGAAAAGTTCTTAATTTTTTGCTAGCTTTCCAACGACATGCATATCTTATACCTTATCTCAACTGCATATATAACTAATTCAGGATTCAAAATAACCAAACTAAAGGCAATATCAAAAGTACAAACATGCATAATCCTATATACTCGAGCACTAGTCAGGGATACACTATTAGTATGTAAAAGTTAAATTATGAGTACTCACGTATCAATATTGAGATTTAATATTGCAGGAAAGGTACGTAGACGCAACGGAGATGATAAACACTATATTGACCTCACGAGCATACCCATAAACCATACCCATCACCTCCATAGTTATAACCTATAATTTCCTTAATCCTATCCCACTCGTAAAACCAGTTTTGAAAACTCATTTTGGATCACTCGAGCAGCACTCCGTCGTAGTATTTTATGTATAATACATAATAATAATAATAATAATAATAATAATAATAATAATAATAATAATAATAATAATAATAATAATAATAATAATAATAATAATAATAATACTAATATGATTAGTAATAATATTAATATTAATAATAATAATAATAATATAAATATCATAAATATTACAGAGTATTATAGACAGAGAGATAGATATATTATATGTGTGTGTGCAGAAATGAATTCGTTCGACTTTTAAGGACCTGACCTGACTCCCCTAGCCCTGTGATCGCATGGCTTGGCCATGTAATTCCATGCGATCGCATGGGAAGCTTTTCCAGCTCACATGCATGATTAAAGGGCTGCCGACACTTATATTTATATTATATATTTATATATATTAATATATATTTATTATAGGTAATTATTTATATAATATATTATATTTACGAGTATGGCAAAAATGTAATTTTTACTCAATTGACCTGGACGTTGTCACACGACTCATGTACCACTTTCGGTTTTTCGAATGACGTTTCGTACGCTGAGAAAACTAGCCTTTTACGTTTAGTGACTCGTACCCTTATCAAAATATAGTCTTAAATCATTAACAAACAATATTACACGAAGTATAACTTATGTATTTGAGTGTTGTGGTCATTTGCTTCTATAAATCAAAGTCTCATTTGTTTATTAAAATACGTTTAATAATATTGAAACGTTTTAAATTATACATTAACGCGTTTCTAAAATATATATATATTCTTACTTAAGAATATAATTTTGTATATCTTATATATAATTGAAATATCTATCTAATTATATTTCAAAGTTCAAAACGTTTAAGTAATAGAAAATATTATATCGTATCACGTTTTACGTTTTTGGAACTATATATATATATATATATATATATATATATATATATATAATTCATGATACAAAGCTTTAATTAAGTTTCTTAAAACTTATGAACAATTTATCTTATAAAACGTTTCACCAATAAAGTTCTTTAAAAATTGTTTTTGTACGTTTGAAACAATATTAAATAAATATGAAAACTTTGTTTTCCAAACTAAGTATATTTAAGAATCATTTTACTAAAAAGGTTATATTAGTAGAAGTTGTTATATCGTAAAACATTTTAGAGAAGTAAGATTAAATATACTATTCATAGGTTTTAAGTTTTTAATGTTTGTTGGTCAACGTGATATAAAGTCTAAAGGTTAGGTAAACGTATAAAATCATTTTAATGTAAAACGCTAATTTACTTAACTTGTCGATATCCATCTTCTAAGTTATTTACAGTCCACATTCCAACTTTAAAATGATGGTCATACTAGTTATCTTATTAACATCACGAGGAAAATGTTGTAAGGTATGAATTAAAAATCAAATAGGAATCTTCACTAACTCTTGTCTAGCTCTCGTTAGTTGACACTTTGTTCTTATATTTAAAATCACTTTACCATTTTCCAAATATGGTTAAAAGGGAAAGGTTTCCTAAATCAAAGTGGACCTCCTAACAGGGAGTCGTAGCCATAATTCAATGTATCTAATAATTCAATCATTTAATATTATCTTTTAATTCCGTCGATAATTATTTTAAATATATTTTAAAACAACAACGTTCATGTAAAGTATTATACGTCTAATACTTGTTAACGTTTTCAAGTTATAATATATACATATATAATCATATTCGTTCCTATAATGGTTTGTGAATCTTTGGAATTTGGTCGAGGTTAAATGAATGTATGAACACAGTTTAAATTTCTTGAGATTCAGCTTACAAACTTTGCTTATCGTGTCGGGAATATATAAAGATTAAAGTTTAAATTTGGTCAGAAATTTCCAGGTTGTCACACCTATCATTCCGGGACCCTCTTTGGACATGATAAATGTGAAGTACTAAAGCATCTGGTACTTTGGATGGGGCTTGTTGGGCCCAATAGATCTATCTTTAGGATTCGCGTCAATTAGGGTGTCTGTTCCCTAATTCTTAGATTACCAGACTAAAAAGGGGCATATTCGGTTTAATAATTCAACCATAGAATGTAGTTTCACGTACTTGTGTCTATTTTGTAAAATATTTATAAAACTGCATGTATTCTCATCCCGAAAATATTACTTCGTCGGGAAGTGAGACTTGGCCACTGGTCGATTCACGAACCTATAACAAATATGTACATATATATCAATTTATGATCGGAATATATTCACAACATTTTTATTACGTTTTTATGATTTAAGTTTGTTAAGTTAGATGTCCTCGTTAGTAACCTACAACTAGTTGTCCACAGTTAGATGTATAGAAATAAATCAATATATATATCTTGAATCAATCCACGACCCAGTGTATACACGTCTCAGGCTAGATCACAACTCAAAGTATATATATATATATTTTAATCAACCTCAACCCTGTATAGCTAACTCAAACATTACTGCATATAGAGTGTCTATGGTTGTTCCAAATAATATATATAGATGGGTCGATATGATATGTCAAAACATTGTATACGTGTCTATGGTATCCCAAGATTACATAATATGTATAATACAATATAAATTAGTTAAGATATGTTTAGTCTAGATTTGTTACAAAATTTTCGTAGCTAAAACTAGTAAGTTTATCCAATTTTGTTTTACCCGTCATTTCTTCGTTTCAAATCCGTTTTGAGTGATTAAAGTTTCTATGGTTTCATAATGAACTGAAATTTATGAAACTAAATAGAAAAAGTATAATTTTATAGTCAGAAATACAGGTTACAAGTCATTTTTTAAAGAGGTAGTCATTTCCGTCGAAAAACGACATCTTGATGACCATTTTGAAAAACATACTTCCACTTTGTGCTTAACCATGATTTTTGGATATAGTATCATGTTCATATGTAATATCATTTTTCCAGAAAACAAACTTCCAATTCAAAGATTAAGATACTTTTTATATTTTTGACCCAAAACAGCCCCCGATTTCACTACGACGGCGTATGTCCGGTTTTACGGTGTTTTTCGTGTTTCCAGGTTTTAAATTATTAAGTTAGCATATTATATAGATATAGAACAAGTGTTTAGTTAATTTTAAAAGTCAAGTTAGAAGTATTAACTTTGTTTGCGAACAAGTTTAGAATTAACTAAACTATGTTCTAGTGATTACATGTTCAAATCTTCGAATAAGATAGTTTTATATATATGAATCGAATGATGTTATGAACATTATTACTACCTAAATTTTAGTAGGTAAACCTACTGGAAGTGACAAAAATTGATCTAGCTTCAAACGATTCTTGGATGGCTTGAAAGTTCTTGAAGTAGAATCATGACACGAAAACAAGTTCAAGTAAGATTTCCACTCGAAATAAGATAGTTATAGTTATAGAAATTGAATCAAAGTTTGAATATGAGTATTACCTTGTATTAGAAAGATATCTTACTATAAATAATAAAGATTTCTTAAGCTTAGATGATTACTTGGATTAGATTAGAAAGCTTGGAAGTAATCTTGCAAACTTGATAGTATTCTTGATTTTATGAAACTAGAACTTATAGAATTATGAAGAACACTTAGAACTTGAAGATAGAACTTGAGAGAGATCAATTAGATGAAGAAAATTGAAGAATGAAAGTGTTTTTAGGTGTTTTTGGTCGTTGGTATATGGATTAGATATAAAGGATGTGTAAGTTTGTTTTCGTGTAAATAATTCATGAATGATTTATAATATTTTTTTGTAATCTTGTGAGATATTTCATGCTAGATGCCAAATGATGGTTCCCACATATTTAATGAGTCACATGGGATGCTATGGAGCTGATGATTAAGTGTATATACTAATAGTATATACATCTTAGAAGCTGTGTATTGTACGAGTACGAATACGGGTGCATACGAGTAGAATTGTTGACGAAAATGAATGAGGATGTAATTGTACGCATTTTTGTTAACTAGAAGTACTTTGATATATGTCATGAAGTCTTCCAAAAGTGTATTAATACATCTTAATACACTACATGTATATACATTTAACTGAGTCGTTAAGTTATCGTTAGTCGTTATATGTAACTGTTGTTTCGAAACCTTTAAGTTAACGATCTTGTTAAATGTAATTGATCCATTGTTATTACACTTAAATGAGATGTTAAATTTTTATGTTAACATGTTAACATGGTGTATTAATATATCTTAATATCATATAAATATGTGTAAAATACTATTACAATGATAATCGTTACATATATGTATTGCTTCGAAATCCTTAAGTTAGTAGTCTCATCTTACTCGTGTAGTTCATTGTTAATACACTTAATGATGTATGTAATTATCATTTCATGATGTTAAACATAGTGTATTAATATCTTAACATGATACATATGTATTTAGTAAGACGTTGTTGTAACGATAGCCGTTATATATATCATTTCGCGTTTCTTAATTCACTACTTTCATTTTATGTATATAACTCATTGTTAATGTACTTGGTGAGATATTACTCATCATAATATCATGTTAAATATATATATATATATATATATATATATATATATATATATATATATATATATATATATATATATATATATATATATATATATATATATATCATGTTATTTTTACAAGTTTTAACGTTCGTGAATCGCCGGTCAACTTGGGTGGTCAATTGTCTACATGAAACTCATTTCAATAAATCAAGTCTTAACAAGTTTGATTGCTTAACATGTTGGAAATATTTAATCATGCAAATATAGTTTTCATTTAATATATAATCATGGAAAAGTTCGGGTCACTACACAAGTTACCCACAGAGGAGCTGACTGAACTACTGTCTCAGCTTGACCAACCAGCCCGTAAAGAGGTATATGAGAGGCTGGCCACTCTACAGAAAATTAATGAGCAGCCATACTACCATTACTTTGGTATGGCTCCAGCTGCTTCTCCATGGCCTGGTACTTGGAGGCCTCTCAAGTTCATCATTGATCTTGCTACTGGTAAGTGTGTCATGCAAAATGTTCCTGATTCGCCAGTGCCTTCTGATTCATCAGCTTCTTCCTCATCATCTTCTTCATCTGATGATGATGCTGATAAAGGTACTGGTAAGGACGAGCCAGTCATTAATGATAATGTGACTGGCTCCAAGGACAAACCAGTGGATCTCAGTGATGATGATAATGATGATGATGCAAAGGATACCAGTGGTTCTAAACCTTCGGGTGAAGGTAAAAATGGTGGTGATCATGGTGATGAGTCAGATTCTAACCTTCCACCTCCACCACCCCACGGAGGTACTCCTGTTGATGCTGCTATTGATTGCCCCTCAACCAGTAGTTTTGATCCTACTGAGGTGGTTGCCATTTCTACTATGGCTGTTTATCGCAATGTAGCCAGAATCTCACCAGACATCCAGAGAACCATCCGCGATACTCTCACTGATCGAATGACTGAAGCCATTCGCAGAGCTGGGAATGTTACAACGTCCACTATTGAAGCCCAGTTTAAACAAGTATGTGATTTTGCAGATCTAGCGGTGGATACCATTGTCCAACACCATGAAGAAGAGGAGGATCTTAAAAAACGAATCATCTTTCATAATGAATATGCTGTTCATATTGCCCGTCTTCAAGCTGAACTTGATGCTGCTAATCGCAGGATTCTTTTTCTTAATGAGGAGAATAGGGTATTAGAAGAGAGGTTGGATTCGCAGGAACAGAAAATGGCTACAATGATTCCTGCCTCTGCTTATGTTCAAATGGTGGAGGTAATGCAACGCATGGCTGCTCTTCAAGCTGATGTAAGGGCCAGCGTAAATCAAATGGCCATGGGTGTTGCAAGGAATGAAGTTCGTTCTTCAAACCTATGCCTCAGACAATATGGTGTGGATCCTGGTGCCCATCTATCTCCTGTTGATGCTGACTGGAACAACTTTGCCTATTCTGTTCCGGAGTCAGATAGTGACCTTGGTGCACATGTTTCCCCAGACCATCCTTCTGCCCCTGCTGATGGCAAAAAGGGGGAGAAGAAATCTAAGAAGTACAAAAAGAGAAAACAAACTGAGGGGGAGCATGAGCATGAAAGAGCTCCAAAGCAGCAAAAGAGAGATGGTGATGATGGTGGTGATGGTGCTGATTAAGGTACTGGCACTAAGCCCAGCAACGTTCATACTGAAGTAGGTGTCAAGACTGCTGGTGAATCTCAACCAAGTATGTATGCCACATTTATGAATGATATTGGTTCTGGTAGTAAGTCCAGTGATGTTTCTGAACTGGCTGTTGCTGAATCTTTTGTTGTCTCTTAAACGATCGGAAAAAAAATGAAAAGGAAATTGGAGAGGCATCAGAAGAGACAGCAGGAACTGAACGATGCCTTTAATGCAAAATGGGAGGCCTATGTTGCTCGTAAAAGACACAAAATTGAGCATAGAAGAAGCTTAGACATTGAAAAGATGGATATTCATGATGAACTGCTCAGCATAAACAAATACAAAAGAGATGCTCGAAAACGAAATGCTAAGTTCATGGTGAAATATGATTAAAAGAAGGCAAAGCTGTATGCTGAGCGAGCAGACAGGATTAAAAGAATGACACCTGAAGAGATGCAAGATTATTTGCAATCTACTGAGTCATGAGGAGTTAGAGCTGACGTATTCATGAAATGGGTGGACGCTATGTTAGAAACCAGCCATTCCTCTCGACCAACATCTTCTGCTCAGCCAGCTGCACCACAACAGCCAACAGAAGTCATTACCTGGATGATAATGTTATTGAGGGGGAGTATCTTGCTATTACTCCCTATCTGCCTCCACAAGAACCAGTATCAACACAAAAACCACCAGCTGAACCCAAGCCAATCGATAAACAAAGGGTAAAATCTACCCCTAGGTATAATCAGCCCCTAACGAAAGAGCCCTTATTTGAGGTTGCCAGTGAAGATACTATGGCAGTTGTAGTGACCCGTTCTAACCCACGTGGACGAAGTCTTCAACAGCTAGTCTCATTACGAGGTACTAACCTCTATATGCCATGAATGACTTCATGTAATATCTTTAAAAATGAGCAAATGCACAGCGAAAGATTTCTTTCAGACCTGAGAATAAACATGTTTTAAAAGTGTCAACCAAAAGGTTGGTGAGTTCATAGGTTTATCATAAACAATAAAATTCATCATTTTGATAGACCACAAGATTTAAATACAGTACACATATCTCGTGTACTAAACCATTTTCATAATGCTTGGCAGAGTAGGTTCGTATCCTTTTCTCCTCCGTAGGTTGCCTCGCGATTTTTAATAATCATACACATCTCGTGCACAAAACTAATACACATAACCTGTGTATAAAAATCATTCTCTCGATACATAACATTCATTTTGATTTCATTGCTCAACATGGTAACCGATCTTAACATATAATGCGCATCAATAATATCCCCAAAATAGAACATCTCGTCTGTATAATATATAAACTTCGAAGTACTAAACACCACGCCCACTAGCTCTTCCGTCTAGTGAACATTCTGGGTGGGGGTGTTAAACCTGGTAGCTACCTTTAGGATTCGCGTGAATTAGGGCCATACCCATTTCTAATTCTTAGGTTACCAAGCAATAATAATCAGGAGAAATATTCACAACAATTAGTGGCAATTATAACGTCCAAATAATTCAATAATAATCCACAGAACTTCTGTCTGCATAATAATTCATTCGAGTAATGTTTTGCTTGTGTCTATCTCGTCAAACATTTATAAAAGCATCTCAGTCCAAAAATATAGATTTCAAAGGTATTTAATAAAGCAGTTGTAAAAACAGTGCATGTATTCTCAGTCCCAAAAATGTAAAGAGTAAAAGGGAATCAAATGAACTCACAATACGATATTTTGTAGTAAAAATATGCATACGACGGAACTGAACAACGCAGGGTTGACCTCGGATTCACGAACCTATATCATTTATGAAGGTATTTTGTATGCCAGAGAGACATATTAAATTAATGTGGCTAATATATTATGATCCAAGTCGGGTCATACCCAATAACAAACTTACCGACACCTTATACGTATTTGATCTTAACGATTGGATCATTAAACAAATACGCGACACTTGGATTTTAGAAAATCGGGTTTCTAAAATATTATCAGTTGAGATAAATTATTTGGATAATTTATATATAATTGTTTATAGGTTTAAATGATTATATTGTGTTATATTTTATAAAAGGTTTTATAAAATGTATAAGTAACAAAATAATACATAAGTTTATAACAAGTTTATAAACTTTTATAAACTTACAAGTATTATTATTAAACATCATGTGTGGCAGAATTTTGGACTCCAAAAAAGACCACACATGCTTGTTTTATTACTTTTAATACTACACAACTCCTCATGAGCATGTCTAACACTTCCACCAAGTATTGACTCATTCTCTCAAGTGATACATGCATAAAACATCAAGTAAACTTGCAAACATTCTGCTCAAAAATCAGCAGCTGCTGGCCGTGAGTATTGAGAGGGAGAAAGAGGTTTCTCAAGTTTATTTTGCAAGCCTTTCAAGTGTTAATAAAATCCTAACCAAAGTACTAGGTGTTGGTGCATAGTTTGGGGTATAATCACTTGAGGTTTCATACTTTTGGAGCTTGTATTCATCATCATTCCTGGAACTGTTTGCTGTCCAGATTTTTGGGTTCAAAGGAAGTGGGATTGAAGCTTGGTTAACAAGGTTATTAAGGTTCTAAGGTCCAACCAATATAAGGGTAGTGTTAGTGAATCAAAAGCTTGAGTTTTACACACTTGTTCATAATCTTCATCATCACTTATTAACCTCCTAACTTGGAGAAGGTATAATCTTCTTCTTTTACTTATATGTAAGCATAATTTCATAACTTGATAACTATATGGAATTTAACTTAATGGTTAAACAAATAAACATGAACTTATATTCATGCTTCCGCTTTCTTTAAATCATAAAAATGGTTTTATGAACATGTAAATCTTAAGAACATGTTGTTTATAATGTTTTTAAATTCCATCAATGGTATCTAGAGCCGAAGTCTTTAAAATATGCTTCTTATATATGGTCTATAAACCCACTATACTTGCATTCTAAGTACATGCATGAAAATGGAATGCAAAAATTTTGGGTTTTGGGTGGGTTAGTAGTCTAGGCCGAAATATAGGGGTTCCAAAATGGGTTTTGGTTCTTCCATTTTGGTCATATTTGGTTGCATGATGATGTTCACAATCTAAGCCTTGACCTTGTGTTTGGTTGCATGTTTGAATGATTTGTATATATTCATTTGGTATGTAATATTAATTCATTCATTTGGTTTGTAGTATTTATTCATTTGGTTATATAATTTATTTTATATTTGGTATGTAAAATAGATTAGGTTGTATTTTCATTTTCTAGGAAAAATGTATTAGGATATATTTTGTAAAAAATGATGAAGATGATGAAGACTTAAAGAATACAAGGAGAAGCATTTGGATGCAAGATTAAGTGGGAGATTTAAAATCTCTTACTTTGTGTTATAACCCTTTACCGGTGGCATTTGTTTTCAGCTAAACAAATGTCTACCAAATTGGCTTGATTGTGAACATGTTTGATTTGCATGCGTGGTTGTTTTGTATGATTGTGGATTGTATGTTTGTATGCTACAAGTTAATCACACAAATTAACAACAAGCAAAATGACAATTTAATTGGTTAAATTAGACATTATTAACTACATGCAAAACGACAATTTAAATGGTTAAATTGAAATGGCATAAGGACATTAATAAATGGTTATTAAGAACACTAAAAGCATCACACATATAAAATGGTTTATATCAAGTTATTGGCTTAATTACAAGACTTGAAAATGGATTTCAAATGAACCATACACTAAATGCATGTTGGTGTATGGCATAAAAGTTTTCTCAAACTAGAATTAATGAAAACTTAAAATCCCTTAACAAACAACAAGGCAAACAAGTTAAACGCCATCCTTTTGTGTGACACTTAAAAATATTAGGGAACTCATAATGGGATAAAGGTCACCTAACCGTTATGAGCAAACTAATATGATTAAGGTGAATTTTGCATGCTTGTGGGATAAAGGTCACCTAACCACTTGTATGTTAAATTTACACGTTTACACAAGTAGGACGACTTGATTTGGGAATCATGAACTTAGGGTCACCGAAGCATGATGAACAAATAGGCGTTGATGGAATTAATATGCCATGCAAAAGGATTGCATGATTCCATAACATAGAAGTTGCAAAAGGATTGCAATTGTCATATAATGACTACCGAGCTAAATCAAATGACGGGATAAAGGTCACCTAACCAAAATTTGGTTTACCGTTAGATTCTAAAATTTAAAAATATCAATTGGATTTAAAGGGTATTGATTGTTAAATTAAAATTGATACTTAAACAACTTTGTTAAATTTTGTAGATGGCCACCAATAATAAAAACAACATTCCAAACGCACCTATCAACTTTAACAACCTATCGTTGAGGTCAATCCTCGAAAAGAAAAAACTCAACCATACGAACTTCATGGATTGGTTCCGCAATCTAAGAATTGTCCTCAAACTAGAGGATAGGGCGTATGTGTTGGAAGGCCCCATTCCCGATCAACCCGACGAGGATGATACGGAAGGCATGGCTTATTGGGAGAAATATTGCACCGATTCGGTGCAAGTTTCTTGCCTAATGCTTGGGACTATGATACCAGAACTCCAAAAGGATTTCGAGCATCATAGTACATATGACATGATCACATAATTGAAGGAGATGTTCCTTCAACAAGCTCGTGTCGAGCGCTTTG
This sequence comes from Rutidosis leptorrhynchoides, assembly GCF_046630445.1. Taxonomy (NCBI): domain Eukaryota; kingdom Viridiplantae; phylum Streptophyta; class Magnoliopsida; order Asterales; family Asteraceae; genus Rutidosis; species Rutidosis leptorrhynchoides. The sequence continues at coordinate 184,407,024 of NC_092337.1, forward strand.
AAATGGTCCGAGCGCTTCATGCATGTCGGATGGACGACTCCCAATCCGTTTCATCTTATGTCCTTAAGATGAAAAGCCTAATTGATCGAGCGAACCGTCTAAACTGCAACGTGTCTAATGAATTAGCCATAGACCTTATCCTTAATTCCTTGTCAAAAAGGTTTGACACATTTGTAATGAATTACAACATGAATGGATGGGATAAGAGCATTGGCAAATTACATGCCCTGTTAAAGACGGCCGAAGCGAGCATGGGTAAAAGGGCTTCACCCATGTTTATGATCAATGAAGGCTGGTCCAAAAACAATAACACTTCTAAGCCGAAGGCGGCTAAGAGGAAAGGACCCGCCTACCAAGGCATGGGCAAGAGAAAGGGGAAGATGGTTACCCCAACCAACAACAACAAGAAGCAAAAGGTTGCCGGTAAAGCTAACCCCAAGGAAGATCCGTGCTTCAGTTGCGGTGAAATGGGTCACTGGAAACGCAACTGCCCGGTCTACCTGAATGAGTTGAAAGAAAAGAGGGAGGCAGGGCAAACCTCAGGTAATGTATATATGGTATACATTGAGCTTAGTATTACTTCTTCTAATACATGGGTATTAGACACAGGATGTGGAACTCATATTTGCAATTCTTTGTAGGGGTTCAAAAGAAGTGATCAAGATGCGGGAACAACAAGTCTCTTCATGGGAAATGGAGCAAGGTTGCAAGTGAAAGCTCAAGGAGACTTTGTTTTAAAGCTTCCAAGTGGTTTGGAGCTTATTTTGAAAAATGTTTTGTATGCACTCGATTTATCCCGAAACATTATTTCTGTATCCCGTTTGAAACAATGTGGTTTTAATCTTAATTTCATTAATGATGATATCCATGTTTCTTTAGATAATGTGTTCTATTTCAAGGCTTCGCCTGTGAATGGTATTTATGAATTGGTTCATGATGACACATCATACAATAGCTCAATATACCATGCAAACACCAAGAAACTCAAAAGGGATTTGAGTGATTCCTACTTATGGCATTGTCGCCTTGGTCACATAAACAAGAATCGAATGCATACACTTCAAAAGAATGGACTTTTGAAATCAAATTAACCAGACTCATTTGATGTATGTGAATCTTGTTTACAAGGAAAAATGACTAAAGCACCTTTCAAAGAGACCTATGAAAGGGCTAAAGACTTATTTGGATTAATACATTCAGATGTATGTGGACCCTTTAAGCCCATGACTAGGAAAGGTGAAAGATACTTCGTCACTTTCATTGATGACTTTAGTCGTTTCGGATATGTCTACTTGTTAAGACATAAGGACGAAACTTTTGAAGCATTCAAGGAATATCAAAACGAAGTACAAAATCAACTCAATAAGACAATCAAGGTACTTCGTACCGATAGAGGAGGTGAATACCTAAGCGATGCTTTCCAAGATCATCTTAAAAGTTGTGGGATTATCTCGCAACTCACTCCTCCTGGAACACCCCAAATTAATGGAGTTTCCGAAAGGAGGAATCGAACCCTAATGGATATGGTTCGACCTATGATGGAGAGAAGCTCGTTACCTCTATCATTTTGGGGTTATTGTCTATACTCCGCGGCTCGTATTCTAAATATAGCCCCAACCAAGAAAGTGGAACGAACACCTCATGAGATGTGGTTTGGAAAACCTCCATCTCTATCATACTTAAAGGTATGGGGATGTGAAGCTTATCCTAAGCGTTACGTCCCTAATAAGTTGAATGCTCGATCCACGAAGTGTATCTTTATAGGATATCCCAAGGATGATTTGGGATATTATTTCTATAATCCATCCGAGCAAAATGTATTTGTTGCTTGGAAGGCAGAATTCCTTGAAACTAAGTTCCTAATGGAAGGAAATAGTGAAAGGAAGATAGATCTTGAAGAGGTTCAAGATCAAGTAGATGATACAAAATTGGTTGACGCTAGCACTCAACATGAAAATGTTGAGAATGATCACACGGGTGATCAAAGTATACAAAGCGTTCGTAGATCTGGTAGGATTAGCAATCCTCCTGAGAGATATGGGTTTCTCATAGATGGTTTCTATACGGTTGATTTAGATGAACCAACCAACTACCAAGATGCTTTATCACGGATTGATAAAGATAAATGGCAAGAAGCCATGAACGCTGAGATGCAATCCATGTATGAAAACCAAGTTTAGGAATTAGTTTTACAACCTACTAACTCCAGGTTAGTTGATTGTAAATGGCTTTTCAAAAGGAAAACCGACATGCATGGAAACTTGGATACATACAAAGCTAGACTTGTAGCAAAAGGTTTCACTCAAAATCAAGGGGTTGATTATGATGAAACTTGTTCGCCAGTGGCAATGCTAAAGTCTATCAGGATATTATTTGCCATTGCTGCTCACTATGATTATGAAATATGGCAAATGGATGTCAAAATCGCTTTCCAAAATGGATATCTTGAGGAAGATGTCTATATGGTTCAGCCTGAAGATTTTGTTGATCCAAAACATCCTAACAAAGTATGCAAGTTAAAGAAATCAATCTACGGATTGAAACAAGCATTTAGAATGTGGAATCATCATTTTAATGAGGAGGCCAATAAATTTGGCTTCATTAAAAATGGTGATGAAGCTTGTGTATACAAGAAAGCTAGTGGGAGCAATGTCATGTTCCTTGTGCTCTATGTGGATGATATATTATTATTTGGAAATGATATTCCCACGATGCAAGGTGTTAAAACATGGCTAAAAAGCTGCTTCTCCATTAAGGATCTTGGAGAAGCACAATACATATTGGGGATTGGGATCTACAGGGATAGATCCAAAAGGTTAATAGGTTTGAATCAAAGTGCATACATTGAAAAGGTCTTGAAAAGGTTCAAGATGGAGAACTCTAAGAAAGGTTTGGTACCTATTCAAAGAGGAACACTTCTTAGTTCATCTCAGTGCCCCACCACGAAAGATGAACAAGAGAGAATGAAGAAAGTCCCATATGTGTCTGCTATTGGGTCAATCATGTATGCAATGATATGCACTAGACCGGATGTGTCATGCGCTCTCAGCTTGACAAGTAGATACCAGAATAACCCAGGAAATAGTCATTGGATTGCTGTTAAAAGTATATTGAAATACCTTAGAAGGACTAAGGATATGTTTCTAATATACGGGTCTGGTGAGGAGGAACTTGCTGTAAAAGGTTACGTGGACGCGAGTTTCCAAACTGACCGAGATGATTCTCGATCACAGTCCGGTTATGTCTTCATGTTAAATGGAGGTGCAGTCTCTTGGAAGAGTTCAAAATAGGATGTTGTTGCATTATCCACTACATAGTCAGAGTACATTGCCGCCTCATTGGCAGCTCAGGAAGCTGCATGGATGAAGAAATTCATCGATGACTTAGGAGTAGTCCCTTCCATTCAGGACCCTCTTGAGATCTTTTGTGACAACGAAGGTGCGATTGCTCAAATCAAGGAACCTCGTGTTCACCAAAAGACTCGTCACATTGAGTGGAGATTCAACTACATAAGGGATGAAGTTGAAAAGGGAAAGATATGTATTCGCAAAGTTCACACAGATCTTAATATAGCGGATCTACTCACGAAGCTCTTACATGGAGCAAAACATGAAGGACATGTTTGTGGATTAGGGCTTCGATATTCTAGTGATTGGTTATGATCTGTTTTAAGTATTGTAATGGAACGATGTTATTCAAACTCATTAATATAATTATGGTGTTAATTTATTTTGATTTATGTTCCTATTTTGCATATTTTATCCATGAATAAGCAATTATTCTAAATTCCGTAGTCGATCACATTTGTGGGAACAAGTGTGAGGTTTAGACTATTATGAACTTGGATTGGTATACATTCGCAGGTTGAACGTGGGGCAAGGTTGCTACCAAGGTTCATAGATATTCGTGGGATACAAATATTGGAAGACCCGCTCTCAAGACTTACTGTATGGAGACTTTGTGGTTGATCACATGTAATCTTGAGTAAAGGCTAATATCATTGTATCCTCTGACCTGAGATACATATTGTGTTCGGATATTCACCAAGTATCGTGCCTTGATTCTTTCTTTGCTATTCTGAAATATGGTAGTTACAAGAAAGAGCTCAGGTATAATACAAAGTGTATATCTATGACGTATGTAGTCAAGATGGAATTTGTCCCTCTTATTCGTTGAGAGTCAGATGTCTAAGGCCTGATAAAGTTAAATCTATAAGAGAGTGATCACTCTGTGTCTCTTGGATTTAACATGACATCTAGTATGAAAGGATATAATGAAAAGATTCACCTATTCATATTCGTGATGGGAACTCGAAAGGGATGATGTTATTGAATGGCACAAAGTCATAACATATTGGGGGTGATGGACGGTCGTTAGGTGGTATCCGTCACTTGCATTAATTTCTTATGTTTCTCATGCAAGTGGGAGATTGAAGGTATTTCGTATGCCCGAGAGACATATTAAATTGATGTGGCTAATATGTTATGATCCAAGTCGGGTCATACCCAATAACAAACTTACCTACACCTTATACGTATTTGATCTTAACGATTGGATCATTAAACAAATACGCGACACTTGGATTTTAGAAAATCGGGTTTCTAAAATATTATCACTTGAGATAAATTATTTGGATAATTTATATATAATTGTTTATATGTTTAAATGATTATATTGTGTTATATTTTATAAAAGGTTTTATAAAATGTATAAGTAACAAAATAATACATAAGTTTATAACAAGTTTATAAACTTTTATAAACTTACAAGTATTATTATTAAACATCATGTGTGGCAGAATTTTGGACTCCAAGAAAGACCACACATGCTTGTTTTGTTACTTTTAATACTACACAACTCCTCATGAGCATGTCTAACACTTCCACCAAGTATTGACTCATTCTCTCAAGTGATACATGCAAAAAACATCAAGTAAACTTGCAAACATTCTGCTCAAAAATCAGCAGCTGCTGGCCGTGAGTATTGAGATGGAGAAAGAGGTTTCTCAAGTTTATTTTGCAAGCCTTTCAAGTGTTAATAAAATCCTAACCAAAGTACTAGGTGTTGGTGCATAGTTTGGGGTATAATCACTTGAGGTTTCATACTTTTGGAGCTTGTATTCATCATCATTCCTGGAACTGTTTGCTGTCCAGATTTTTGGGTTCAAAGGAAGTGGGATTGAAGCTTGGTTAACAAGGTTATTAAGGTTCTAAGGTCCAACCAATATAAGGGTAGTGTTGGTGAATCAAAAGCTTGAATTTTACAAACTTGTTCATAATCTTCATCATCACTTATTAACCTCCTAACTTGGAGAAGGTATAATCTTCTTCTTTTACTTATATGTAAGCATAATTTCATAACTTGATAACTATATAGAATTTAACTTAATGGTTAAACAAATAAACATGAACTTATATTCATGCTTCCGCTTTCTTTAAATCATAAAAATGGTTTTATGAACATGTAAATCTTAAGAA